>NW_003315038.1:122351-125935 GCF_000150825.1 Verticillium alfalfae VaMs.102
TACTCGTCTCTGTACTTTCCTCCCGCCAGCGCGCCGAGCAAGCCCTGCAGACCAAAGTACGGTGTGCATGCAGGCCATGTGCGCTTGCTTTGAACTGTGCCGTGGGATGCGACCTTAATTGTATCTTTTTGCGATTTGCGACGGCTGCCCAAAAGACTGCCAGCGCGGCGCATCGCGTGGTGTCGCATCGCATGGCAGCGCAATGCAAACCCTGGTAGTCCTCGCGCACACGGCATCAGAAAGATTTGCAGCTGATGCCTTTCTTTTTCTTTTTCTTTCCACCTCTCTCTTCCAGCATTGGAGTACAGTAGATACTTTGACAGAACATGCTAGTCATTCATGACGACTAGGTTTCGGCCGCTGCCAGGCAGCCAGCCAGCTGGCCATCCACATTTTGGATGCGCCCGGGACGATCGGCGCTCGATCGCATCTGGACCATCCGTTGCGAAACCTGCGAAAATCCACACGCCTGCGCGAGGATGAACGGCTGTGAAGGAGGAACTTCCTTTCCACACCTTGCGGCGCATAAACAGTGTATGTTCGAACTTCTGCGATCCTTGGTTTCTCCGTGACGAAGCTTCGATGCGCATCGCACATCGGGGCTTCGTGTTGCACAGTGCCAGCGCAATTCCCCCGTCTTGCGACTGGCGTCAGACAGCGACAAGGGTCGCATCCATCGCCGGACAGTCTCGATCGTTCAAGCGCGTACGGTGCAGGTGCAGCATGGCCAGCATGGCTGATCTGACATGGGAGCGCGTAGTTGAGCCAAGTCGATGGAGAGACAGACGGACGGACAGACAGGCACCTTGCTGTCCTGAGAGATGAGAGAGCCGCGTACCCATGCGAAACGACTGATCTCTTTCCGCAGACTTGCGCACAACATGTCCAAGGTCCGCTCACGAAAGACGGGGCGTTAATGTGGTCCCCGACGCTTCGAGACGACCTTAGCGCAGCTTGCGTGGCGGTTCTGGTGAGGGGGTGATGCCATCCTCATGCAGACTATCGATTGCCAGTCCTTGCCTCAGCCAATTTGCAGGTCAGCTTGTGGACGAGCGACAACACTCACACTCTCGCGCGCACACCACAATGAAACATGGCAGCTCGTCCGTTATGCGGTGCGGATGCGCGCGACCATGGACCTGAGATGCCTTGCTCTCACGTCACAGAGGTGCAGCCCGAGTCAAAACAAACAACACGCTCTGCGTCAGGGCGGTGCAACAGCACCATGCGACTGGCTGCCGTTGGCGGTCTCAAAAAAGCCGACCGCTGTTCCTGTCCAACCCCCCGACGACTCCGGCAACGTGAGCAGGCAGCGCGTACTGTGTTGCTAATCCAGCCTGCTACCCTTCTGAACACCAAAAAACAAGCCCTAGCGACGGCGACAGCTTGTGCACCATGCTTGAGTGAGCCGGAATATACGAATGAACGGGAATTGCGATGGGCCAGCGCGCGCGCCGACTCATCTCTTGCGACGTCGTCGTACCAGCCGATATGGAAGTGGACGCTCGTGAAATATATAGCAGTTTTGGAGGGGAAATGGGGTCAGGTGACCTCGCGAGACTCTCGTGCCGGGCCCAGCATAACAACGCGAAAACAGCTGGAAATATGGTCAGCCAAGACTACGGGCTCCGAGTAGACTCATCATTCGAAAAAGCTCTATCAAATCTTTGACAATGTCTTTTTCACAGTTTTGCAAACTCGCAAAATACCAGTCAGAATCGAATCTGGTAGCTGTTCGGCCGTATCGCCCTAGATGTTGTCCTTTATGATGTTATGAGGGAGACGCGACAGCCTCAACAGTCTTCCATTTTCGTACTAGTGTCATCACACATAGATGACATGGAAAGGGTCCGTGCAGCCACAAACACAGACCCCAATCCCAAGCCACACAAACATCAAAGCCACTACTTCACAAGATCCAATGGTCACGTGCTCAGACTTTGTCGTTTCTCATGCCACCTAGGTAGCCAATAAGTTGTGCCCCTCCCAAAAAAACGGGCACGCCCTCGTTCTGCAAATATGATGTGTCTTCCCCTGACCAGAAAAAGAAAGAGATGTCTTCCGATCGGGGAATTGAACCCCGGTCCCCGGCGGAGTCTGCTTTGAAGAGCGATGACAAGCCGATATCCTAACCACTAGACTAATCGGAATGAAGAATCGTTTATCCGATTGGTGATGGCCGCGCTCACCGTCAGCTCCATATTGCGTGAATGAGTGGCGATTGTCAAAATGTCATGACCCACAATAGAAACGAGGTGTCGACAGCAAGCCCGCGAGTATAAGACGTGTAAATGGTCGGATCAGCAACCCTTTGTAACGCCATCTCGACCCTGCGTTTTAGGCTCGAAGAGATATAGAGTCGCAAGACTTTTGTCACTGATTCTTCACTGAATACGGATCTAGTTGGCTCACGTCTTGGTTCAAAATGGATTCCAACCTACAATACTGCAGTATGCGATAGCTTGGCTGTCAAGGGAGATTCTTCCTAATTAGCAATGTCCGGCCCCTTCGGGAGATGTACAACACGCTGATACACGTGGAGAACAGACATGTGGGGGGGTTTTTTTTTTTGTGAAATGCATTCAAGTTCGCATCCGAGACAGCCATTTGGCTTGCAACGGTCTGCAGAGGGTGAGGATCATACTGATCTCGATACCAAAATTTGCATGTGTTGGGAAAATAGATGAGGCTTTTCTTGCTGGCTCCCATCCGAACAAGGCCAAAAGCGCATCACATCGGCAATCTATGTAGCGTAAATAAGCTAACACAGCGTACGAATGTTGAAGCAGCCGCTTACTCTCCTTTCATCGACAACACAGCTGCCAGCTTCGAGGCGTGCCGTGCGGTCCATTGGGATTGTTGGGAAAGCTTCCGATGAGCTACTCCCCGGATGGATATGCGGGCGTGCCTGTCTCCTGGCTGGTCCAACGAATAAGCCAACACAAGCTTCTCGGCAGTACTTCTATGCGTGTGCCGCGTCGCATATCGGCATGTCTGCGTCTCATTTTCGGTAGGAGTCAGTGGCTGTCTGGAGCCTTGTTAATGGCAGCTGGCTGGCAGGCTCTAGAGCTCCGGAATGACGACGGACGCTACGGCTTCCCTTGGGATCGCCGGGGCGACAGGGGTCCACATGGTCGTCCAATCCGGAGCGCGTCTGTTAGAGCTCCAAGCACGTGCGACCGCGTCAGTGGTCAGTTCCTGGCTAGACAGGTCTCCACCAAACTCTGGATCCTGGAGAAGCTCCTATGCCTGCCAGGTCCCATGGTAAACAAACAAATCTCACCTTCCACCGTCGCACCTCTTAAAAAGGCACTAGCCGTATAACAACCACATTCCTAGAGGAGGCAGCACACACTTCTTGCCCCATGGTTCGGTTCTTTCCCTTCGTCTTATCCATATCCTTCCCTCCTCCAACTCCCCTACCAAGCCAAACGCCCACCTGGTAATTACCGGCTGTCATCATAGTCGCCCCTTTCGCGGCAAGCCAGGCCTGAACCACGACGACGTCGACAACCTCGCAGCCAACCCATCCATCTCCCTTCCAATCGGCCGTTCACCTCTTTTCTCGACAAGGCAGCCTTTGA
>NW_003315038.1:126035-135815 GCF_000150825.1 Verticillium alfalfae VaMs.102
CAGCTTGTTTACGGGATTATCCTCGAACAGAAAGACGAGCAGATTACCGCCGATGCACTGAGCGAAGATTGAGACACGGCGCTTGACAATCACCAGACTATCTTCCAATTCCCAGAGGACTCGTCGAAGTGCAAGAGCGCGCGGCATTCACACAGCATATCTAAGCTTGGACCACTATAATCAACATGGACGCCAGAGTAAGTTTATCCTATTCCGTGTAATTGCCAATTTCTGTACCTCCGCCAGCCCAACCCAACTCTCCTCTTGCCAACAATCACATCAATCCCAATCCATCACAATTGTCATCACCAAAAAGGGAGCCGTTCTGACATTGAATTCCACCATCAGCCTCAACGACCTCGCGCTGCCCTCCCCGCGCTAGGCAACGAGAACATGACGATCACGAGCAAGCAGTCTGGACACCAGCGCCACAAGTCTACAGGCAACCTTCAAGCCGCTTCCCGCAATGGTGCCCTCCAGGCCGCTGCCAAGCGCACCGTCTTTGGCGATGTGAGCAATGTTGTCAAGGGCCTCACTTCGGGCAGCGGCGTTGTCGGCGCTACCAAGGGCAAGATTACCGTCGCTGCCGATAAGAACACCCTCAGCACGCAAGCCACGTTTGGGTTTTCCAAGCCCGCACAGCGATCGATTGCTCCTTCCCAACCGGCCAAGGGCAATCTGAAGACGATGGCCTCAGCTAGCCACATTGGCAGCCAGAACAAGCTCGCTGTCCACAATGATACGCGACTCGACGCGTCGCAGGCTCAAATCGTGCCTGTGCAGGCCTCGAGACCCATGACGGCGGATGGCAAGCTGGTGGGTTCGACGTCAGTCGACACTCTCCAGGGAGAGTCGATCCTCGATCCTACATCTTTTGCACACCTCGCGGCCGATCACGAAGTTCAGGCCAACCTGGGCAGCATGTTGGATGTCGATCTGAACATGGCGCCGTCCGTGGACAATGGCGCTCTTCTCCATGATCAAGAAGCCGACCGTGTGGCCCACCTTGTCCCTGCGAAACCCGCTATGACAACCTTCCAGCCTCGCCACCACAAGTCTCAGCCCCAGCTTAAGAACGAGGCTGTTGTACAACCGCTGCGACGCACGCAGAGCCGGTACCTCGCGCCACAGACGTCCGAGCCTCTCGATCACGAAGAGTCGAAGTACCTTGACGACGTTACCGAGGCCGCTTACGAGGATGCCCTCGAACACATCCTCGATCAGCAGTTGCAAGGAATCGAAGGGAACGGCCACTCTGCCAAAGACCGTGGATACGACGACAAGGCCGCATCCCAATACCCTGAGACTGGTGGCGAGACTTCACATAACTTGGACCAGAACTTGGATCTCGCTCTGTCTGAGCAATTGCCTGCTCCTCCCATGTCGGAACCCGAGGAGTATTGGGACGAGGTTGAGGAAGAAGAACTCTACGATGACCAGGGATACACGACGGCCCACTCCTACAAGTCGCGTGGTGAAATGACCGTCAGCGGTGCGACTGCCCTCCTTGCTCCCAAGTTTACGGAACTCGTGCAGCGAGAGCTCCAGGCCGCGAAAGAGCATGTCGAGTACCATCGCACTCCTGATGAGGTTGAGGAGGAGTTCTGGGATGTCTGCATGGTCGCAGAGTACGGCGAAGATATCTTTGAGTATCTCCAGGAACTCGAGGTTAGTCATCACTATTTCTCGCGGCGTTTCCTCGAAGTAGCTTACTGACACCGACACAGACGCGCATGATGCCCGACCCCCATTACATGGATCACCAGTCCGAGATCCAGTGGTCTATGCGCTCAGTCCTCATGGACTGGCTTGTGCAAGTGCATGCACGCTTCAGTCTCCTTCCGGAAACTCTTTTCCTGACGGTCAACTTTATCGACCGCTTCTTGACGTTCAAGGCGGTTTCTATCGGCAAGCTCCAGCTTGTTGGTGCCACCGCATTGCTGCTTGCATCCAAGTATGAAGAGATCAACTGCCCCTCGCTTGAGGAGATTGTCTTCATGGTTGATGGGTCGTACGCCGTCGAGGAGATCCTGAAGGCGGAGCGCTTCATGCTGAGCATGCTAGGCTTCGAGCTGGGATGGCCTGGTCCAATGAGCTTCCTCAGACGCATTAGCAAAGCCGACGATTACGATCTGGAGACACGCACCCTAGCCAAGTACTTCCTCGAAGTAACCATCATGGACGAGCGCTTCGTGGCAAGCCCACCTAGCTTCCTGGCGGCAGGCGCCCACTGCCTGTCCCGCATGATTCTGAAGAAGGGCGACTGGGTAAGTCACCAACAGCGCCGTGCGTTTGATTCAGTGCATGACATTCTTGCTAACACGTTTTTCTGCAGTCCCAGGCCCATGTTCACTACTCGGGATACACATGGAGTCAATTGAAGTCGCTCGTGCGCCTTATCCTCTCCTGCTGCGAGTCGCCTCGCGAGCACCACGCGGCTGTCTTTGAGAAGTATGTCGACAAGAGATACAAGCGGGCGGCCGAGTACGTCCAGATTGAACTTAAGAAGGGCTTCACTGTCCCCTTACGGTCACCCACCGGCCATCCCTCCCCGTTGATGGACCTTGGCTGCTACGAGAACGAGCTAGGCGCCTTCAACTATCCGGCTAAGACAGGCCAGCTCATCAACGCATGAGCTCGGAGGTCTGAAGGTTCATTCTGCGTCGTCCATCTCAGAGTTTCATGAGATCCGAACCTACTCAGCCCAGCGGTGCTCGACCCTTTGGTCGCACACACTGTCCACCATGGATCCAAACGGGGCCCAAAGGAAGAGAGACACACAACCCCCTTACGACTAATATCAAACGACTTGACGAGACCCACGACTCTTTTCTTTAACGCCTGGAGGAGGGTGTTCGCACCCTTGTCCCTTATTTGTTTCTGTTCTTGTTATTCTACATTGCGACTCTGGCTACACTACTTTCGGCCAGCGAGCTCAGGCGTTACGGATGAGATTGCCGCCTAGGCATAGAGGGAACAGCAAGCCAGTTCCCGGAAATGGACGATGCATGGGGAAAATCCGCCATGTGCTGAGTTGGTGGGCCTCGGGGACTGCACATGGGAGAAGAGTCTACGAGTAATATTTGCTTTGGCCGTGGGCGTTGTTATTTTTTTATGTACGTGATTAAAGACCGGCTGACGCGGGCCATGCAAGGGGCAGCGGACACGCCCTGGTTGCTTCGTCAGTAGGAAACAAAAAAGACATTTGTTCGGTTAACCTTGCGGCTCCTGACGTGGTCAACATGGCATAGCTTATGATGTTCACATCCAAGAGTGGCTGTGAGACGGATGGCGTGCGCTGTGGCTGGCAGGTGGAGCCCTGCCTTTCGCCCTTGCGGGGACGTTACACTCTGGCCACATTGCTGACTCCAGGGCACGCACGGGCAGTGTCTCTGTTCAGGGTATTTTGACGCAGCCGGCCAGCCACCAGCCACCCCAGAGCTTCCCCAAATTCCACCCACTGCCTGAACTCTCCATTACCTCCCCCTCACAGACAGACAAGCTCGTCACCAGAAACGAAAGGGAAAAGCCCTAGGTCATTTGTTCTCCTCTTCTTGCTCGGCCCTGTGCCTCTTCGATCCAATTCAGCCATCTTCCTCCCTCTGCAACTAGGCCTCATTAATACCATCATGGTTCAATTCACCTCTGCTGTTCTGGGTTTCCTCGCCCTCCCCATCTTCGGCGCCATCGCTCAGGATGCTGTACCTGTGAGTTTACACTGAGACGGCGACCCCCCCGACCCTTGCATCATGCCGCTGACGCCAATTGAAATAGGAGGGAGCTCCCGTTGCCGATGCGCCTACGTTGGCTGCCGATGTCGAGGCTACCTTTCCCGATGCCGACATCTTTGGTGTGAAGCTTGTCAACGGTCGCCCGACCAAGGCGGTCGTCGAGATTACCAACCGCGAGGATGCGCCCATTCAGGTCGCGTTTGTTGCCGGCTCTCTGTCTCGCGCCGAGGAGCTGGCTACCGAAGTCATTGTCCGCAACCTGACGGCTGTGCGTTACGATCTGACCATCGAGCCCAAGGAGAAGAAGGCTGTGCCCTACTCCTTCGCCCTCGACATGCAGCCCCAGGACGTCAAGCTCCAGCTTGTCGCCGTCGTCAGCAACGCCAAGGGCGACGTCTTCCAGCTGCCTGCCTACAACGCCCCTGCCGCCGTTGTTGAGCCTCCCACCAGCATTCTGGACCCCCAGATGTACGTGTCGAGCAAGCCCTTTGATTTTCTTTGCGCGCCGTTCTGACAATGTGCACAGCATCTTCCTGTACCTGTTCCTCAGCGCTGCCTTCACTGGCACTCTTTACTTCGTCTACAAGACCTGGATCGAAGCCCTGTTCCCCCAGGCCAAGCGTAGCGGCAAGAAGGTCAGGACCGTCAATGTCACTGTCCCCGTCCCCGAGCAGGACTCTGCCTCCTCCGCCGCGGCCACGGGCTCCGGCAAGAGCTACGACGAGAGCTGGATTCCCGACCACCACATCAACCGCCCCGTGGCCAAGAGGGTCAAGAGCGGCGCCAGCGGCAAGGTCAAGATCTAAACGATCGGCGCAATGCAACACTAGGCCTCAAAATCTAGGGATCCCCCCCGGCAGAGGATGCTGGAAAGGGGACGGAAAAGCAACGTGACTCGGCTCGTGGGCTGGATAGCATGCATGTATATGACTTGTGATTAATTTACGTGCGCTTGTTCGTGGATACAGCAGACCGACCGAGTCAGGAAGCAACACGCGATTGTCAAGCCTTGCGCGCGTCAGTGCATCTCGTGTCTGATCAGCGCTTCAAAAAATACTTGTTCAAACTCAAAACCGCGCATTGAAAAAGCAACTCTCCTGAATGAAGAAGGGAACAAAGAGATTTGCCATTGTGATGTGACGTTGGTTACAAGATTACCGAGTAGATGCTATGTTGAAGTAGTCTCAACGGAGGGGCTAAAAGGCGGAGGTGCCCTGACTTTGAATCATTCGTCTCTGGGGACAGGGGTCTGCTGATTGACTTGCGCGCGCACAGGTATCCACTGGGGGATGGAGACGCGACTTTCTACACTTTCTACACGCTCAGCTCCCCCGCGTGAATTGAGGATCTCTTGCAGCTTGCATCACCCAAGCGTTACCACCGTCTCTTCTCCAAACTCTTTCTCAGTTCACGTTCATCGACGCCTTCAGAGTCGATTTTCAAGTTTGATTCCAAGCAACATCCACCACACACACCGAACCCACCGCCCACAATGGCATCAGAAGCCCCAGCCGAGCCCGTCAAGCGAGGCCGCGGCCGCCCCAGAAAGCCCGACTCGGAGAAGAAGCAGAAGCCGCGAGTAGACGATGGCACACCGCGCCGAGGACGAGGCCGTCCGAAGGGAAGCCTCGGCAAGCCCAAGGTCCTCACCGCCGCCGCTGGCGTCTCCAAGTCGACGTCGGCAATGAACACGCGGTCGACGGGCACGCGAGGTCGGCCTCGCAAGAGCGACGCCGCCGCAGCTTCCACCACGTCGACTACCAAGGCGGCCGGCGCGACGCAGACACCGTCCAAGCGAGGTCGCGGCCGGCCGCGCAAGAGCGACGCCGCTGCATCCTCTCCTGCTGTGGAGCGCGAGGAGCCAGAGTCTGCCGCATCCGAGGCCGACGTGCCTGCGACGGATGAGTCGCCCCGGAGCAAGAGTGCTGCTTCGTCAGAGGCTGAGCAGGACGAGGCTTGAACGTGAGTTGTCTTTTTTCCCTCCTGAATTGGCGTGTCTATTTTTTTTTTCCCCGCTTTCGAGCGCTGACATGTGCTTCCCAGGGGAAACGGACTGAGAACCACCATGCCAAAAAAAAATTTAAAAATTGTTACGAGCTCTGCACACATGTTTACGGGACTATGCTTGTGACAAGCAAGCCTTACGTTCGGCCAGGAATGGAAGGAGAGGCGTCTGGACAACACGATGGGAAAGGGACGCACACTCAATACTAGCACGGGATGATGCGGGTTGATCGCTGTATTTCTTTTTTCTTTCTTTTCTTGCCGAGTCTTGTTTTCTTTCCGTTCTCCTCTTACAAATTTGAGAATTTTCTCCAGTGCTCCGCGATCTTTCTTGGGACCAGGCCGTCATTCCCTCTTCCACTCATCAAACTCCACTTCCAGGTGCGCCTTGAGCTGCTGAAACTGATTCTTGTAGCTCTTGTGGCAGCGCCAGCACATAAAGTCCTTCTTCAGGTATCCTTCGTGGCCTGGGTGCCGTCTCGGGTCATCCTTTGCCAGTGGGAAATCTGCCACGTCGACGAGGAAGGGCGTGTTGAACGAGTTGTAGTGTTTGCGGTGCTTGACACACTTGGAATGCATGTCCCTACTGAAGACGTGGATGTGCAGATGGTTCATGCTCGGTTGTGCGTGGATCCCCGTCCTGACCTCGAGCGCCCAGTTTCGACCCGGCGGCAGCTCGTCGCCGTCGACCTCGACATGACCGTTGAGCACGGCCTCGCGCCTGGCATCGGCCTTGCTCTCGTGCCCCAGTTTGCGCTGGAGTTCTTTCGCAACGAGGGCTTCGAGTTTACGCACCGCCTTCCGCACGGAAGCCAGAAAGTCTGCGTCCTCAAAGGCTTCAAAGGGGTGGAGGAGACTGTGCTGCGGGGATCGTGGAAGGAGCAGAGCGTGCACCGTCGCTTTGGGGTATAGGTCGTGGACCGCGACAAAGTCATCGTCGTAGTAGATGACCTGGGACGCAGGAAAAGAGGCCGGGTTTTCAATGTAGACGCCGAGGTTGTCGCGAAACCTGTCGAGATGTGGTGCTCGGGGACGTTCGGCAGGGGAGGTTTTTGCTCGCTTGGGCTTCGGTGCCATCAGCTCGGAGACTTGAAGGGGTTGTGGTTAGTTTCCGACCTCAACATGGCACTCCTTAGGGAGTTGGAACTTCCTACAGGCATTGCGCTGCTTTTTTGTTGATGCTGAGCTCACGAGCTCGTCGCGCGTCATTGCTTCGTTGGAAGCCTGCTGGAGCTTGTCCATCGCTGCGGGACCAATTCTGACGTTCTCTCCTGGGGCCTCGGTCAACGTAGTCCGAGGTTCCTGTCGTCTCGTGTATGTGGCAGCATTGTAACCGGTGCCGTTGTCGTGTACCCAAGGCGGCCAACGGAGCCAAGGAACATGTTGATGGTATTTCACGTCACCACACGCGTCTTGCAAACCGTCAGAGGCTCTACCCACCCCCACTAGAGCTTTCGCGGGGTCACAGTGCGCTGTGCACAAGGCCCAGTAGACTGATTGATCGCTGCCCCACTAAAACTCATTCGCGACGACCAGACACAGACCGAGACGGCAGACATGAGAAAAGTTGCCCCCGTTCACGATCTTCATCCCTGATTTCTCACCGACACGCCTACGCTGCAGTGCATCATGCCGCACATGAGTTACTAGCAGTCTTCTCCACCAGAGTTATCTACCCCAGTATGGCGAAGAAGGCCAAGGATCAGGCCGCCTCGCAGGCGTCCGCCTCGCAGCCTGCCACCGGCAAGGAGAAGGACAAGGGCAAGGATAAGGGCAAAGACAAAGATGCGCCCAAGGGCAAGAAAGGGGCACCGTCTCTCATCGAACAGGCCGCTGGCCCGGTCGGCCCTCCGAAGCCCACGGCAAAACAGATCATCGGCGGCGCATCCTGGACTGGAAAGCTGCCCGTCAACCTGTTCAACGAGTACTGCCAGAAGCAGCAGTGGGAGAAGCCCGACTACAACATGCGCAAGACACCCGAGGGCTACTCTTGTCTCATCACCCTCAGCGCCAAGGATCCCAAGACCAAGGAGATGATTAGGCTGGAGCCGTTCAAGATCCCCGCCGACCTGCTGCATCTGCTCACCAAGCCTACCGCCCTCGAGGCCCGGCACTTCGCTGCCACATATGGTCTCTTTCGTGTCTGCAGCATGCAGAACAAGCACACCGTCCTGCCTCCCGACTACAAGATTCTATGGAAGGACTTTCAGGCGCTCAAGCAAAAGGACGTCAAGGAAGGCAAGGCTTGGATGTACGATGCGGACCCCTTCAAGACGATCCGCGAACGACAAGAAGCCAAGGCTGCTGCCGACAAGAAGAGAAAGGAGATCGAGAGAGTCAAGGAGAAGGCAAAGTCCATGCCGGGCGCTGCCGGCCTTGTGCTCGCCGGCGGCAGCGGTGCTGGCTCCTTTAACCCCATGAAGGGGTGGACCTCTGTGCCCAAGATCGAGATGGGCCGCAAATCCCGAGTCCAGGTCGAATCTCTGATTCAGAAATATGTCGTTTGGAACCCGAACAAGGTCTTCATGGCTGCTCCACAGAGACAGGTCGTTGTCGAAGACCTCAGCAAGCTGGGCTTTCGACGTAGCCACATTGAAGAGGCTGTGGACATTTGCAAGGATCGCGAAGAGACATTAGAATGGCTTCTGATTCACGTGCCCGAAGACGACATTCCTCCTTGGGCTCTCCCCGAGAGCTATTCCGCCGGCATTTCAGTCGGGTCTCTGGACCTCAAGAAGGAGGCTGCTGTGAAGCGCTTGGCCGAATCTGGATATGCCTTGGACTTGTGTGCACGCATCTTCGAGGAGACTGGATGTGATGAAAGCAAGGCGGCTGAGACGCTGCAATGCCGGCTCTTGGGCCAGTCTATTGAAGATTGGACTGCGATAGCACCATCAGACATTCTCCCCCCAGACATGACAGCGGACGAGGTTTGGGATGACGAGGTTGTGGCGATGGAGTCCTCATTCGGCGACCTTGTCACCAAGATGTCCGAAGACATCATCCAAGTCAAGCTGGAGTCGGTAACAAACGGGTCAAAGACAAACGTGAATACGGTCCTTCAGATCCGCAAGTCGTTAAGCTATCCCGTCCACCTGGTCATCACGGTGCTGGCGCAATTGCCCGCCCAGGCGAAGCTCTCGGTCATCAAACAGACCCTGGCCTATGTACAGGAGGCCTATGGTGCGGATCCTATGAAAGTGTTCGTCGCAGCCGACTGGGCTCAGCAAAACATCAACCGCATCATTGAGAACCCTGGAAAGCTGGTAGAAATCTCAGCTGTTAGCTCCACCGCCTCCGAAGCCCCTGGGACCGTACCTCAGCTGCAACGGCACAGCGGCAAGCTTTCCAGGAAACCCAGGCCAATAGACTGGACGCCGAACCCCCGTAGCCGGGACCAATGGCTCAAGAGACAAGAGACCCCTGATTACAAGAAGATGATGGCGAAGAGACAGTCACTTCCGGCATGGCAGGTGCACGAAAAGATCATCCAGACTGTTGCCCAGAACCATGTGACCATCATCAGTGGAGAGACTGGTTCGGGCAAATCGACTCAGTCCGTCCAGTTCCTCCTAGACGATCTATATAACCAAGGCCTTGGCACAAGCGCCAACATGCTTGTGACGCAGCCGAGGCGAATCTCCGCACTTGGTCTTGCCGACCCCGTTGCGGAAGAGCGGTGCTCGCGAGTTGGTGATGAGATTGGCTACACTATTCGAGGCGAGTCAAAGCGGAGCCAACAGACGCGCATCACGTTTGTGACAACTGGTGTGCTTCTGCGCCGCCTTCAGACATCGGGGGGACGGGTCGAGGATGTGATAGCGTCGCTGGCAGACGTCAGTCACATTGTGATTGACGAAGTTCACGAACGCAGCTTGGACACGGATTTCCTGCTGACCATAGTAAGGGAGGTCATGTCCACGCGCAAGGATCTTCTCAAGCTCGTTTTGATGAGTGCAACGCTCGACGCAGCCTCATTTGAGAATTATTTCCGCTCACAGGGCCTCCGAGTTGGTCTCGTAGAAATCGAGGGCCGGAGAATGCA
>NW_003315038.1:135915-138968 GCF_000150825.1 Verticillium alfalfae VaMs.102
CGATTCCGAAGCGAAACTCTGGGCCAGACAATTAGAAACACGGGGACCGTATCAACTACAGCCTTTTGAACGAGACAATCTCGACCATTGATCTCGAGGTCTCGGATCAGGAGAAGGAAGGAGGTATTCTGGTGTTCCTGCCAGGCGTTGCCTAGATTAGCCAGACGTGCCGGGCACTTTCATCTAATTCCTCTCTGCATGTTCTCCCTCTACACGCCTCTCTGGAGACGAGGGAACAGAAGCGGGTGTTTGCCAGGGCGCCCCCAGGCAAGCGGAAGGTTGTGGTGGCAACGAATGTCGCAGAAACATCCATCACAATCGACGATATTGTGGCGGTTGTTGATTTCTGGCAAGGTCAAGGAGACGACCTATGACGCACAGAACAACATGAGGAAGCTTGAGGAGATGTGGGCATCCAGGGCAGCTTGCAAGCAGAGGCGAGGTCGTGCAGGCCGGTGTACAGGCTGGAAAGTGCTACAAGCTGTACACGCGCAACTTGGAGATGCAAATGGCGGAGCGGCCGGAACCTGAAATCAGGCGTGTACCCTTGGAGCAAATGTGCCTGTCGGTACGTGCCATGGGCATGCGAGATGTTGCCGCCTTTCTCGGGCGATCGCCGACGCCGCCCGCGAGCACGGCTGTGGATGGGGCCATCAAAATGCTGCGACGAATGGGCGCTCTCGACGGGGACGAGCTCACGGCACTTGGACAACAGTTGGCCATGATCCCGGCCGACCTCCGGTGCGCCAAGCTCATGGTGTACGGGTCCATCTTCGGATGTCTCGACGACAGCGTTACCATTTCAGCAATTCTCAGCACAAGAAGCCCATTCTTGTCTCCGCCGGACAAACGAGACCTGGCAAAGGAGGCTCGCATGCGGTTCGAGCAAGGCGATGGTGATCTGCTCACTGACCTGGCGGCATACAAAGAGTGGGACAGCATGAAGCGCGACGGAACACCTCCGCGGCAGCTTCGCAATTTCTGCGACGACAACTTCCTGTCCTACCTGACGCTCACAGACATCTCCGCAACGCGACAGCAATTTTATGGCGCACTGAGCGAGATGGGTGTGGCATTCGACCACGAGGCGCGAGGCGAGGCACCGGCATCACAAGGGCTACGCATCACGAATCATGCTGCGTGCGCTCACAGCGTCGGCTTTCAGCCCGCAGATTGCGCGGATCCAGTTTCCAGACAAGAAGTTCGCCAACTCCATGTCAGGCGCGGTCGAGCTCGACCCGGAGGCGCGAGCAATCAAGTATTTCACGGAGGAGCAGGGGCGGGTGTTTGTGCACCCGAGCAGCACCATCTTTGGTAGCCAAAGCTTCTCCGGCAGCGCGGCGTTCATGTCGTACTTTAGCCTCATCTCGACGAGCAAGACGTTTATTCGCGATCTCACACGTAAGTACTTCCTCCGGGTTTGCGGTTTCCTTTACGACAAAGTACTGATGTAGGTTCTGCGCGGGAAGCCTTCAATGCGTTCACATTGTTGCTCTTTTCGGGCGCCATTGAACTGGACACAATGGGGCGGGGGTTGGTGGTGGACGGCTGGCTGCGGCTGCGAGGATGGGCGAGGGTGGGCGTGCTTGTGTCGCGACTCCGCGGCATGGTGGACGATGTGATCCGTTTGAAGGTGGAGAGGCCAGAGGTGGACTTGCGGGACAACGATGTGCTCAAGGCGGTTGCCAAGTTGATTGAGCACGATGGTTTGGATGCGTAAAAGAGTAGACACATACACGCGACAAGGCGATGGGTCTTCGGCCCCGTTGCTTATGGGCAGAGGATCCGGTGGACACGATTGAGGCATTACTTTGCGCCCGGAGGTGCTGTGCTGTGCTGTGCTGGTGCTTTGTTCTGTAGTGTGCTGCGCATTGCCGTCAGGTCGAGTCAAAGTCAGGACAGGTTGGCCGGAGCTCATTTGAGGTGTTTCGCCGTCGAACCTGGCGGTGGGGGGGCGTTGTCCGTTGTCGGTGGATGGTGATGTGCGGCGGTCGGTGATGATAAAATAAATCCGAGGCGGGTGCCCGAGGCGGTGGTCTAAAGGACCGAGATTTGCGCGGGATTTTGTTTCTGATCTGGAGCTGATGTAGCTGATGGAGCTGCGAAAAAGAATCGGCTCAGGGGGAAGATGGACAGTGGGATGGCAGAGCGGGATTCGTCGGGGGTGGCCGACGGCGAGAGGGGAGGTGGGCGGGATGAAGAGGGGGCAAGGTGATGAGGCCGCGGGGAATGGTTCAGACGTGTCGAACCGACAGCTCTGACAAGAGATGGATGGTCATGCTACGGAGCAGGCGGTCGGTAGAGCCTCACGGAGATGGTAGAGATAACGAACAGGGCCGACTTGGTTGGTCGGCGGGGGGCGTTGGTGTCAAGGCTTCAGCTAAGATGTTGCTAAGTAGGTTGCGATGGGTCGACGGTGGGCGGATGTCGATCCGTTCCAGGCATGAGGTTGCGTTGCGGCTTTAAGTTGCAGATGTCTCTGCCAAGCCTGGTTTACTAGTGCAGCCCGAGGCGTCGGAACTTTTCTTCTCTCAATTTTTCTCGGTTTCTGGCTGGCGTTTCTGGCGGTTGCTTGGGAGGAAGAGGGGGGGGCAGGCCTGTCGTTGGCTTTGGCTTGTGATAGGCATCGGTGATGGTGATCTCGTTGTGTCATAGACTCTCGGTGGAGTGACCGGTCAAGAGGCATCTAGTGCGGTACCTGACTTGGCCGTGAACATGGAGCGCAATGGTGGGCAGAAGGCGCGGAAATGGCAGAAACACGGGCGGTGTCCGATGTCGGGATTCGGCCGAGTAGCTCCTGCCACGGCCTTCTCGTCAGTCCACCCTCTCTCTCTCTCTGTCTCCTTCCTCGCCGTGTGCGTGCATACCCTGGGAATGGAAAATGGAAAAGCGTGGCAAGGGCGACGGGACAGGCCGCGACCAGCAGCGATATCGGGCGGGCTCACCCAGTGCAACTGCAGGGCCATCCCCATCTACCGTCCGTCCATCTCGAGAGCGTGCCCTGTCTCTGCCTCCCACTAGCAATGAGCAATGAATGGGCAATGGGCAAAGAA
>NW_003315038.1:140688-141103 GCF_000150825.1 Verticillium alfalfae VaMs.102
GCCTTTCATGCCCAAAAAAAAAAAAACACATCGGGTGCCGAACCCCGAAAGGGCCCCCCGGTGACATAAAGTGTCGGTGGCCACGAAGATTGGGCCCCCTCTTCGGTACCTACCGCCAAGGAGCGTAATAAGTTTGAGGGTGTTTTCACCCGGCAAGGGCAACTCCTGGGGCGGCTCCCTCATCCGCCCCGAAGGCCACCGGCTACGGTCTCGTCCCCCCCCCCCGACCACATGCTGCAGTACGCCGGCAAGGGTGGATTCGCCGGCAAGCGCGTCGCCATCTCCGGCTCCGGCAACGTCGCCCAGTACGCCGCTCTCAAGTGCATTGAGCTCGGCGCCACCGTTGTCTCCCTGTCCGACTCCCAGGGCCCCTCGTAGCCGAGGGCGACGCCGCCTTCACCCCCGAGCAGATTGA
>NW_003315038.1:141203-143699 GCF_000150825.1 Verticillium alfalfae VaMs.102
TCCTTCGGAAAGGGGGAGAAAGAGGAGGAAGGGCAAGGGTGTGGTGCGGCGTGCCCAGGTGTTCGGGGGAGGCCGGCACCTCTTCATTTTGGCAATTCGACGGCTTGAACAAGGTCGGCAGTGATACCACCTAGGCGAGTGCTCAAGTGATGGCTGTCAGAAACGGGTAGCGGTCTTACTCACAAGGGGGGCTCTGCGAATTCGTATGTGGGCATCTTACCTCTTGGTGCCTAGCAGCCAAGAGATAAGCATCTCGGAAGGAGGCCAGTCTCGGCAGAGCCAGGGTAGGTGAAGGGCAGGCAGGCAGGCGGGCAGGCAGGCATCTCTGGGTTGGCGATGACTGCCCGCAGCGAAAGGATGAGAAGAGCCAGAGGCAGGAAGGATCGTTCAGCGACCAATCAGAGACCTGCCTACGGGAGTTGCGACTGGCGTGTTGTGGCTGTGGCCGGGCGCCAGGGGACGCTGCGAGGAAGCTAACGAAATAAGCGAGCGACCCAGGGGTCCAATGCTGGGAAACGCTGAGCACGCACGCTGGGAACGCTGGGGCACTGGGGCACTGGACTCGGCCAGAGTCAAGGCTGGCAACCACCCTTCTCGACTGGGCCTAATTGGTTTGTCTTCAGCCAGCCTCCATCCCTCTCGTCTCTTTCGCATCTCCCTTTTCGGGCCACAGTTGGCTAAAAAAGAACTCACCGGCTTCCTGTGCGACCGCCTCTGCCTCTACCACTACCACTGCCACTGCTACTGACCACATTGTCCGAGGCAGCATCACTTGAGACGCAACCATCAGATCATGCCGCAAGCATTCCGCCTCGAGATGGCTCGGCCAAGACATGCATACACACACTGAATATCCCGCTTGGCTGCCTGGCAGCCTTGTCAGACTCTGTTCCGAACTGCGTGCTGTGCCGATGGACAAAATTCCTTCTCCTGCCGTCCTCACCGAACCGTTCCTTCGGATTTCCCGTTGCGTTCGGCTCCGCCGCCCTTCGCCTTGCAACTCATCATGGCCATGACTGATCGCATCTCGGCAAATCAAGCAAAGCTCTTCTTCTGGATGATGAATGGAGTCGTCACCAAGAATGAAGAAGCAACGAGACGAAATAGCCTTGTTGACTCCATCCCAGGCGGCCCCCCTGTCCTTCGTCTCTGCTTCTCCACCAGCGCACATCACCAACCGCCAATCGCACGTGGTTCGCCAGTGTTCGACCCTCACGCCCCCAACGTCTCTGGCTTAGCATCTCTCTCAGCCGCTCTCCTTCCGTCTCCTGTCATCTTGCGTCTCGTTGATCGTTGCCCTCTCGTCGCAACAAATGGAGTGCTCAGCCCGGCCAGCAAGGCTGGTCGCCGTCAGCCATCATGGCGAACCTGTCTTTTCATTGCTCGTCCTCGTCTCCATGGGCCCCCTTGCTCGAACAAGAGGCGGTATCATATTGCATCATCATGCTTGCACGCATTCGCGACGTGCTGACTGACGGAGACGTACATGTACTGACAATCAGTCAGTCAGTCAGTCAGCATCTGCTTGTGAGGGCACGACCGAACGACCTAGGGAGAGAAAGCTATTTCTGCCCGTCTCATCACATCCTCCGGCCTGTCTACCGTTCGCCCTAGTCTCTAGCTGGCCCCCTCCGCCTCGGCTTCTCACCATTCAATAGACCCCAATCCTGCCCACCCTGACCGCCCCCCCTGTCATCATCCTCGGGCCTCAGCCCTCCTGAACCCTGTCTAGCATTGGCTGGACTGCATCTGACCCGACGCCATCTGCAGTCCGCACGGGAGCGAAGAACGAAAGCAAAGGCAGCAAATCCGTTGCCTTCTCTTTTCACATGGCCCCCTTACCTCGATTCGGACCCCTCCCCTCCCCCGGCCGGGCCTTGCCTTGTGCGCCGGCGCGCCAGTCCATCCATCGCTCGTTCCCAGACCCCGTCTCCTCCATTCATTTGCATCCGCATTCATATGCCCCATCGTCTTCACCTACCATGTCCGTGTCCACCAGCCATTATAATAAACCTAGTCTTGTCCCTGCTCTCCCATGGGTGTGTGGTTCATCCAGTCCCTCGAATCCTCGAGTTCTTGTCTTGTTCTAGATGTTTGATCAATAAAACACGCCTACTTGTGAACCTACCTCGTATCGCCTCCCCTGGTTACGAGACCAGGCACACACCTCCGCGACATTGCCGCCAGCTACGACCCGCGACAACGTGAGGACTGTCAGCCCTTGTCGCGACGCTGCCTACCATGGCTCCCATGGCTGAAGATACGTCGCCTCGGTCTACCAAGGTAAAAGGCAAGGTCACGTTCCCGCCTCCGGTCAATGGCACACTCAATGGCACACTCAACGGCACGTCCGGGGGCCGCTACTGCGCCGCCTAGCCCGGCCCCGCATCGCCAGCTCTCAGCGCCTCCTCCTCCTCGAGGCCGAGCACATCCTCCTTCTCACCGCGCCCGCAATCCTATCGCGAGCCAGAGCCTTCAAATGGGATCTGGCACTCT
>NW_003315038.1:143839-148643 GCF_000150825.1 Verticillium alfalfae VaMs.102
TCAGCGCCAGTCTGTCTGCGTTCTCGAGCGCGGCAAGGAGAAGTGTGCCTGGCGAATATCCCTCCGGCGTGCTGGACGCTCTCGACGAGGTCCACGTGTCTGGCCAGTTTGCTCCGGGCTGGTTCCCGCAGACCATGGTGCAGAACGGCGATCCCACCGGAATGTACCACCTCATCTTTGGCAGGGGATTGAACACGGTTGTTTGCAATGGTATGTTGTCCTCTCTCTCACCATCAATCTATCGCGTTTGCTTACCGGCTAGATAGCCCTCGGCGGTACGAGTCTGATGAACGCCAATGTCTTCCTGGAGGCAGACAAGGAGACATTGTCTATGCCGGTCTGGCCTGAGGAAATTAGGAAGGACCCTAGCAGTCTCGATAAATGTAAGTCTCCTCGGAGCCTCAACAGTGATGTCCATCTATTAGTTGACCAGCACAAGCTGATTGATCTGCAGACTATGATTGGGCCCGAAAAGTGCTCGAGCCGATGCCATATCCCGACGACTGGCCCGAACTGCCCAAGGTCCAGCTTCTGAAGAAACAGGCCGAAGCTCTCGGCATGGCTGACAAGTTCAGAATGGTGCCCCAAACGACGCGATTCCGCAACGGTCCCAATAGCACTGGCGTTGAAATGGCGCCCTCTGCTTTGACGGGACAAGATTGCACCGGTGTCAATGATGGATCCAAGAACTCGACTCTCGTCACATACTTGGCTGATGCTTGGAACTGGGGTGCCGAGATGTTCTGCGAATGTGAGGTCCGTTACATCAAGAAGGCTGAGGGTCGCGAGGGCTACATCATCTACTTTGCTTGGCATGGCCGGAACAGGGGCCACTTCAAGGCGAACCTTCACGACGACCTCATGTGGGTACACGCCAAAGAGTGTGTCTTTCTCGGCGCCGGCTCAGTTGGAACCACGGAAATCCTCCTTCGAAGCAAGGAGATGGGTCTTCCCATGAGTGACCGTGTCGGACAGAACATGAGCGGCAACGGCGATATGCTAGCTTTTGGGTTAGTGTCGCCACCTTTCTTTCCCGCCGCCCCCCCTTAAACTAACTGTATGCGAGATACAACACCGACTACGAAGCCAACGCCATTGGCAAGCCCTTCCCCAATCCTTATAACCCTATTGGGCCGACCATCAACTCCATCATTGACGATCGTGCGGGTCACGAGAATCCGCTTGACGGCTATGTCATCGAAGAGGGCGCCATCCCTCGCGCCCTGGCCCCCTTCCTCCAAACCCTCCTAGAGATGATGCCTGGCAACCAGGCCCCTACTGGCGATTCTTTCAGCGAGAAGGTTCGCTCGAGTCTCGCAAACTACAAGAGTCGTTTCTGGGGCCTTATGCCCAGGGCGGTTCTTTGGACAACACCCAGGTATACCTGGTCATGTCACATGACAGTGAGTGTGCCTCAAACGAAACTGTCTTCGACTTGCGACTAACACCCGCTACTAGGCAGCCAAGCCATGTTGACCCTAAAAGACGACAAGCCCGTGCTGGAATTCCTCGGCGTAGGCCGCAGCGATCAGGTCAAGAAGCTGCATGATCTCCTCAGCAAGGCGACGCAGGCCGTTGGCGGCACATTTGTACACAACCCATTCTATGCCTTGATGGGCAACCAGCAGGTCACCGTTCACCCCATTGGGTATGTTGCGTGAAAGGCATCTCGGGTATGGACTCGTGCTAATACAAATTGACAGTGGTGCTTGCATGGCACGTGATGGCAGCCCCGAGACGGGCGTGACGACACCCGCGGGCTTTTTTTTCCCAGGAGAGAGGGGGGGAACCCCGCGGCGCCCTCATCTCCACAGATGCTCCCGTCATTCCCGCTGCTCTCGGTGTCAATCCTTTCGCCACCATCACTGCCCTCGCGGAACGCTCAGTTGATCACTTCATCCGCAGGAAAACCTCAAGATCCACGAAAAGCGCAATGGTATCATTGATCTTTTTGGCGAGCCAAAATATTCACCCCAGAAGATGAAGAAAGCAAAGCTCGATGCGGAAGCGCTGGAGATCAAGGAGGCAAGCTCCAAGATTTCACGCGCCATGGTTTCGAATGCCGCTGGTTTTGGCTTTACCGAGGTCATGTCTGGCTTCGTGCACCGCGACACTGGACTCACCGGCGACAAACGTAGCACCTATGAGTTGGCATACCGAACGGCCAAAAGCCTCTGCGAGAGCGCACGCTTCTTCCTCAGCGTACAAGCATTCAACACGAGGTCGACCATTCAGGAGCCGGACCACTCGGCAATGCTGACCGGCACTTTTGTCTGCCCTGCCATCTCCGGCTCACCGTTCATGGTACAACGAGGAGATTTCAATCTCTTCATCCTTGACCAGAAGGCACCAGGGACGCGCAACATGACCTACGACTTTGACATGCGCGGCATTGATGGCAGGACACTGCACTTCCACGGCTATAAAGTTGTTGACTCGTCCGTGGCACTGGCTCCGTTCCAGTTCTGGAGGGCTACCAGCACTCTGTATGTGACCATCCTGGAGCCGTGTCACGACCTTGATACAGTCGAAAACTGCGAGGAGCCGTGGCGACTCGGCAAAGTCGTGGCCAAGGGCATCATGCATATCCAGCCTTCCGACTTTTTCTCGCAGATCATGACGATGACGCCTACGGGGAGCAGCCTCTTGAAGAAGGCCTACAGCGCGGCCAGCTTCCTCACGTACTTCACTCGCAAGTCTCTTTCGCTCTTCCTAGGGCCGTTCACGCCACTACAATACCCAAGTGTGAGCTACAATGGCTATGTCAACGATACGCCGACAGACGCGTCCTTTGTCATTGTAGCGCAGGACAATGTCAAGACAAAGATGCATATGTGGGAGTCGACAAACCCTGACATCGAGACGAAAAACCTGATCATGATACCTGGAGCGGCAGTGGACCACCAGATCTACGCGCTGCCCACGATCCAATACAACGCGGTCAACTACTTCACGCGGGCTGGCTACCGAGTCTTCATTCCCGTACATCGCATCGGACAGCTCATGGTAGCGCAGAACAACTGGACGACGTATGACGCTCGTCTGGACCTTCGCGCTTGCCTCGAGTATATCCGGGAGAACTATGCTGACGGCAATGCCGAGGGCAACAAAATCTATGCCATCGCGCACTGCATGGGCAGCGTGGCCTTTTCCACCGGCCTTTTGGACGGGACTATCCCGAGCGACTGGATCCTCGGTATTACAGCCAGCCAGGTCTTCATGAACCCACTGTGGAGTAGGTTGAACTCTGCCAAGGCCCTCGTGGGGCCGGTATCTCTGGACAGAGCCTATAGGACGGTGCTCGGCAGTTGGTTCTCTTGCAGCACCGCAAAGGATGATAGCTTCTTCCAGCGCATGCTCAATGAGGTCTTGCGCTTCTACCCAGAGGAGCGCGCCGAGATTTGCAACAACGCCAGCTGTCACCGATGCACGCTCGTGTTTGGGCGTTGCTGGAACCACCGGAACCTCAATGAGGCGACGCATCGGCAGATCGACCGGTTCTTTGGCGGTGTCAACATGACGCAACTACATCTCCTCATGAAACAAGGCCTCGACGGCCACGTCATGACGAACGGCCCGCTGTTCCAGCGCCTCACGACTGACCGGAATATCCGTCGCCTCAGAGGCATCCCGTTTCTGCTCTTCGTGGGTCGTGACAACGCCGTCTTGACACCAGAAGCAACAGAGCGGACGTATGAGACACTGTGTGATGTGTTCGGATCCAGCGGCGGCAACCCCGATGATGGCATCCAGTACCGGAGACGCGTGGTCCCTGACTACGGGCATCTGGACTGCTGGATGGGACGCAACGCATGGAAGGATGTATACCCATTCGTGAGGGAAGAGGTGGACCGTGTTTTCAGGGGTGGATCTTACAGGTTTGAGGAGCCTGATGACCGATTTTTGGCTATGACAGAGAGTGGTGAATTACTGTATTAGGTAGGCGTTTTGGATACATGGATCTTTGGTTGTGCAGGTACAGCTGGGATGGACAGTCTGCGGGTCAAGGCGAGGCGGCAAATTGTTCTAGCTGTGGACGGGAGTTCAGGGGTTTGACTGACGTTCAAATAACGTGTATGGGTAGGATAACAGATGGCGTTGGTTGAGGTATGAAGACTCGAGAATGATATCTGGCTTTGCCTTGTTACTTTTGTGTCAACGCGCTGTGTTATGCGTATTATGAGTTGCTCCTCGCCCTCGTATATGAACCGTTGTTATGGCAGGGCAGTTAAATTCTTGTCGTACACCAGCCGCATGTCATTCTGGTAGAGAATGACCTGAAGGTACCACTCCTCCTCACAATCGGCCTCGGTCCTCCGCCCAGGCGATACATCAAGTGCTTCCACCGGCGGCGCAGAACCAACACGATCCTCCCACACGATGAAAGCCACAGTCTTGCCTCCTCTGAAGTCAATCTCGGGCTGATCGTCATCCCACACAAACCCGCCCACTGTCCCTCCGGGTGCCGTCATCTCAACAACCTGTCCACCTCCCCTGATGACGTCTCCCCGTCGATCAACAGCCACGACCCTCGCGACCCTGACCTCGAACAGGCCCCTCGCCGTCGCGAACCCGCCGCGGACCCAGCCCAGCCACGGCGTGAGCCGCGGCCGCACAGTCCACGCCCCGCCGCCCGGCGCCGCGACGACGGCGCCAAGCACGTGTTCCGTCAGGAACCCCGTGGGGCCCGGGGGGCCCGGCGCAAAAGTGCGACGTGCGGGGCGTCGTCTGGGGGCGGCGCGCGTCCTCGGCCGTCGACGGCGACCCCCCGCGGGGAGGGTGGTTGTTTTGTGAACCCCGGCCC
>NW_003315038.1:148743-166957 GCF_000150825.1 Verticillium alfalfae VaMs.102
GCCCGCGGCGGCGTGGGCAACCAGCTCGATGGAGGAGGCCAGCGGCGAGAGGAGGCGTGGTGTTTCGGGCGCCGGCGCGCCGGCGGGGAGCCAGCGCGCGCTGAGGGCGCGGGAAACGGGTGAGGATGAGGATGGGTGGGCGGCGCCGGCGACGAGGGCCCAGGCGTTGCCAGCTTGCGGGGCGAGGTGGTCGGGGTCGGGGCAGCGGCGGGATTCGGCGAGGTTCGCTGCGTGGAGATGGGTCGTCGGGCAGTAGAGGGACTGGATACCCTTGTGGAGGACGGCGCGGGCGGCGGTCCAGAGGTCGTCGTCGGGACGGTGCATGTTGCCGTCGTTTTCGTCGCCGAGCCAGCGTGCGAGGGTGATAGTCTTGTCGAGGACGACGGAGAGCAGGCGCTTGCTTCGAAGGCTGTGCTTCTTGCCAGGGTGGAGGTTCGTGTCGTTGTCGATCTTGGCCACGCTGACGTTGACGCGCGCAGGTAGGCTAGCCAGCGGCGCGTGAGCAGGTCATGTCGCCGAGAACTTGACATAGGCGTGGACGGCTGAGGAGGGCTTGGAGATGTGCCGTGTCGAGAACTCGCCGTGGAAAGCCAAAGGGGGCCCCGGCCTGCGGGGAGCGAGCCGTCGGCGTACTGGTGCGCGAAAAAGCGCATCGAGGGCGTTGCGCACGGCGAGCATGTCATGTGTCGACACGGCGATGCCCAGGCGTGGCGAGGAGCAGATCGATGGGCGAGACGATGCGGTTTCGTTTCGCACCGTCGGCGATGACGGCGGTGCCGTTGGCGATGGTAAAGTTGGAGTACCAAGAACCGGCGGGCGACTCGTTGTCGTCTACGAGACGGTTGTAATCGATCCTGGACGAGCCCTCACCGGGGTCGAGCGTCGAGAGCTGCAGGGTGTACGCGCCGGCGTACCAGATCCTGTTGAGCAGGTTGCTTGAGCTGAAGAAGTAGCCCGAATAGGCTCTTCCTTGGGCCTGCGAGGGGTAGGCAGTGCAGTCGACCCAGAGGTTCCGGATGGACACCCACGGCGTCGCGTACGGATCTCTGTCTGACTTCCTCCGTTCGGCTCCCGGGCTCAGGACGTGTTGCCCGGACAAAACGTCACGATGTGAATTAGGGGCTGGACCGCTACCGAGTACGGGATACACCGGCATCCGAATGGTCAGATATTTGAAGCCGCCTCGCACGAAGTCCTTTCCGACGCAGACCACTCCAGTCTGGGTCCCAAACTCGATCTGCAGGGGCAGGTCTCCCTCCGAGCGGTCCGTCGTCGCGTCGGGCAGCTTCCCTGAGAACAGAGGAGATTCAGAGTAAGAGAGGTAAAGCTCTGGATCGTCGCCCACAGACTCGACATCGAAGCAGACCCTGTGCCGCCTGTCAGCGATCATGTGTGAAGTCCACGGCTTGAATCCCGCCGCCTCCGTCACACGTACCGGCCGCCAATGTTCTCGTCAAACTCCAGAGTCAGCAGTCCTTCGGGCCCGATCAGTATTCCCTGTCCAGGAACATGATCGCCTGGTGTGACGGCCCATGGTGTGGCGGAGCTCGTCGTGACATTGCCAAAGGTGGCCAATATGCGAGCCGGCGTGATGCGCGTCTTATCTGCCGGGGCCTTGATATAACGTTCCCACGGCCCTGGGAAGAGCGTCTCGTCAGGGAGAGCGGCGTAGTCAATGTTCTTGGCTCGCACCTCGACTGACGACGCGAGAAGGAGAATGAGGGGGGCGAGGTGCCGGATCGTAGCCATGAGAAGACGCCCTATGGTGTGGCTGCTCGCTCATTCAAGTGACCATCAGAGACAGAAGATGGCGAGGTTTCTCTCATGCCTGACTGACTACAGTGGAATGAATCCGAGAGCCGTCGTCATGTGAGAGTGTAACATAGCGACCTGCCTAGTAAGGTAGGTAGATAACGGGTTTGTGGTGAGGCGAAGTACCCCGCGTCATTCCGTCATTGTTCAATCTTCGGTAGCTCCCGCGACCTTTGCCGCAACCCCTAAACAGCCGTGTATGTGCTGAGGAGAAAGAGGTTGTGTGAGAAAGGGAGAGAGAGAAAGAAAGGCCGCACGCTGTCACTAGTTGCATCGTCTTCAAGCTGCTGTTGAAATGAACTCGTATTTCCCATATTGCAGGCCAAGCTTTGCTGGCGTCCAAATCAACCCCCATGCCAAACGCCATCTCGAGTAATACCAGAAGCATACCTGCGCCTCCTCACGCCGAACTGACCCTTGAGGTCCCTGAGTGTGCAACCTCCTTACCAGATGGCCGCCTGGTCGAAATCGAAACGCTTGAGCTCCTTGCCCGCATCCTCCAGATCCTTCTTCGCCTTCATTCGCATGTAGAAAATCGGACAGTCCTTGCTGCTGCAGATGACCTCGCAGTGGATGCTGCCCTGGCACCGCTGACACTGCGTCCAGAGCCGCCCAAAGCGCACCTCGAGGTCAGACACACGGTCCAGCGTCTTCTTGTACAGCTCTCCCACACGCGGCGCGCAGTCTGAGCACACAGCGCCCTCTGCCTCTTGCTTGCTCGTCAGCGGTTTCTTGCAGCCCATGCACGTCTGCGTCTTCTTAGCAAACTTCATGAGACCTCCGACCATGGGCGCCGCCACGGCAATCGTTCGCGTGTGCGCGCCCGTCAGGAGCGAGTTGGCCTTGGTCTCTCCGAGAATCGGCTCGAAGATGCGACCCAGTGGCTTCGCCAGCTGGTTGTCCAGGTAGTACCTCGTATCGATCGGCACGTTGTTCTCCAGCACGAAGATGGGGTCCTCCGACTTCTCATAGTTCTTCGCTCCCGCTGCGCCCTTGATCATGACGTACGCCACACGGTCACCCAGTCCGGGAGCCGAACCTGCGTCGCGCTTCTTCATTCGTTGGGCGAGTTCCACGTGTGCCTGCTTGGCCGAGTAGTCGTCCTTTGTCAGCGCCTTGGTGATGACAAGCTTTGACATGTCCACCTTGTTCTGTAGCAGGTCGGCGATCATGTCTTTGACATATCTGCGAGACAATGTTAGCTTTGGAAGTCCCGTGTCTGGGACTCAGACATGTGTCTATGGAACTTACTCTTGCGCGCCTTGTACGTCCTGGTCGATGAGAATCATGCGCAAGACCTTTTCAATGACCGTCTGGACCAACAAGCAGTTGTCTCGACGAACCGTCTCGATACCCTTCGTGTCCATCTTGTCGTACTTCTCCGGCTTGGTCCAGTAGAGACCAGCATAGCGCTTCTTGTTGATGAGCAGGTACGGGAAGTAGACCTTTTCGAACTCGAGCTTGATCGGCTTGACGAACTTGGAGGACACGAAGCCGGCAGCTTCCTCGCCCAGCTTCATTGCTTCCGCCAGGTCCTTGGTGCCAAACTTGACCATGACGGAATCCGTGTCACCGTAGATGACCTGCGCGTCGTGCGAATACCCGTTGGCGATGGTGTACTTGGCCTCCACCTCCTCCTTTGTCTTTTCAATCATCTGCCGACCAAAACTTGTGGTACTACTGGCGATTTCCAGACACGGAAGTTTGCCCGTTGTGGCACCCGTGAGACCATACACCGAGTTGGCGCTAACCTTCAAAGCCAGCTGTCTTCCGTTCAGCACAGCCTTCTTGAACGGATCAGTTGCGACTGCGAGCTCGCGCTTGGCCTGTTTTCGGGCAGCCAGCAGCTCCTCGAGAATTTGTGCGAGGAGACCCTTTCGTTGCTTAGCTGTCACAAAGGTGTTGCCGGCGGGAGTGACGATGTAATCTTCGTCCTTCTTGAGGCCAAGTTTCTCGATGGCTTTCTTATCCACAATGGTCGTATAACAAAGGTTGTGCGCCTGCATGATACTGGGGTACAGAGATGCGAAATCGAGCGTTGCAATGGGAACATCGTAGTAGCCTCTTGTCGGCTCAATGACCGTTGCACCTTCGTACTGTTCGTCGCTAGCCTCGGACTTCATATTGGGAATCACCAGCTTCTGCTCCAGCGCCTTGCGGAAAAGCTGACTGATGAACCTCACCTGCTGGCCTCGGGCGAGTAGCATGTTGAACGGAGCGCCTGTGACTCTTGCCATTTCTGTGTAGTTTTCGAGGCAAGAGAGCTTGTCCATGAGGCGTTGCGGCAAGTAGGCGTCCTTCAGACAGTACAGCGCCAATCGACGTCGGGATTCAGGGGTACCGTTGAAGAGTTCTGTAATCATTGTATGGTGGACGTCCTCCTTCTGCTCGCCCAAGAATTGGGAGCACACCGAATTGAGCGTATAACTTCGCAGGTGATGGTCACGCTGCACTAGTTGCAGGAGATCGAGCTGCAACCTGCCGTTGGTGTTGGTGCTCTTCGAGTCGCGGTTGCCGATCTGCTTGCTGGAGAAACTCGTTTCTTTGGCTCTCGAGGGCATACTGGGAATACGGGACCAGTACTCGAAGCCTGCCACCTTGAGATGTTTCGCGCGGTCGAGCAGATACGGGAAATCAAAGTTGGCAATGTTGTATCCGATGATGAGATCGGGGTCGACGCTCTGTAGAAACTTCTGCCATTCCTTCAGCATCTTTTCTTCCTTATCAAACTCGAGAACTTGTGTCGCAACGATGGAGCTCGTCGTGTCCAGACAGAACACATTGCGAATGAACGGCTTCTTCTCTCCGTATCTTGTGACAACGTTTGCGATCTGGATGACGGGGTCGTGGTTCGCCTCTGGGAAGATGCCCTTGCGACCGGCACACTCAATATCAAAGGACAAGATGCGGAGCGGCGCCATCTTTGACCACTCGCCTTCCGGCTTGTGTGCGACAAGGTCAAGGTAGCTGATTTCGGCCTCGATCTGGCAGTTGGACTGTCGTAGCGAGCTGGACATCAATTTGTAGGATTTCGCCGGTGCTTCGACCCAGGACATGCCTTGCAGCTACAATGACGGTCAGCACACTTGCAGGGGAGAGAGAGCATGAGGCGATCAACATACCTTGCAGTCCACCATGAAGCGCAGGACATATTGAATATTGTCAAACGTCATCACGCCACCGTCAACGCCCTTCCAGAGGCCCTTCCAGTTGGCATTGCCGGCCTCGATAGTAGACCGCACTTTGCCGATGTGCTTGGGATCGTTCACTGTGATCTTGAGATATGGGTTTTTGACATTGCCCTGGAAGCCATAGATGTTTTCGCGCATGAGTAGGGCCACGGAATGAATAACGGGCTGGTGCTGAGCGACCTGCGTCTCCAGATACGCCCTAAAGTTGTTGCAGTCCTCAGGCTGGAAGGAGACGGGGGCGGCGATGTAGAGATAGTGCTTGAAGTCGGTAACGTGCAGCATGACCGAGTGACCAGCCTCGGTGACGCCAAACAGCTTGACGGTGGCACGGCCGCCATGCAATGTACCCTCCTCAGCCTCGATCTGTTGAAAGACAATGGTGGTCTTGTCGGGGTTGAAGTCGTCGAGAAGCGGTCGCTCCCATGCTTGGTCCTTCTCACTGTTGTTCTGTTTCAGTTCGGAAATGTCCTGGCTCAGCTTCTCGAGGACTTCGGACTCGAATGCGCTCTTGGCTGCTCGAGTTCAGAGGATTTCTCGGGTTTCTTGGCTTCCTGCGAAGCGCGTCGCAGGTGAGGAGGCAAAGGGCTCGACCTTGCGCTTCTTGGAGCCTGGGGACGAGGGGATGTTGCGGCGGGCGTTCGACGTCTCCCCGAGCACACGTTTTTGGGGCAGTACAGACGTTGCCATGTTGAGAGGAAAGAAAGCCTGAAGCCTTCAACAACCAGGAATCCGAATATCAGCAGTAAGAGCTCAAACAGTTCCGGTGCGCATGCTGCGATGGTTATTGTGTGTGATGGGAAATGGTTGTCCGGCCAGAGAGGGGGGTCTGGGTCTGGGGAGGGACAATTTCGTTGACATGCCGTGCTGGGTTCGCGGGTAGGACCTGCTCAGAGACGCGTCAGAGACGTGACGTGAATCGGTCTGTTTAATGGGCGACAGGGGTACGCGATATGTGACTAAGCAGGTTTGCCCCGTAGACGCCGCCCTGTCCAACCGCTTTGCAGGTGTTGACATCCCTAGCTCAATAGCGGCATCCTACTGTCTTGAACTGCACTGGAAATTTAGAATGTGAACCTGATGGAGGGTCACGGATTTAAATGTAGAACAGGTAATCAATTTCTTATGCCACCCTTGAGCCAACCAAACCGGACGCCGGCGCTAACAGTGCAATGATTTTCCCAGATGCAATGGGTCATGATTATTGCAAGCTTGAAATCACCCCTATGTCTAACTGCCACCAGACAGAACATCTCGAGCCATACGTGCAGGGGCATTGATGGTATCGAACTTGAGCTCGCCCATCTCACACCATCCGTTCACGGGCTACATAGAGAAATGGAGTCAGTGACTGCTTCCTCAGCATTTCAGAAGGATATAACTCACCAAGCAACTCAGATACTTGCACCAGCTGCAGGTGCTGTGGCTGACGTAAAAGTTGTTGAGCAAAACGATGAAGACAACGATGACAAGAATAAGGGCAGCCGCGCGAACAAGCCACCACGCCCACCAGAGAGGCTTGCGGCCCTTGAAGAAGCCTGTGGGGTTCTTGACAAATGGTACGGGACCCGCCTGAGCCCCCTCGCCGTTGACGGTGGCATAAGACGTATCATAGCCCAGACGCCTCCGCAGGGAGTTCGGCGAGTGAAGGACACAGATGCCGAGACATAGGCCCATGAGGAAGCCTCCAATATGGGCAAAGTTGTCAAGACCCGGCAGGAGACCAAGGACGAAACAAATAACAACGTCCAAGAGCACGAACATGAGATCCTTCACAGGATGGCGGCGGTCTTTCCAAGAGTACGCCAAGTCGAGGGCCGTCAGGGCGATGATGCCAAAGAGGGCACCCGAGGCGCCCGTCGAAGCCTCGCCCGTTCCAGCATAGTTGGCGCCCATAACATTGCCGAAGATGCCAGCACTAAAGTAGACGAGGAAAAAGCGGACGGGCCCAATGGCCATCTCCATTTCTTTGCCGATGGTCATCTGCAGGAGCATGTTGACTCCGATGTGGATGAGACCGGCGTGCAGGAAGATTGGCGTAATGAAGCGGAACCACTGATTGGGTTCACCCTTCTCGTTGGGGTCCTGAGGGTTGGGGACGCCGCCAAAGCCGCACAGCTCACCAAGGCTGCAGCGGTTCGACTCGTCGTTCTGGTCGTTCGAGGTCGTGTTGGGGCAGGGCCACCAAATGGGCTGTTGAGCTTCCTTGATGGCCTCGACGGTGTGCATGCAGGGCACATAACGAGCACCCATGTTGATGTTGACGTAGAAAGAGGGGCCGATCATGGGGTTGAAGGAGGGTTTGATCATGATGGGAGAGCCTGTCAAAGTCGCTGTTCCTGGGTTAGCACGAGAATGGAGAGCAGAGGCACTGGTTGTTTTCCCCAACATACCATTTCTCACGATCTGACCGATAAACACACCAACTTGCGCGATCGTCAAGATGTAGACGACCCAGGCGATGCGCTTCTTGTCGGCACCCAGCATGCCCAGCTGGCCGAAGCCGACCCTTCTAGACTTCTTTCGCCTGCTTGAGCCTGGGGCTTCGTACACATGATCGTTCATCTCTACATCCTTGGCCGGCGGCTGATCATGTGGTAGGCTCGGGTTGTGGCCCTGGTTCTGAAGTGGAATGTCATCGGCGAAGTGCGCCTGCCCGGGCACGGCGGATGCGGGTGAAAGGCGAGGACTGTTAAGGCTGCTGCTTGATGATGATGCTGCTTGCTGCTGCTGCTGCATGCCTGGCCGTGGGTAGGCCCTTGTCAAAGTTGCCGTAGGGGCCGCCTGTTGGCGCGGCAATATGTTGTTGTCGTAGGCGTTGTGGCGAAGCCGTCTTGAGTCGAGTCTGTCGGGTAGGCCCGGGTCGTCGAAGACGGTGTCGAAAGGAGGAGACGGTCTGAGCGCGATGCGGTTGGCTGTTGCTGCTGGGCGCGGCATACGCCGAGGCGGAAGAGTAGGGAGGCGCGGGCGTCGACGCTATAGACGGCGTGTAGGTGCCCTGAGCGTGTCCGTAGTAGGGAGACTGCGAGGCGCCACCGGGAGATGGCGGGCGATTGCCATGGTAATAGTCGTTGGAGGCCATATCGTGACTTGTGTGTGGTTGCTTCTTTCGAAAACGAGCGACAAACAGCGAGCGAAGTGTTCCAATGCGACCAGGACGGTGGTTGGACGTCGTCCGGGGAAATTTCGCTGTAAAAGCAAGGGGAAAAGAGCCTGATGGGCGGAGGGATTAGAGGCACGGGGTCTTGAAGGGAAATAAGGCGTGGAGGTGCGTCCAGGAATGTAAAGAAGCTAAAAGGTGTAATGGTGGTCGGGTGCCTGAAGAGGGACAAGGCACGGGCAAGGCGGGCAAGAATACGGGGTCTTTTGCAGGTGCAGGTGTGCTAGGTTCCCCGGCTGTGACGTCGAAGTGTCCTAGGTGGCCCAGGGGCCAACGTGGCGCGGTATGTTGACGGGACTTCTCTCGATGGGGCCCGAGTGCAGGCTGACGACGCTGGTGGAGTTACTTCTTCCTGGTTGGTTTTAGAAGAAAAAAAATGTTGACTCTAGAAGTCTCTGTTATGGGGTAGGAAGAGATAGAAAGAGAAACCAGGAGAGAAAGGACGCTCTAGACGGGCAAGAAGCATGACTGTCCGAGACCTGGTCGATTGATGGCCTGCCTCCGAGGTACCTGGGGACGTCGGTATTGTCTTTGGGCGTCGTGAAGTGGCTGGCGACGCCGGAGGGCTGTGCAGGGCAGTTGGTGCCTCTGGCTCAGACTTGGGTGCTCTTCAGTGGCTGCACATGCCAAGCTGCTTCTAAAAGTGGCACACAAACGGGAAAGCCAGAGGCCTCAGCCAGTGAGATGGCGCCGCTAGCTATGCACATGTATGCCGGTGGAGGTGCGATCACCAGCCGCGAGTTTCAGATGCTTCATTATGCACCCTGACATTCTGCATCAACTGGCGAGTCAGGACTCAGCACCGCCCGCCGCATCGCATGAAGCCTGGGTACCTCCCTCTGCCTGCCTGCCTTACCTTACACCGACATGATATATCACCGAACCAGTGGCCACCCGCTTGCCCGTTGATCGCCGCTCTGCCCTCCTTCGTCTGGCCTCCCATTTGAGAGAGCAAGCGGTCGGCTCGTCCCCACGGCCATGTCCACAGCGGTTGCACCACCGCCGGACATCCCTTCTCGGCGAACCCACAGTGGCTGGCTTGGCCACACAAGGACAGATCAGTGGGCGGACCCCACCACCCCAGGTTCCCTGAAGGTACGGTACCCAGGTGGGTAGGTACCTTACGACGGCAGAGGCTCAGCACGCGTCTCTCGGCATCGGCAATGCGAGCACAGCTGCCCGTGGCGCAGCATGCACAGCAGACACACCGCACGCCTGTACAGTACCGATGAAGCAACGGGCTTGTCAGGCTGCCTTGGGATGGCGATAAACTCCAGATTACGAGAATTGACGCTCCGTGTTGATTCGTTGCCTTCAGAATCGAATGGTGGGCGGACCATGACACTATTGATCGCCCTCGCAACCCCTCCACATCTGTTGCTATTCTGGAATTCCACGTCTTTCTCGTCAAGAACGTCCACGGCATTCGTTCCGGCATTCGTCCCAGGATGTGTCGTAATGGCAATCCACAATGACACGCACTTTGGTTTGGAGCAGACTTCGTGTCGACATACCGACCAAGTGATATCACTGACAGCATCACCTATCCGTTTGCAATGAGCAGCGTGTCCTCAATACTGATGCCTAGGCACGCAGAGCTTTGCTGGCAAGTCTGATATCATTATAGCATTATAGAGGAGATTTTGATCGTGGTCCTCACAGCATGAGCACCGAAAGCGCTCCCTACCTTTTGCCCGTGTCATTTTACAGGTGGTTGTACAACAGCCGTCGAGGCCGGCCTCCTGCTCCATCGCAAGACACGCCTCCGGCTTACGCCTTCTTACCCTCGTCATCCTTCTTCGTATCGTCGCTCTTGCCCGAGATGACCTCGCTGATCTGGCCCATGATAATGCCGCTGAGCCCCTGTCCCTCTTCAAGTGCCGTCTGGTGCTCCTCGGCTCGCTTCTTGTTCCAGGACTCCTCCGTCTCGTTGCCGTACCACAGCTTCTGCAGCGCGTTCCGCTTCGCCAGCTCCTGCTGCCGCAAGCCCTGCTCCGTGAGCCCCTCGCGCCGCATCTTCTCTTCGCGCAGCCGCCTCTGTGTCTCCTGCGCCGCCGGCGGCAGCTCGTTCGTCGTCAGCCGCTCGAAGCGCTTGCCTACGCGATCGTAGATGGACTGGCCCGTCCAGTCGTAGGCCAGCTGGGACGTCGACATGGAAAAGGTCGTCGTCAGCAGGAAGAACCGCCAGTCCACGCGCCGCGGTGGCAGCAGCATGATGATGGGTGAGATGACGGCGCCCGCGATGGCGGCGTTGTGGATGAGGGGCGGTGTCGACGGCTTGCCGCTGGCGGCTGGTTGTGCTTGCTCGGCCATTTTGATGATGATGTTCTGTCGAATGAAGATGTCGTCGTAAATTCAGATGGATGGTTCCTCAATTGATGTCGGCAGTTTCGCTTTGCTGTGCTCGTGATTTGGATAGCGTGATGCGTCGCACACTCAGAATACCTAGGGAAGCTCTTGGGTTTTTTCCACTGCTGATTCTATCTACGGTCCTTATCGGACTGCCTATCAATGACACTCTCTAGGGTCGCGCTTTATGACTAACCGAAATGGGCGAGAAGGCCTACACCCTCTTCTCCACCGGAGAGCCCCCCTTCCAACCTCACGACCTATGTATGTGTATGTTGAAACGATATGGTAATACCATACCAACAAGAGCCAGATCAGACTAGGACAGCAAAAGTCGAGGTTTGAACCTTTGAAGACACTCGAGTCTTTGCATGCAGGACCAGGCCGAAAAGTCACCGTCGTGATCCGAACAGGTAGTCGAGCCGGGCATCGAATGTCACGAGGTTCGATCTGTCGGCGACAACGCCCGTGGCTTTTTGCTCTAATTAGACCGACAACTCGCCGCTTCCTGGTGCCGAATCACCCATGCACTGGCCAGACTCTCTTCTCTCTGTCACGACCTATCTGGCCTATGGCGCCGAATTGAGAGGTATATGGCATGGTACTGAATAGGTAAGTCATGTCTGGTGTGTGTATGTGTGTGTGTGCGCGCGCAGACCGCTTTGCCACGAAATCATTCATCAGCATTGGCCGTTTAAGCCAGGGGTTGCCTCTGCATGCATTGCTCTGCGTCTCAACCTTGGTACATATTCTGGGGAATTGAATGCAAACATGAAGCCGTATGGCCTTCATCTTACTTCTCATCGGACGTGGTCAAGCATCTAAAGACACGCATTGTCAGCAAATAAATAGTACCTTGCATCATCCAGTGCCTCCGATAATCGACTGATCTGGAGCCTATGTCCGGCCTGTACTGCATTCCTTCAAAAGCCATGCAGCTGACGCCTTTGTACGCAGCGCGTACCGCCTCTGCAAGACTGGCCCCTACCGCGGCTACGGCCAAGACGCGGCCGCCAGCTGTTCGGAGCTCATCGCCAAGTCGAACCGTCCCAGCATGCAAGATTTGGATATCTACCTCGACAGTCAGCCAACACGGCCACTAGCCACCAGCTTCGGGTAACAAATTTCCTACCTTCGGGACCGACAGCGACGTCGATTCTAGCACCTTGCCTGCGCTCGCCTTTGGCCCTTTAGGTGCGATCATGACACCTGTGAAGAGAATCCCGCGAAAGACATGTCCTGGATGAACGACCATCAAATCAGTACTCGCAGAAGCGGAGCGCAGGATTCAACAAAGTGCTATGACATACCGTCAGATTGCAGGCCGTGAATGGGTAGGACCACTTAGGTCCTTCTCCATCTGAGCCATCGGTTCGCGTGACGCAAAGTCAACCGGTCCATAAACCCCCATGCTCCCAGTATTCGGACCCTTCGAACCATCGAATTTTCGTTTGTGATCCTGAACTGGTGGCAACGATCTGAAGTGTGCCCGTCACAGAACGCGAGGACGCTTATCTCGTCACCCGAGAGAAACTCCTGGATGACGACTTCTTGGTGCCCAAACTTCTTGTCGACCATCATCTCGCGGAGCTCTCGCTGGGCTTCTTCCTGCGCCTCTAGGAGAACGACTTCTTTTCTAGCAGCAAGACCGGATACCTTGATCACCACGCGGTGGTTGATAGAAGAAAGATACTCTCTTGCGTGCTCATAGGTGTTAAAGTTGCGGTACTCTGCCGTGGGTATATTGTCACGTCTCATGAAGTCTTTTGCAAGCGTCTTTGACCACTTCAGCTTCGCGGCAGCTTTTAATGGTGCAAAACAAGGGATGCCGGCTAGTGAACTCGACGATTAACATCAGGCTCTACGATCCAAATAGCATAACTACCCACCCGGTTCGAAAACGTCAGCAATGCCCTCGACGACAACGTCGCCAGGACCAGGCAGGACGAATTCAACCGCCAACGCCCGGGCCAAGGCCACAAGCCCCTTGAAGTCGTGCATGTCGGCATGTTCCACGTTGGAAACGTTGGGGGCCATAGCAGCCGTGCCCCCGTTACCAGGAACGACGACAACATGCTGGGCCGTTTGGCAGAGCTTCCACGCCAGAGCGTGTTCACGGCCCCCCTTCCGATGAGAAGTACTCGCATGATTGAGAGGTGGTCAGCTCAACAAGAGGTGTGGTAGAAATTGATGATACTTTGCAAAAGGCATCGAGGCGCTGGCGGCCTGGGGTTGCGTTAAGTCGTGTCTGTTCCTTCGGCAGTCGGCGCCCGTTCTCCACGAGTGCAGCCGGAAGCTGTTCGACAGGTTTGGGCGAAGAAAAGTGAGATTCGGGACGCACTTTTAAACTTCCTACGCGGGCGGCAGGACCATCACAAATAATGAAAACCTAGGCTCCCTGCCTATTTTACCTTGAGGACCGAGATTCTGTGGGCTATGCGGCGACAGGCGGGCCATGGATCCCCAGCATTCTTTCTTCGGGTCAAACTTTCTTCGGGTCAAACACACCGATGGCACTGATTAATATTGTAGCAGACTTGCATACATATCGTATAGGATGCAATGGGAAAAAATATCATGAGCTTTAAGTAACGTATATCATGTACGCGAAACGCTTTTCCAACCAGTTGTCGCCTATCCCTACTTTGCTTTCTCCCACAGCCCCCCTCAGCTCTGAGGCTGAGGCCCTTCCTGGGGCGTGGGCGCGGTGCCCAGTATCGAGGCTTCGTTCTGCCAGAGGTGTGCACCAGCTTCCTTCAGCAGCTGAACGCACTCCTCATTATCCACACGCTGGGCCAGGAAGAGCGGCGTGTTGTTGGCCCAGTTCCTGACGTGCACGCTCGCACCCTTGACCAGCAGCTCCCGCAGGATTTCTGCCCGCCCAACGGCGGCCAAATGCACGGCCGTGTTGCCCGCATAGTCGGCCTTGGTCAGGAGGGGGTGGTGCTCGCCGACGTGGCCCTGCTCAAGGATTTCCTTGACCGTCTTGAGATCCCCGTCGCGAATGGCATAGCCGAGCGCGGTGAAGGCGGTCTCGGCAGATGACAGACGGGCAATGACGGAATCCAACGAGCCTGGGTGGGAGAAGACGGGCCGCGTCTCGGCCGTCATCTCGCCGCGGATGGAGGCCGACATCCTGGCGCTGACCTCGGCGGTCGTCAGGTTTGGGAGAGCCAGCAGGAAGGAGAGCTTGGTCAGAGCAGCCTCAGTCGTGAGGTCCTGGCCAAAGATGACACCTGCGCGACCCAGGTCGGTGCCCGGGCCGTAGACGGGGGAGACGAAGCCGTCGAGGCACTGGCTGACGTTGACCACGACGATACCGCGGTCGACCGCCGCCTTGATGACTTTGGTGAGGCTGCCATCCACACCACCAGGGGCGTTGCCCATGCCGAACGTCCGTAGGACAAGGCCTCGAATGTCCGGTCCGCGCAGGACCGAGTCGAGCATCTCGGGCTTGATACCGGGGAAGATGTGAATGCAAGCAACGTGGGCCGTGTCGAGGTGCTGGGTAACCTGGAGTTCGGCAATCTTTGTCGGTCGAAGAACGAGGGGCCAGTTGACGTCGATGCCAAGACCGTTCATCTTGGCCAGGGGCTCGCAGTTGGGACTGGCAAAGGCATCAAAGTTGACGGCCGAGTTCTTTGTCGTCCTGTTTCCTCGGAAGAGCTTGTGGTGGAAGAAGAGGCCGACCTCGGGGATGAGGAACGTTCCCGCAATGATGAGAGAGCCTAGGAGGTTGTCCACGGCGTCCGATTGCAGAGCGAAGATTGGCGCTTGCGATCCGGTCAGAATAACGGGCTTGCCGAGGTCTGACATCATGAAGGACAGGGCGGACGCCGTATAAGACAGCGAATCGGTGCCGTGCAGAACGACGAATCCGTCGTACTGGCGGTAGTTCTCCCTGATGGTCTGGGCCACTTCGGTCCAGCCGGCGGATGAGATGGAGCTGGAATCCAACAAGGGCGAAAATTCCAAGACGCCGTAGCGGATGTGGCGAGAGTAGGCGCTCGGCGGCGTCCGCAGGCTGTCCAGCATGACCTTCTGGCCGTCTTTGTACGCCTCCAGCTGGGGCGGGTTGGACATATCGTTGAACGACGGACGAGGTGCCAAAGCAGCTTTGAGGAACCCTCCGATAGGCTGCAGGCCGTCGGGTGTCGGCTGCATGCAGATGGTGCCGCCGGTCATGATGACCAGGACCCGAGACTCTGGCAGGATGGACTGTGTGGTCGCCATTGCGTCTGCCGTATCTCGCGACTGTCCCTGTCTCAGTGCAAGATGAAGAGTTTGAGGGCGTGATGTCTAAAGTCAAACGTCAGCCTTTAAGCGTGCAGATTTTATTTTCTAGTATGGCAAGATGTGCGCTCAATTCGAGAAAGGGGGGGGGAGCGACCAGAATGCCGCGATCGGCATTCCGTAGTGTTGGCAAATAGAGGCACAACTTTCTCATTCAAGAGGGTATGAAACTCACCAGGGACCAACTCGGAGTTTGGTTTGTGTCGGTTCGTAAGATAGTCCACTGGAGATTTTAATGCTTCAGTGAATGGTGTCGACGGCAAATGAAGCCTGGCGATTCTGGGGATTCCGTTGGCACAAGAGTCTTAAAATTTGTCTGTCATGGCGTTTCGAGCGACGAGAGAATCGTGGTGGTCGGCTGCTCAGTCGAAAGCAGGAAAGTGGAGAAAACAGGACGGCAGATCCGATTCATCATCGTGCCCATCTGGACGCTCTGTGTGTTGTTCCACCAGGCACGAAAACCATGCTTCGAGAAACAAAGGCTCCGCGGCGACGGAGGTACCAACTGATAGGAGTTACACCGATGTCCTGGCCAGACTGCTGGTGGATCAGCTTCGGGAGGGTCATGCGCTACCAAAAACGACGTGAATCAGTAGTGTCCCGACTCAGGATCACGGAGCCGCTGCCAGGCTCCAGAAAGCGATGGGGTAATCGTTAAGTAACCGCGGGGAAGAAAGGAGACCACATGCGAGCACGCAGGGCTCCAGGCGAGGGGCAAAATAAGCAAGCAAAACAAGCAAGTGAGTGTGATTGGAAGTGTTGAACTGCCTGGTGAAATGAGGTTCGTCGAATTGCGGCCAGCCATCAGGCATGGAGAGTGCCAGACCAAAAAGGGTCTGGAAATGGTGCAAGTCAGAACGCCGAAAGCTTAGCCTTTCTCACGTTGGGTTGTTGTTGCATCCAGAAAAAAATCATCTTGAAAGGTTGCAGACACGCAGCCGCCAGCAACTCGGCTTGAGCGGCATCTCAGTTCAGTTCTTTCTCTCAGTGTTTTGTGTTCCTTGGGGTTTCCATGATGGAAGAGACATGCATCATACTAAGACTCAGGAGGAGACTTGTGCTTCGCTGAGCCGAAGTGGAAAGTATTCGATTCGCGCCTCTGACTGCTGTTCGACTGCTCTTGCCCACCTCACTGACTTCTCTGGCGTACCAGAGGCGCAAAGAGGAGGAACGCACCAGGGGTGGAGAGGACGCTCGAGCCACCCAAGGGGGGGTGGGGGCCAGCGCGCATTGAAGGTTCTCTACTTGGGCAGGACCTTGTCGGCACATGGAAAATAGACCCAATCATGAGTACTGGGTGTGTACTACTCATTGGTCCTGATAACGACTATCTTTCTTGCCGCGTCCTTGACGGTTCTCTGGACCATCTTTTGCCTGAACCCAACTCACGATCTTGCTCTCACCATCCACTGACGTACCAAGCGCAAACTCGCCATGCCTTGCCATGACAAGCAGGCGTCCCGAACAGATCATATTACTTGAATGTCGACAGAAGCCTCAACATAATACCCTGCGAATGCACAGTCGCGACTTTTGACCCCGATTCCCACCGACCTTGACCGGCAGCGCAAAACGCGGCCAACCCACCATGGAGTCTCCCATGCCCAGCAGCAACGGCGGCTTGTCGCCGCGCTCTTTTGCCATACAACACCAGCGCCCGCGGATCAGCTTTACAGGATGCTCCAGAATCACCGATTATGAGGTACTCGGCAAGCTTGGCGAGGGTACCTTTGGGTAGGTTTTCTCTGCTTGCCCTTGCTCCTGCTTAAGTCGTTCCATCGCTAACCCTCGCTCGCCCAGCGAGTTCATCGCGCGCGTTCGCGCAAGACCAACGCGCTCGTCGCGCTGAAGAAGATCATCATGCATAATGAAAGGATGAGCGTATGTCAAACCCAGTTCATCGCGCGCAAAGCCCTTCCAGGCCATGCGTAACGACCCAAGACCACTTGAGGCTGACGACAATCTCCAGTTTCCCATTACCGCGCTCCGAGAGATCAAGCTCTTGAAACTGCTCTCCCACGATAATATCCTTCGTCTCGAAGATATGGCAGTGGAGCACCCCCCTAGATGTAAGGCACCCAACCATGCCACCCCGTTGTCCGAGTGCGGGACGCAATGGCTAACCATTTCCCCAGCGAACGATGTGAAACGAAAACGACCGATCATGTACATGGTTACACCTTATATGGACCACGATCTTTCTGGACTCCTCGATAACCCCTCGGTCACATTTACCGAACCCCAAATCAAATGCTACATGTTGCAGCTTCTCGAAGGCCTGCGGTATCTACATGATCAACATATCCTTCACCGAGACATGAAGGCTGCCAATCTGTTGATCAACAACAAAGGAATCCTCCAGATTGCCGATTTTGGTCTGGCCAGACACTACGACGGGCCCACGCCCAAGGCCGGCCAGGGAGGTGGAGATGGCAAGCGGGAGTATACCGGCCTGGTCGTCACCAGATGGTACAGGCCTCCCGAGCTTCTGCTGCACCTGAAGAAGTACACGACTGCTATTGACGTTTGGGGGGTTGGGTGAGTTGACAAGAATCCTGCTGCCGATCGCCGTCTAACCTCAGAGCAGTTGCGTGTTTGGTGAGATGCTTACCGGGAAACCGATCCTTTCGGGCGACAGCGACGGCCATCAGCTGGATATCATCTGGGACCTCGTGGGCTCGCCGACGCCACAAAACATGCCGCTGTGGAGCACACTTCCTGGCTCCGAGGGGCTGCAACCGCGGTCCCGCCCCGGCAACTTGTCCACGAGGTTCAGGGAACACGGTTCGGCCGCCATCTCGTTGCTCAAAGAGCTTCTGAAGCTGGACTGGAAAACACGCATCAACGCCATCGATGCGCTGCAGCACCCGTACTTCAAGATGTCGCCTCTGCCGGCCAAGGCGCCCCGAGCTCCCGACGTTTGAGGAGAGCCCTGAGTTTTGACAGGCGCAAGTTCACGGCCGCAAGGCCCGCCCTGCCTCCAGCCCCTAAGGGTGGCACGGTTGGCATGGGTCCCGAAAGCGCATGGCGCCAGCGCCGGGTTCAACACTGGGGACGGCTACGCAAACGGTCGCAACGGGGTCAACGGAGGGCGCCACCCTCATCGCAACGGCGACGAAAGGCGACCGGCGTGGGCGCGCGACAGGCCAATGCCCGGTGAGCGAGGACTGCCACCACGCCCTCCGCCACCGGTGGACAGCGGTGACGACCGCGGGGGGTACCGTGACCGGAATGGCGGACGCGGACCTCGCAACCCCAGGCCGCCGGGCGCGGACGTGGATACGTATATGCCCAGCTACGGTCGTGAAGGTGGACGGCACCGGGATGACCGGCCGCGAGATGACCGACCACCCCTGGCCCGACCTCGTGACGATCGCCCTCCTCTGGATCGCCGCCGTCGTAATAGCAGGGG
>NW_003315038.1:167246-168059 GCF_000150825.1 Verticillium alfalfae VaMs.102
CACCACCACCACCACCAACAACAACAACAACAACACTGGCAGTTCCAGCATACGGGACACCGGGGCTCGCAGGACCAACGGTATCCACGCGACCCTCGGTACTTGCAGCAGCACCACCAGTTGTACTATCAATACGGTCCATGGCATGGCGGACCGGCCCCGGGCAGAGGCGCACATTTCCACAATGCGCGATATGGGCACTGGCGTTAAATCAGCACGGCCAGGGTGACTCTTTTTTTTCAATTCTTGTTCCACGGTAAAGTAAAAGAGACAGTTGGCATCAAGCAATCCATCATAAGGCGGTGGAGTACCGGAATATCATTGGGCGAGTACGTCGTCGTGCGAGGCTAAACCAAGCGGGGCAAGGCAACTGGGAGCGGAAGGAGGATAAGAGTCGATGGCAGCGAAAAGTGAAGTGTGGTTGGTAGCTCTCTCTAGCTGGTGCAGGTAGAAAACCAATGGAACATGGGGACAACATGAAAGTCACAAATCTGAATCGTTGCTTTCTTCCTCGTGAATCGTCTGGGCGACCAAGCCGGCCGTGCGTCTCCTTCGCTTGGGGGGCAATTCCTCGAGGAGATGCCAGTCCGTCTCGCCCGAGGACGAGTACTCGGTCTTGGCCGGCGTGACGGGCCGCACGAGCTCGTCATAGTAGTCTGACCTGCGTGCGCGCGTGTCGTCCCGCATGCCGAGGGCCGACGTGATGACGCCGGAGGCCAGGACCATGAAGAGACCGGCGACGAGACCAACGAGAGCGCCGCAGCCAACCTGTAGGTAGGTGAGGTTAGGTTCAGGACGTCAGGGGAGTCGACA
>NW_003315038.1:168159-172022 GCF_000150825.1 Verticillium alfalfae VaMs.102
CCGAAAGCGAGGCAAGCGGAAATTGTTAGACCAACAAAAGATGTACAGGGGCTGCAGGGAACTGTCAGTTTTGATGACAGCAAAGCGGCTTGGGGTAGCCCGATTCGAATTGAGAAGGCTTGGTTTACCTCGAGGCTCACGAAACAAGCCAGCGATGGCCTGCACCCACGACCAGGCGTAGGAGAAGACGAGGGTGACTGGCGACAGCAGGAACAGGGCGACGGCAGTGACCTTGGAGAGGAGCGACCAGACGATTTTCAGGGGAAAGGCGCAGACAGCCCAGAGGATGACGGCTGTCTGCCAGAGAACCGTCTGCCATGTGGCCATGGCTGGGCCTGTCGGGTCGAGGGCGACGTGGGGAGGATGGATGGCCGTGACGGTCGTGTCCATGGCGATCAATCAGGGCATTGGCGTGAGAGACGGGGACGCACCGGGCTTGAGCTTGAGCTTGATACCGGATGGAAGGGAGTTGGACCGTCAGGAATGGACGAGCAGCGGGACCTCTGTGTGAGGTGGACGTCACGTCACGGTTCCTTCATTCCTGTCATGGCAAGACGCAGGTACCTCGCTCTCAGCACGGATGGTGCTGGGGGTTCCAGAGCTCGCGCTTGATGGAGCTCGACCTTTGAGAGACGAGTCGATTGACAGGAGGTTGATGGATTACATAAGACAGGACCATGCAGACGGGCAGCACGAGCAAGTACCGCGCAAGGGCACTGCTCATCCCCCCAGCGTATCCACCGTCACAGCGGCGCACAGCACAGGCCCAGGCACAGACGCAGGTGGGCAAGAGCCCCTCCATCTCCCACCGCTTCTGTTCTCGCCCAGTTGTCACCCAGCTGTCACCCCAGTTGTCGCCCAGCCGTCTGCCTGCCTTATCTCTCTCACTGGATCCGGATCTCTCTCCTGCCAACCTATCCCTTAGGTACCTACCTTGCCTCGACGTTCCGTTTTCACCGGACCCCCCCCTCCCCTCCCCTCCGTCACCGAACTCACCCCAGTTCATCCCACCTCACCTCACCTCACCTCGCCTCGCCCTCGCCTCGCCTTCTTGCTCCTCCTCCCTCTCGCGAACGGCACAAAGCATCACCAACGAACATCAGAACGGCACCCAGCAGCACAGCACACGGCCGTCGACAACCCCGCCGACCCGCATTACCCCCCCAACCGTGCCGCTGCTGCGAGGGGGCCGCTGTCCCGCGATAGCGCCTGAGACCTGTCACGCGTAACGAGTCCCTCCACAGGATAGGCGTACCCTCCGATCGCGCCAGCCCGTAACCCACCCACCGCCAGCCGAAACTCATCACACAAAGAGCCACGAGACCTATCTCTGCACCGCGACTGGACCCCGCGCCCGCCCCGTCGACCTGCCGGCACCCAACTGCACCCCTTGCTCGTCAACGTTACTCTTTGCCCATCGCCTCACCCAGCCACGAGGGTGCTTTTACCCCCCTCCCCGCACAGTCAGGAGTTGAGGTCGCCGTCGTCCCACCCGGGGGACCGCCGAAAAAAAAATACTCAAGATGGGCAACAACCCCTCCTCCGCGTCCAAGCCCGCCACCCCCGTCTCTTCCAACCCAGCATCCGCCCACGACTCGCCCAAGAACCCCAAGAGGGATTCGAAGCACATCATCCCCCACCGCACAACCGAACGGGTCGCCGCGCCCCCCGAGGCCTCTCTGCACCAGGCCCAGGGGTCCACCATCAGCAAGGCCTCAAGACCCCTCCAGTACAACCCCATCGCCGGCATCGCCAGCGCCTCGCCCTCCTCCAGCCCCAAGAGCAACAACTCGGCCGCGCCGCCACGGCCGTCCGACGCCAAGACGATCCCCCGCGATGAGCCCACCAAACCGCTAGACGTCCCGACAGCCCACACCGAGCCGTCGTCCCTGCGCTCCCACATCTCCGCCCACGTCGACGGTGCCGGCCTCGTGTCCCAGAGCAGCGTCAACGACATGTCCTATCTCACGCGGCCCCCGCGCCTGCCGCTCCCCATTGAGGAGGAGGTCCATACGCCCGGCTCCCCCATCATCGCGCCGGCCGATGGCGACACCCCCATCGTCGACCCCGGCTCGCTCGATTCCGACCCCATGACCCGTAAGTCCTCGGCCCTCAGCAGCAACACAGTCGACGACGACGACGGCGAGGAGCTCATCGTCGACAAGACCCGCCCTACCGTGCCTACCCAGCTGCTCTGGACTCGTGGAGGAGAGAAAGTCTACGTCACCGGCACCATTTTCCAGTGGAACCGCAAGCAACGACTGCATCCCGTGTAAGTTCTCACCATCTCCCCCGCCCCCTCTTTTTGGGTTCGACGGCTACTGGTCATGGATGCTTCTCACCACATTGTGCTACCCACCTGCTGACTCGGCATGCCCTACAGCGAAGGCAAACCCGGCGTCTTCTCCGGCACGGTCCACATTCTCCCCGGCACCCACCATGTGCGTTTCTTGGTCGACGGCATCATGCAGACGTCGCCGGATCTACCGACAACCGTCGACTTTGGCAACAACCTCGTCAACTACATTGAGGTCAGCGCCGATGACCTGCCCTCGCAAAAGAAGGCCGGCCAGGGCGCGTCAGCCGCGGCCGGGGCCGGGTGCCGCCGACGGCCAGGCGGCGGTGAAGCCATCGGCCTCGCAGACGGACGACTCGGCCAAGCCGCTGCTGGCGGGGCAAATCCGTGCCGCCTGCCAGCCAATACTTCCACCAGATCCCCAAGTACCTCGTCGACTTTGACCAGGCCGAGGACTCGCCCTCGTATCAGTACGCCGTGACGGCCATCGAGAAGCTGCCGACGCCGCCCAGCCTTCCGGGCTTCCTGGGCAAGCCCATCCTCAATGCCGCCGTCCTCATGAAGGACGACAACAGTGTGCTCAACATGCCGAATCACACGGTCCTCAACCATCTCGCCACGAGCAGCATCAAGAACAACATCTTGGCTGTGTCAGCGACGACTCGCTACAAGAGCAAGGTATGTCGGGCAAGGCGTGTTCTGGAGACGGCCAGTTTTCTAACATGAGGCTACTAGTATGTCACAACCATCGTGTACAAGCCGACCTCGACGGACGACTAGAGGCGCGACGTCGCAGGGGCAGTGACTGGGGTGCGTGATGACGAAGAGAGCTTGGGCCGACTGACGATGCGTCTGTGCTGCAAGCTGCGGACACGCGGAGGCGACGATTCTCTATAGAAGAGGGGGAATCACATGTAGACGCTTTCCCACTTATTGCGGGGAACCGATTGCAATGAACAGAACAACATGCACAATTTCACAGGCGCCTAAACACACACACGTGCGGCTTTGTGGGCCAAAGTGTCCCCGTTCAGTCTCTCCATTTGATATGTACCTCGTCTGTCCTGAAGCGCTGCGTGCACTGGCTGTCCTCGAGCGGCGTGCGAAAGCCGGTGTTGTACGCCAGCAGACCGGCGTGGGCAATCATGATGCCGTTGTCGATGCAGAACCTCTCGTCGGTGGCGTAGACGCTGCCGCCGCGGTCGCGGGCCATGAGCCCCATCATCTCCTGGAGGCGCTCGTTGCAGCCGACGCCGCCGACGATGAGGACCTGGCTGCTGCCGACGTGGGCCATGGCGCGCTCGGTGATCTCGACGAGCATGGCGAAGACGGTCTCCTGCAGGGTGAAGCAGAGGTCCTCGGGCGTAAAGGGCAGGGGGTCGTCGCCGCGGGCGCGGGCGGCGTGCATCTGGGCGGCCAGCACGTCGGCGCTCGCGAGGATGCCGGAGAAGGAGCAGTCCATGCCCTTGACGGCGTAGGGCAGGTCGGAGCAGGGGGGGGACCGCGCTTTGGCGAGGCTGCTCAATGTTGTAGCCGGGGGGCGGGGGTCGTTGCTGATGGGCGAGGG
>NW_003315038.1:172122-176911 GCF_000150825.1 Verticillium alfalfae VaMs.102
ATATCGAAGCTCCTCGCCAAAGATGCGGTAACGCTGCTCAGACTAGGCAGATGACCTGCGAGTTGCTCCGCTGGCGTAGAAGCACGACAGGGTTGGCGGCGCCCGTGATGGTGCGGCCATCTCGATGTGGCCGACGCAGTCGTTGACGTCCACGAGCGGCAGTCCCCAGAGCAGCGCGAGGGTACGCGCGCCGACGGCCACCGACGCCAGCGGCGCGCCCATGCCGGGCCCCTGCGTGAAGCACACGCACGCGAGGTCGCCGGGCCCGACCCCCGCGTCGGCGAGCGCCCGCAGCGCCAGCGGCACAAAGTGGGCGCGGTGGTGCGCCGCCGTGTCCTTGGGCAGGATCCCGTGCCTGGCGGGGACACGAACGTGTGGCGCACATTGGAGAGGATCGTCGCCTCGCCGGTCGCAGCGTGGTGGATGACGCCGAGGCCGAGCTTGTTGGCCGAGCCCTCACAGCCGAGCGCCAGGTGGCCTCCTGGAGGGAACTTGCGGGCCATGGTGCGTTTGGAGGAGGATGGCGAGGGAGGTGAGCCGTTGACGTGAGAGAGTGGTCGTTTACGGGGGCTCTTGGGGGGTGAGGCGGGCATCGGGGGTGGGTATGTGTACGCGGTCTCACGTCCTGCGCGTGCCGTCGAGAAAAAGGGATACAGATGGGTGTTGTGGCGTGTTTTTCTCGTGTATAGAGGGGGGTATACAATTGTCGAGCTGAGTCTCTTCGTGAATCTTGTCGTGAGTTTGGGGCAGTCGCGAGGAGGGGCAATTGTCCGATCGTCTTTCATCGATAAGGCAGACGATATAGGGGCAGAGTGGATATGCCCAGGCACGTATAGGTACCTAGGTAGGTACCTTGGTACTCAAGTTAAGGTAAGGTACCTGTCAGGTCTGTCTACCCACCTAGGTACCGCTTATGTCATCCCCGTCAGGTCCGGCACCCCGCTGGCGGCTGCTGACACAGGAGGCTCAAGCCTGGCGCTCACTGGTGCCGGCGCTGGCGCTGCGCTGCGCTGGCACTGGCGCAGGCACTGGCGCAGGCACTGGCGCAAAGGGTCCTACCCAGCGAAATGCTCGGTTTTGGTCAAATCCCACACAAAGTGCCCGCGGCCGAGTGGATCTCACTACCGACACAACGCTCGACTGAACCCACCTCGTCTGCCCGCCCACCAAGCTTTCGACAATTCCTTTCTCTTGTCACCGACTTTTATACCTCTCGCCGGCGTGTCCCAGAGACCATCATGCGTCTCTCGACGTCTGCTCCCGTCGCCAGAACGTCCCCAATGGGTCGCAAGCCCGCTTGCTGATCATGCCACGGCGCAGCACGGCGCACCGGAGTCATGGCCCATTCGGAGGTCCTGGTGCCGCTTCCCAACCACCACGTCTGCTGGCCACACCACCCGCCAGCTCTTCTCTCCCCTCTTTCGCAGGCCCTGAACCCCTCTGTCTCTCTTCCTCCTCTGCTTCAGGAGACATGGTTTCTCTGTCGAGTCCTCTCTGCGCAATCCTCTCCACGGTCGGCGCAAGATCGACGTCGCATCCACAGTCGCACGTCGTCCCACCCGCCTGATGCCAAGCCAGCCTCGGGACGACAGACCGCACCACACGGCTCTGCCAAACAAGATGGTTCTGAACGAGAGAGCCGCTTGTGTATCCTGTGTTGAGCTCGAGTCTTAGCATCAACGCTACCGGCAGTATCTCCCATCAGCCAGGAAGGCAACCCCGCTCGTCCACTCCTGCGATGCCGAGCCTGCTCCGGTGCGTGGGCAGCCCGGAAACCAACATCCGTCTGTCGACTGCAAGCGAAATGCGACAAGTCTTCCGGTGTTGAGCCCCATGGCTTGCGTTCTCGCCCTGAGGAGCTTGCCCTAGCCGGCGCATCGGCCTTCTTTCTCTCGTCCTTCCATGCTCTTGTTCTCGTGGGCAATAGTGGCTCACGATGCACACATGCCGCTGTCGCCTGCGGATGCTCGTCAGCAACATGACGTCGACATCAGCAGCAGCAGCAGCAGCAGAGTTGCAGCAGCCGTGGAACGTCCTCTCTGTATACTATGCAAATCTATGGGCCAGTGAAGCGCCGGGCCATGTCCTGGTGTGTTGGGTCGTTTGGTACGTACTGACGAGACCAACCAAGGAGGCAAGAAATGACTAACAACGAGACGGCGACAGGTGACTTATTGCGCACCACAGCCAAACTCAGTACATCTCGACTCTCCGAAATAACGCACGTCTGCGCATTCGTACCAGAGCAGCTGTGCGGGGTTCTTCCAAAGGCCGCTTGCCGCCCGTCGACTACTGGAGCCTCAGCGTGCAACACAAAGTTCATGCAAGCATCACGCCTCGCACACGGTCCGACAATGACGAACCGCAAAATTTACACACACAAAAAGTCAAATACCAACAAGTTTGTAATATTGCTTTGATGCATCTAAGATCTTCCGACCACAGACTACTTGCCGCCAACGCCGAACTGCAATGCAAACCCCGTGTTACACTACACTACAGAGGGCCAATCCCAAACGCCACGCCACCGAAACCCCCTTTGCCGCCCGCCTGCCAGCCTGCCACCATTCGGCTGATATCCCAAAGCAAAAGAGAAGAGGGAAGAGAGCCCACACGAAGGACCCGGGTATAAACAGCTGCAACTATACACTTTTCCACCAGCACCGTTGCAATATGTGTGTGTGGAAGGACCGCTCATCCGCTCAAGACGTCGCTCGAGCTTGTTGCGGGGTGGCCGAAGCCTGCGGAGCCTGTTGCGATGGCGCGTTGGGCTGCGGTGGTGGTTGTGGAAGCGCTGGTCTGTTTCCATTCGCTCCCGCACCCTGCGACCCATTCCCACCTCCCTCTGCCGGCCCCACCGGTCGACGTGGGAAGATGAACGGCGAGAGAGGGATTGTTGCTCGGAACTTCAATGCACGAGTATCGAATGGATCAACCTCGTATACAGGAGGGTCCTCGTCGTCATCCTGGTCATATTTCCACCGGTCCGAGGCATCATCATCTTCTCTCGGCGGTGACGCCAATCCACGACGGTCGATCCACAGGCGGTTCAGGCGGCCAATGCGCCGACGGAACGCCGGCTGCTGTGTTGGTGGCTTTTCCTTGCCGCCGCCGCCGCCGCCGCCGGCCGTGAAGCGGAACATGGCCATGTCACGTTTATCTGCCGCCGGTGCAGGCTCATCGTCCACGTCCATGACATCGGAGTCTTCCGATGTGGACGCGGGAGGCGTCATGAGATACTGCGTCTTGGCGGGTCGGAAGCTCACTTCCATGCCCTCATCCCTGACAGGGGACAAGGGGCCGCGTGTGAGATCAATGTGGTTTTGGTTCCACTTGCGGTGTGTCTGAACCTTCTGTTCCACGTCTGCACGAAGCTCGTTCTCCTTCTCCAACAGCTTGTCTGCAAGCTGGACGAGATCGGCCTCCATAGTCCGACCATCTGGTCGGACAGCCATGCGCATGGCACTTCCAGGAGGGCGCTGCAGTGTCGGCGCATCTGCTGCCTTCCTCTTCTGCGGCTGTGGGAATGGTCAGCAGGGTCGTCGACACGGAAGGTCAAACAGACGCAACATACCTTGTTGTTGAAGAGGTCGTCATCTTCGCCCTTGATACCCAGTTTAAGCTTCATCTCCTTGAGCTTAGCACGCTGCTCAAAGATCATGCGCTCTAGGTTCAAGAACTCGCGCTTCTGTACCTCTCTCTCGTAGGAGAGGATCACAAGCTGACGACCATCCTCTAGCTCCTTGCGTAACCTCTTGAGCTTCTCGGCGCTCTGGACATCTCGTTGCCTCGTCTTGCGCGTCTGGCGGGCCTCACGTCGCCTGAAGCAGACGTAGGGATCCGTATCATCGCTGTCTTGGTGAGTCTCAAACTTCAGGGTCGGGTGCAGCGGTTTGTTGGCAGATTCCTGCCGACGGGTCTTCCAATATTCATAGACCTGCTTCGCGTGGTTCATGAACTTGGTCGACCCGAGCTGCTGCAGAGGTTGCACCATCATGTCGTAGCCAACGACGGTGTTGTCTATGGAGGCAAAGGGTGCGTGCTCGGAGGCCATCTCCTCGAAGACGTCCATGATCTTTTCAAAGTCATCTTCGGAGAGCTGGCCCGCACCCTTTCTATTACTGTTGTACTTCTTCAGGTACTCGTCGTCCTCTGTGGTCATGTCATACGCCACACCAATGCTCTCCTCCACAGTCTGCGAGAAGCGGATGTAGGAGTTGGGGAGCTGGTGGTGCCCTGGGTAGAGCTGGTCATAGTTGATGTCGCTCTCCTGGGGAGGCGGAACAGGAATTTCCTGGTCATTGCTTGTGCCGGCCTCCTTGAGGATGGACTGCAAGTGGTATTCCTGAGAGTCCAAGGTCAGTATGAGTGCATGCAACCATGAGATATGAGTGAGTGAAAGAGAGTAAAAGTGGAGACATGTCGGGAAACATGCCAAGCCATATCACGTGATATGGCATCGCAATATCAGAGTGATGAAAAACATGGACGGAGGCGGACGTACGGTTTCCTCGGCGGCTTCGACGCCAGTAGCGATCTGGGTTTCGGTGGTCAAAGACTCATATTCGCTGGGGTCGATGTCGTCTTCCCTGAGGATAGGGAGGAGCGTCTTGACGCTGAGCTTTTTCACTCGCACCTTTCCGGGTGGACTTGGCCGGTGAGGGGTGTCAGAAATGGCGCTATGCCCAGTCGGAAAAACTGCGTAAAAATTGGCTCAGGTTATAACCACGGGCTTGCTTGAGTCATCTGTTCATTTTTTGATGATGAAAAAGGTGCGTTTGGTGATGGC
>NW_003315038.1:177011-182324 GCF_000150825.1 Verticillium alfalfae VaMs.102
GATGCCGATTCGATGGCCCGTTGTTGCGCTGCCGATGAGTGACGTTGGGGATGTTTTGCCGCGCGAAGAATTTTCGCTGGGTTCCGGTCGCCAGAACCAGTTGCCTTGGAGAAGGTCTGCGGGCGGCGACGTGTACTCTTGCGCGGGAATCTTGGTGGCGAGGTACTTGCTCCGCGCTCGGGCCACTTTTGTGTCGAGGGATTGGGTAGCTTGGGTGGCCGTCAATTACGCTTGCCTGAAATGGGCGCCGCTAAAAGGGGGTGGCCTCCGGTCACGTGCTGCCAGTTTGATATCAGAAGAGCATCCAGGCCGGTTTGCATTGATGTCCGTTTGCGTGCACTGAGCTTGTTTGGTTATCACTGTCTAGCAGCGCAAGTTCTTGTAGCCTCAACCTATCGAAAGAATTAGTAGCATATCACAAGCGTAGTTGAGACGGGCGCATAACAGCCTTCCGGATCACGGTTCGGAGGTTAGTTATACGCATGGCTTTAGCCGGCGACGAGTGGTGGTCCGTGCGGTGATGTCGAGGCCGGGGAGCAGGCTTGGGCTGACACGGTGCCTGCCTCCCACTCTCTATCCAGCTCTCCACAGCGCCAACTCCAACCACGACCTCGCCCTGACCTACCTTGTTCCCGACGTTGAAACTTGCCCCGCGATCAACAACACTTGGGCGCCGGCCACCACAGACACTCGCACTCCTCTCTCCGCAAACCCGAACACCCAACACGACTCGCGACTGCAACTCTCGACATCATGGGCAACACCACTAGTGCCGTGTTGGACAACATTGTCCAGGGGTCCAACTGTGAGCCAAGCCCCTCCCCCACCATGGACCCTTCCAACCCAGTAGAGTCTCGGAGGCGCTGACCAGGCTTTTGATGGTGTTAGTCGATAGGGACGAAGTCGACCGTCTGCGAAAACGGTTCATGAAGCTCGATAAGGTGCGTTGGCTCTGTCCTACTACGGGCCGCTACAAATCCTGGCCAGCCAGGCCGAGCCCAGTTCCCCCGCAGTCTACCGCAGCTTGCTGAACCGTCACCTTCCAGGACAACTCCGGCACCATCGAGCGCGACGAGTTCCTCAGCCTCCCCCAGATCTCCTCCAACCCGCTGGCGACAAGGTAGGCCGGTCCAAACCCCCTCCTGTCCCCGTTTTCCAGAGCTGACTCTTGTCCCCCGCATGGTAGAATGATCGCCATCTTTGACGAAGACGGCGGCGGCGACGTCGACTTTCAAGAGTTCGTCTCGGGCCTCAGCGCCTTCTCGTCCAAGGGCAACAAGGAGCAGAAGCTGCGGTTCGCCTTCAAGGTGTACGACATTGACCGCGACGGCTTCATCAGCAACGGCGAGCTCTTCATCGTGCTCAAGATGATGGTCGGCAGCAACCTCAAGGACCAGCAGCTCCAGCAGATTGTCGACAAGACCATCATGGAGGCGGATCTCGACAATGACGGCAAGATCAGCTTTGACGAGTTCACCAAGATGGTGGAGAACACGGACGTCAGCATGAGCATGACGCTCGACCAGTTCTAGGCGACATCGCGACGAGGGGAGGAGGAAGGGATCGGTTGTGGAGCGGCTTGTAGGCGCAGGCGCTGTATATCGGGCGAGGGGAAGGCGCAGGGCGTGGAGGGCGGCGGCGACGACGAATCACACTCACGAGAAACGACACGAGAAGAATATGCTGGGGGGGGGTTCTCTCCCCCGTGAGATCTCAACAATACAACCAATACCCCGAAACGAGGGCTACGTACTGGAACGACCATGGCGCATCTCTACTATTGCTTTTCGTGAACTTCAACCTGCTGTAGGCGAACGTGATGACGTGATCGTCGACAGTAGGTGACTTTCGTCAGCGCAGGGAGTCATACGGTAGTACGAATAAGACGAAGGCTTTAGACAGGTGGTAGTAATTTTTGGGTCGGCAGCAAGTAGCTTGTATCGTAGGGCAATATGTCTTTTACTGGGAGGGAGATTGGCGCAGGTGACAACGTCTTACATTTGGCCTGATCTGGGGGGTGTATTCCATATCCCCTGGCTCAACTAATGAGACTAGCACGACTGCCAGAGAAGCATGATTCACCTTTCGCGCTGTTGGTAAATTCACAGCTCAAAACGGAGCAAGTGCACACGAATTGTGATGGCTGAATAGCTGACGTACAGCGCTGTCGTCAGTGGTGTGTAATCATTCCCCATCACATGTTCATACTAAGACCTTCAATGTGATATCGGATATGAAAACCTTTTGACGCCATTGAAGTTTGCTCACCAAAGCCATCCTCATAAGACAGCCATGTCGACGCCAACAGTCATTCGGGCAGAAGGGCTTGACTACAGGGGCTCCAGACCATATCAGACATCTCAAAATAAAAAAAGCGGCATCAATCCTTCAAAGACAAGTAAGCACAGCTCGCGAGCCGACAAATCCTAAATTCACCCGACACTCAGAGCTGCAGCCACCCAGCAATGTCTCCAGCCAAGCCCCGGGACCGAAACTTTGACGTAGACACACAGCCGCGAGGGAGCTGTCACCCCATAGAACCCCCTCTCCACCAACCCGCACGGAAAAAGAAAACGAAGACTGGATTCAACGCAGCGAGACAGCGGGACAGAGGTGTCGCCAACAGCGCGCCTGGAGCATTTGACCCGTTCCGTTCCCGCCTCACGCAGCTTCCCGAGACATCGAGGCCACTTTCTCAGCTCAGCTCGACACCTCAAGCTCACCGGGCCAAGGGAAACGTTGCCTCGCTTTGCTAAGATCAAATGCCATGATGGACACTGCCTACACGCTCCGGACACCCCCTCCGGGTGCGAGCCAACAGACACAATCACACATGTCTCGAGGGCCCGCCCTGCAGTGCAACCAAAAATGGCGGTTTAGCGCAGTCCCAGAGAGACGGGTATTGGTTCCGGGGTGGTCCGCCTGGCGTTCCTCAGCACAGCCTTGCACGAACGAGACATGCATCCATTGACTGATCACATAACGAACGACAGGGATCGCTGTCCACCCTCCCTCGATGACCTTATTCCTTGTCTCACTCGCAGCTGCGAGATGCCGCAGGCCAGTGGGGGGAGGGAATGGCTGGCGGAGGGGAGCTGTGCAGTGTCTTACTGCACAGGCAGCATGAGCTGATTCCGACTCCACTGCCCAGCTCGTTGGACACAGATAGTCCTGACAAGACGAGGCTTGCTCATGAGCAGGGTAGCTGGAGACTGAGGCTGAAGATCTCTGGGGGGGGGGGGATCAGACCCCGGGTGGTCGCAGGGCGCGAACAAGATATCGATTGAGCCCCTCAGCTTGCGTACAAGTTGCCGTCCGTCCATTCGCCTGCGTCCCCTTCCCCCCACAATCCGCAAGGCACGTCGTTCAGACAAGCACAGAGGTAAGGTGCAACCAGGGGAACAGGGTGTGGGTGTGGATGGAGTGGCGAATGCTACCGCATGTGAGGCGTCGGCGTGAGGCGTTCGACCAGCGATTGGATCGTTCATGCTGGAACGATCGGTCCGAGAGGGGGGGGAGGAGGGACGGGGAGCAGCCGACCAGTCCGCCCCGGTCGTCCGCTTCCGGGGCGGATCCACCTCCCCCTTCCTGTCCTGCCCTGGCGCCGGAGCTTCTACTGTGATTTCCGTGTCGTGCAACGGCCAGGGTGAGCCACAGGAACACATAACCCCCCCCCACTCGATGCAACTTGGCCAGGACACCCGAGCCCGCTTGCCGCATATCGCGAATCGGTCCCGCAACTTGTCCAAGGTAGGGGCGGGCAGAAACGAGAGAGAACAAAGAATGTTAAACCCAGCAGCGCATCGTAGGTCCCCGGCCCTGAAGCGATGCGATCCGGTTCACCCCCCTCCACCCCCTTCCTGAGAAATGACAGGTCACACCAACCACAAGTCGGGGGCACCCCTGGTTTGTCGCCCATGTAAACCAGAGTCCTGGTGCACCAGGCCCCCCCCCCCTTCCGCTGTGCTCCCCTCCAGGCACCCCCCGTGACCCCCCCGTAGGCCCCCTAAAAATGAGCCCTAGATTCTCCCCGAGATCGCCCCCGGGGGACCCTCCGGCGATCCCGCACAGAGGGAGCAGCCTTGCTCCGGGGGGAAACTCCTCCCATGCCGTCGTGCACCGATCGCACGGGCGGCGCAGGGGGGACCAGAACCAAAATAAAAAAGTGACAGAGTGAGGAGACCGGGCGATTTGCCTTGGGGGGAGAAACAGGCCCACAAGGCTCAGCGTTCCTGCTCCCCGGATCTGCCCACTGCTGTCCATTCGTGAATTGTGATTGCTGACCGTCGCGAGCCGGGGCTGACATGGCGGATGGAGAGGCGGAGGGCGCCGTGGGGGCGCGTTTTCCCTTCGTCATGCTGTCCTGTCCCAGCTTCATCAGGAGACAATCCAGCCTCAGTCCAGCCTCCCGCGCCTATCTCTTGTAAATAATGCACCGATCCAGCAGGTCATGGACACACACCAAAAAAAAAAAAAAAAAAAAGACTCTATCGACAAGCCCCCCTCTCACGACGACGCACAAGAGAGCCAGAAAAGAAAAAGAAAAGAAACGTGGATGTGACGCGCCTTGCATATCAGGTGGGACAGGGAACCCGCGCCAGTCCCAGGCGGTCGGTGCAGCCCAAGGTTACGGTGCCGCACCGTACCTCCATACAGTTGCTGTCCCTCTCTGCCCCTTCTCCCGAGTAGTAGGTAGGTCGGTAGGTATGCGCTGCAGCCGGGTGGTGGGTGACCTGCAGCCTGCCTGCCTGCAACCCACTCCCCACCCCCCTCTTCAGTGCCCGCCCTGCTGCTGCAGCGTCTCTCCGCCCCCTTTCGTAGGGCCGAGACGATATAACGTCACGGTTCACTCACCCTCACCATCAAAGAGGTGCCTTACGGCGCGCGCATCGTCTGCCGACCGTCTGCCGAATCTGGGCGTCACCAGAACACGCCATGGCTGCCCAATTGCCACTTTGGCGTGATCCCTGAGATCGCCTCGGCAGAGAGAAAAAGGCATGGGCCTCGGACGCAGTGCCGCTGCCAGGCCAGGCTCCAACCGTGGCCAATTGGGCTGAAATGTTGGCCGAGCCCGCCACAAACACCCCCCCCCCCTCCCTTCCTCCCCCCTCAGCCTCATGTGACGACGCGAGCGAGTGATGGGGTCACATTGGGTGTGTGTATTGGGTTCAATGGAAAAAGATGACCACCGCAAACTACATGTCAATCGTGATTCACTCGCAGCTTGCTTTTCCCCGAATTCCTCATCTCTTGCACTGTCCATCAGGTTTCGGCAGTAGTGGTACACTAAAAAAATACAGCTCAGCCTAACCC
>NW_003315038.1:182497-184674 GCF_000150825.1 Verticillium alfalfae VaMs.102
AATACAGAGGCCAGGGATAGCCTGTCTGGAACAAGTCTGTAAAGCAAAGGGAAAACGAGAAAAACAGAGAGGAAAAAAAAAGCTCGTGAGACGCTTCTCGGCCTGATCTACACCACCGTCTTCATGTTACATCGCGCACACCCCGAGGTTCCTCATACATCGTTTCTTACACCCCCCCCAAAACTGCCATTCATCCGTCCTGAGCCGGCAGCAAACCTCCGCTGCCTGCTCTGTCCCTGCCAAGGTGTAAACCGTGAGGCTTTCCTAACCGCACAACGCGTACCCTGTTGATCCCCGCCCTTGTTACGGTCCCGCCAGAAGCCCGAGTCTATCCATGACATAGAGAAAACAGCAGCGATAGAAACAAATGTGGGGTAGTCGCGGCACCAGCAGAGAAAGTGAGATGGGAAAGAAAATAATGAAGAAGAAATGAAATAAGAGAGAAAAAAAAATACACACCCCCGAATCGGGGGTGCGCCCAACCCGGAAGAGAGAAATTTCAGCTTGTCCTCCCTAAATCAACGCCATTCCGTGTGGCATCCTTTTCGTGACCCAACTCCAGCCCCAAGAGAGTGCCTGTCCCATGACCAAGCCTCGCTCCCCCGCCCGTTGTAGGGAGCACGAAAAGCCGTGAGGGGAGGGAGGCCCTGCCGTCATGCGGGCCTAGTCCTTTGTCCGGTGAAAGAAAATGCAGGCGTCGTAGCGTGCACCGTCGGAAAGTAATCGTGTCTCGTCGTCTGTGTCGTAGTCGCGATGAGTTGGCGACATGGGCTCTTTCAGTTCGTTAATTGCTTCCGCCGTGCGCGCTGGCGCCGGGCGCATCCGCATTGGACCCGCCACCCTCGACGCCCTGGGCAACGTCCAGGCACTTGATTGCAACTAAATAGCCTCGGCGTTAGTTGTGCAGCTGAAGAGGCGAAAGTCTCACGACACGTACTCTCCATGATGTCCTCTTCCCATACGCCGTAGTCATAGTCAATCAGACCATGTCGTTCAATGCCGTCGCAAAGTCGCGTCAGCTCCTTGCCCATCTTGATGATTGTTTCCTCGGTCATGGGAGTTTGGGATCGCTGGGGTGGCCGCCCAGACTTGGCCAGATCCAGTTGCGCCTGGAACAAGGCGAGCCAAGCATAGTTAAAGTCTTGCCACAGCTTCAGTCTGTCTCCGTGGAGCTTCTGGTCATCGAGATTGAGGCCTGTTCACCCGCAGTGGTAAGCCAGTGTTACATGAATATGAAATGTCGAGGGGCGGACTCAGACTCGAGACGACTTACCTAGGTCCGTCACCTGCGAGAGCAGCCAGCTGGAAACGTCGAGAAGCGACTGACTGGCACCCTCCAATGCCCCGGCGCGGATGCTTTGAAAGACACCCCGCAGGGCTGTTTGATACTCCAGCCATTTTTCTTCCAGGCCTCCTGCCGCAGGGTACTCTGGCTCCTCCAGCGAAACATCGGCGCTCGGTGCTGATTGCGACATGGCGCCTACGCTAGACATGTTGTTCGAGTAGCTCTGCACTTGCGAAGAAGTTTGGTAGGCTGACGCAGGCGTGGTGCCGGATGGCGCGTGCGCAATGTTTGTTGCTGTGGACGCGTTGCCGGGATCGTTCGAGAAGTACGAATTTGCGGGAACGTCGGTCGGCAGGATGGGCGCTCCTGCAGGCTGCCGTTGGAACTGCGACTGCGGATCGTAGCTGGCACCGGCGATGTTGTCGTAGCTCATGGGCATGGTGTTATACCCACCAAAGCTCTGCTGTTGTCTTCCGTCCTGACCGTAGCCAGCTTGGTAGTGCATCGTATTCGCGGCCATGGGCGCATTGAAGTTGCCTGGCACCTGCTCCGAGTAGTTGCTGTACGCGCTGTAGCTGCCTGCTCCTCCCATTGCTCTTCCCTGAGCAGGTGACGTGTTGAGTGGTGCGGGCCGGTTATATCGATCTACAGAGCCACCGGGAACAGAGCGGCGCGCCTGCAATGGATCTTGCATGTATCGTGTGCTGGTGGAGGGATGCATTGGTGGCTCGCCTTGCCTCCTCACGCGGTTGGGATCGTCCATTCCTCGGAGAGAGTCGCGCGCACTTGCCTCGTTGCGCTGGCCTGTCGAGTGCGCCGAGGGCAAAGGCGTGGTCGACGGATACACGAGGGTGGCCACTTGAACTGCCGGGTCGGTTGACACGACCGGGAA
>NW_003315038.1:184774-185914 GCF_000150825.1 Verticillium alfalfae VaMs.102
TTCGGGTCGAGTGCACTCGAAAATTTGCTGGGTCTGAAGGGTTGTGTGACCCTGGCGATACCAGCTTCGAGGTGTATGATGGCGGGAGACGAAGAACGCGAGCAGCGCTGGCTAGTTCCTTTGGTTCTTGTTGCGGCAGATATGAGCGAGCGTGGGCGAGGGGGGAGGCTAGATCGTCAAAGGTGCTGATCAACGACTGATTTCGACCAGGATATCGATGTCACGGATGTTGAAGTGGCTCCGGTTGGGATGAGCCCCGTATTGGTTGGCGCGAGAGACACGCGTGCGTGGTCAAGGAAAGGGGATTAGGGAAACTGAAAAATCAAGGGAAGTTCGGACCAGAGTTGTGAGGCTGGGATGAAGAGAGATATTTGTCCTGGTGTTCTCGTTCGCGACGACGAGCGCGGCGGAGTCTAGCGCGAAAGCGTTCTTATGCCCTGACGTCTGAAGAATTTCTGATGGAGAAGTAAACCAGCCACGGTAGGCGAGTCGTTGTTCGTGTCTTGCGAGTCGCCGGAAGTTCTTAGCTTTGGTAAACAAGGTGCCAGCGAATGAGGTGGGTAGGGCTATGAGTTGTCAAACGGGTGTCAGGTTCGATGCTGGGTGTATCCCAGGAGGTGCATGCAAGTGCGAGGTCCAACATTACAAGCAGGTCCCTGCGTGAATGCTCACGGGCGATGAAGCCGCACCAGGGTCTCAGCAGCCAGGAAGGTGCCTCGACGGAGATGCGATTCGCCGGTGAAAGGGGGGGAGGGGGACACGAAGGAAGCACACGTGCTTTGGTCAGATCTGTATCTGGGCGTAGTGCCGAGTAGTGCCGTGAGTTTCGAGCGTCTTCGTGGATAGTTCGTAGACCACCGAGAGGAGCAACAAGTGGAATAAGTCCGTGTAAAGACTGGCTGGGTTCCGAATCCGTTTAGCGCAGAGAACCTCGTGGCTTGTCCGACAGGGAAGTGGAGGGCAACGAAGGTTTAGGCGTAAGATGACGACGGAGTTCCCGGGTCTTATATGCAGGATCTCTGTGATGCGGTGGTTGGAGCAGAAGAATATTCCTGTGTGACAGGATTCCTGAGGGCCAGGATTTGGAACAGACAGAGCCGCAGTGAGTGAGTGAGTGACTTGATGAGGTTGACTCTTGGG
>NW_003315038.1:186155-189539 GCF_000150825.1 Verticillium alfalfae VaMs.102
CCCACTCGACGAATAGGGCACAAAAGTATGGCACCAAGGGCTTTCAAGTGAGGGCAGCCGTCAGGCTAGTGACGACCTGGTGCCTCTGTGGCGCTCGAATACCTGCCCACCTCTTCGGCAGACGTGTGGTGGTCCGGGGGAAGGTCAAATTGAGTGAGGTTGTGAGGCTGCGACGGGGCGGTGTCGTCCAGATGGGTCGGGTAATTGTTCGTCTTGGGAGATCTGCGTTCAGAAAGGCCCAAGGCGATGTTGATAGTAGAAACAATTGGGCTGCGAGTCGAGGTCGAGATCTAATGTTTTTGGGGGGTCATGCATGGATCGGCGTGGATGCGCGAAGGAAGGGGTGGCCTGGCGAACAGAGGAGACAAGGGATGGAGCTGCAGCCGGGAAAGATCTCCAAGTGGGAGATGCCCGACGGTAATGGAGGTGGATGAATAGACGATGAAGACCGAGACCAGGGCAGGGCAGCCATCAACGGATGTATCCCGTGCTAGACGCAGATCGAAAGAAGGCTTATTGTCATGCATCCAAGGTAGCCAAGAGGCAGGCCCCGGAATCGGGACTAGCTTGCGAGCTTGCGAGCTTGAAGAGTCAGGTATCGGTCCCAAGTGCGCATGTGCGGTATGCTCGAGGGGGAGAAGAAGAAAGAAGACGTTTCCCAGGGGCGATGAGCGATTGTCTCGCCCACTGTTCTGGGAAGGATGAACAGGGACCCCGGGTGGCTTTAGTAAATGTGGCAGGACGAGGAGTGGTTTCGCTTCATCCGTACTATCTAACCTTCGGGGAGGGTTCCGGGCTTTTCGGCACCCACGTCGAAGGAATGAGGAAGAGAGCTCAAGGGAGTCGAAGGAAGCTGAACACAACGACTGCGACAGAGAGGGGTGTGGTGAAGAGGGGGGGAGTGGGAGGATTCCAGTACAGAGGGCCGTGGGCGATGACTACCTACAGCACGCTCCGAATTTTCTTTCCATGGGCCTCTTCGTTCCTTTGTTTCCTTGCGGGAATCGGTGTCTTGCTTGGAGCTAGAGCGAAAATACCCTGTTCGGCAAGTTCGTGCCTGGGTCCGAGTCCGCTCCGCTTCACTCGTGTGTCGTCAACAGCCTAGAGAGGGCGCCCTGCCCACCCCCCCTCCTGCTATGAAGGCTCTGCCGCAGATTGCCGGCTATATTGATCCAGTGTCTTGAATACGGAACTGCTCAGGTACGGCCTTGCGCCCCCGGCCCCCTTTTCGACTGCTGAGTCGGGTCAGATGAGTCGATGTGTGCACTGTTCGGAGGTGGGTAGGATGGAGTGTGTTGGAGCGTAGGTAGAGACGTCTCCGCTGACGAATCTGGGCCATACGGCTAAGTGGTTAATGGTTCATGGTTCGCTGTTACAGCTAAGCACAGCTAGTTCTAGCTTAATGGCCGGCGCAACTAGGCAATGTTACTCATTTGTGAGCCTGTCAGGATGACGACGCTGGGGAATTTGAGGGGATAACTTTTGATGAGCAATGGCGCGGATAAAAACGAACCAGCACGGAGCCAGAAGAGCTGGAGAAATTAGAACGCGAAGCCGAAAGGGAAAAACCAAGCGTGTTCAAGATGGGATAGGATGTCGGTGGGCGCTCCCAAATGGCTGGATGGGGGCTTGTTTAGCAGCATCCTGAGACACACCCCCGGCTCTGTCGGTCTCCAGCAGATCACCTTGCTTGCGTTGGATCCTCGGCCCTTGTCCAGGTACAGGACACTCACCACTGCTGGGGTGATCGAGTTTCTCGACATTAGCGTCCGGCCCATGACGCTCGCTCATCAACCTTCTGTTGCAGATCAGCAATCTGCAACGATGAACGCAGCTGGGAAGGGGCGCCAGAGAACGGCTCCAAAGGGAATAAAGAATGTTGGGCTGTGTCAATGAGAACCCCTTAGGAGCAAGGAGTAGCATCGATCAATGCCATCGTGGCTGGGGTTTCGACTACAGCGGCTGCGGCGGCGCAGCAGATTGACGACAAACAGGGGGTTCTAAGTAGGTCGAGTCTTGACCCATAGAAAAAGAGCCGGTCCATCTGAGACTTGTGGCTCAACGAGATGGCCGCTGTATTGGTGGAAGATGCGGCAATGCGTGACTGAGCTGAAGTATGTAGAACATGATATTTGGAATCGCTCAGAGGGAAAGGAGCGCGAGGAGCAAAAAAGCACGCAGAAGGCCATATTCTATAAGCTGAAGGCATTAAAAAGCGACCGGATAGCAGACCGGCAACGGACGGTCTCCCAATAAATGGGTAGGTAGGGTTGCAGAGAGAAGAAAACCTGGGGTAGGGAACAAGAGGAAGCGCCGCCAGCCAACTGACCGAGAGCTGCCCAGCGGGTGCTTCCTTGTAAGACCAGGCAAAGAAACGGCGATCGACCAGGGAAGGGCCTGAGATGGTGAAGCGAAAGACGAAGTGAGCCATCGTCTCCTTGCATAGATGGCGTGGTGTTGACGACACCGCTCCAATTAAGGTTAGGAGGAAGAGGGAGGCCAGGCGAGCTGGTCCTGTCGACAGTAGCGATCCCCGGCTGGTGCCTGAACTGGAATGCCCTGCCAGGCTGGCCCGCATGGCATGGCCGACCTCAGGTACTCATGCCCAGTAGGATGGAACCTAAAATGGCCTGAATGTTGCCAAATGCGTGCTGCGTTGACGCATCAGCTGAAGTTGATAGGGCTCTCTCCAGGTGCCATGCGGCGCTCTTGCTGGGTTGGCCTGACCTGCCAATGCCAACTGGGGGGGGAATTGGGGGATGGTGATGGAACGAGATCCGTGTATGGAAGGGATGCGGGAAGTGGGAGAGGGATCAATCTCAGGTCAGCTTCCTTGAACCTTGCCAATGCGCCAGGAGAAGGCCAGGAGTGTCGTCAAAGAAAGAGCCACTATCCCTGTCGCAAGAGGGACAAGGGCTGGTTGAGGGCCAAGTACATCGGGTGGTGCGAAGTACCCCAGACCCGGAGAAACATGGTGGTAAAGTGCCGGGGACCCGAGGATGCGCCGTTTGCCTCGTTCTGCCGGCGAGCTGTACTTGTTGTCTGGTTCTCGGTACCTGTAAGGCTGCTCCATAAGTATCTTGTAAGCTCATTACCAACCTCATTGCTGGGATACAAGCATCTGCAGGTTGGAACTGATGAGGAAGAGGGTGCCTGGTCAAAACGTCTGTGCATGGGTCGATGGAACAGGGGTCCCCTCTGAAGGCCAGGGGCCACCCACACTGCTGTTGCTGGCTGCCCATGCGCGTCACGTCTTTTGGGCCTCCAGACTGGGCGTGTTGGGTCAATCTGGGCTCTTCTGGAGCATCCTGAATCAGGTACCGATGCTGCCGCCCGCTGTCATAACGTACCTGCCACCCGCTGGTCATACCTGCCTGCCTGCAC
>NW_003315038.1:189846-195562 GCF_000150825.1 Verticillium alfalfae VaMs.102
GCTACCCACCAAGTCACCACTCGCTTTTCATTCCTCTGGCCAACAGCGCAATGCAGGAAGCAGAAAAGGGGGGGAGGGGGTCCATTCGAAGCATCAAGCACCACTCAGGGCCGTCCGTCTGAGGTCCGAGAGCCTCTGTGAGAGATACCCAGATGATGGAGAAAATGAGCCCTGATCAGCCTCACTTGTCGATCACCACACTGCACCCTGGGGCATGACCAGACCAGACCAGACCAGCCTGCCAGCCCTGGCCAACGCACATCCCCACCCTCCCCCCGAACCATTGTTCGACAATGGTATCCGTCGACAACCCATGCCCTCCACTGTCACGGTACCATCACTGCCGCGACCACTGCCATGGTCGCCGCGTCAGGGGTGCGTGAGACGTGTCTTCGACATTGTTGCCTCGACTAGGTAACGAGGCTGCATTGCCCTGCGCCGTCCTAGCTTTGCTTCGAGCAAAGCCATGCGCCTCCTCTCCGTCGTCACGCTGATACTAATCTTGCACGCCAAGGACCGCACTGCATCATGACAGGGCAGCCGACGACTGTCGAGAAGCCTCGTGTTCATCTCTCAATACCCTCGTCCTTTTAGTCTACCGGCATCCCTGGTGAAACTCGGCCTGCCTGCCCTCAAATCAATGCTGGGTCGCCTCGCAAGACCCATTGGTTCACAGAAGGCAGACGTAATGAAACGACATTGACGATGCACCCACCCCTTCATGCTTCTAGAAGCCTCCCAAGACGGGCCTGACGAACCTAGCGGACAGAGAGGGACGCTTTCATCTGCCGTCATCGTCTGTGCTTTCGCAGTTCTCACCCCATTCGGACGTTGCGAAGCCATCATGCTGCAGACCCGTCGGCACTTTCAGCAGCCAGCCGCGCCAAATGTCACACTTCTCTGATGTCGGAAGCGCCCGGCACCTCATTTCGCATTCAACTGGTCCCGTTCACCGACGAACGTCTGCTCATTTCCTGTTGTGCGAGTAATGGCCCACAGGTGATCATAACGCTCCCTCGTCATTATCACACTCGCCTGATACAGCCAACGCCCGGCTGTGGCTTACGGTCATGCCGTACCAAGATGATGCTCATATCAAGATGCTCTGGCATTCCAATCCATGGAAGCGACTTAGCATCTAGAAGCTTTCCCTATCCCCTTATTTATTTTTCATTTTACCTACCCATCCATCTCAAAGTCAGCCCGCACCTGAATCGGACCAGGCGTTCGAGCACAGGCTTCGTGCAGGATCCGAACGACATCACGTCAAGGGCACTACAAGGTAGAGTACGTCGGGTTGCGGAAGGAAAGTCGCATCCATCTCGCATGGGAAGCGCCGCACACTCTTTTTGTCAGTTGTCCTAATGCATAAAGGAGTCCAATTGCCGACTAGTCGTCGGGCGATTCCTGTCACCAGATGACACGTTAGTAGTCAGTCTCACATCGGTGTTTGAGGGCGCTTCTGCGAAGAGCCCAGCCGCTACGCAGGAGCGTCCAGTCCAAGAAAACAAAATCTCATCGGCTGGGCGCCTTCAAGTCTCACGCATTTGGATCTGCAGCCACAAAATATTGATGATACAATGACATGATTGTACAGAAATAATACAGAGATGTCTTGACGCGCCCTCTTCCCCTTGACGCCTGTTATGCGATTCCGATGTCGAACATGCTGGCCTCAACGTGGTGTCGATTCTTAACGCTTGACCCAGGCAGGCATCTTCCGTGCCTTGACGTGGCCGTGTTTCTTCCTCTCCACCACCCTCTTGTCTCTCGTAATACATCCAGCTGCGAGAATCATAGTTAGCAAGCGAATATTGAAAGAGACCGAACTTCCGCACCAAGGCTTACCTGCGCGAAGAGTCGGCTTCAGAGCTGGCTCATGAGCCATGAGAGCTTTGGAAATGGCCAGTGTTAAGGCTTCTGCCTGTCCGGTGGTGCCACCACCCTCAACGAGAGCCCACACATTATACTTGTCTATCCTTTCAGTACTCTTAAGCGCCCAAACAACGCTCTCGCGGTCGTGAATGCGACCGAAAGCCTGGCTAAGCGGTTTGCCATTGATTTGCACCTCGCCTGTCCCCTCAATCACCCAGGCTCGGGCCGTGGACTCTTTTCTCCGGCCAACACCAAGCGCCCTCCCGAATTTGTCAAGCTTGATCTCCTTGGCAACATTGAGGAAAGGGTTGATGTCGCGCTTGAAGCCCTCGAGGACCTTCTTGACCTCCCCTGGCATGATCTTCGGGTGGATCTGATGCAGACGCTTGACCATGTGGAGCACCTTGCTGTACGGGAGCGCCTTGACGGGCTCGCCCGTGTACAGCCTGTAGCCATCCAAAGTCTTCCATAGTTGCGGGGGAACTTCGTCTGGCGGCAATGTCGGCAGCTTCTGGTATCTTTCGAAGAGAGCCGTGAGCTCTACTAGAGCGTCGTTGAATCGAGGTTGACGAGTGAAGTAGGAAGGCGAGGCGGGAAAGGCGCGAACGTGGACCACGCCATCAAGAGGCTTCTCGGGGGGTGGAACAAGTCCCTTGCTTGAGGAGCTGGAGGCCTCCTGGCTAAGCTCGAGGGCCTTGATTTCGTTCTGCAGGTGGACGACAGCTTCATCGGTAGCTTCCGTTTCGATCTTTGGCGTCTCTCCGGCCGTGGTCAGCGGTCTCGCGTTGACCTTGGAGAAGGTCAATGGCTGCCATTGGGCCTTTGGAATCTGCGCCCGCGCAAGCTGAAGAAAGCAGCGCATGTGCTGAGACCCAGCACGCAAAGCTGACATGATGCTGTTGACGCCTGTCGTGGTTGTCGTGGTGTGATGGAGACCCGGGACCCCCCGTATCACGAACTGGAAATCTTTCTTGGGAAGGAGTGGCTTACCCTGGGACCCATGTCACGTGCTATGAGCTCCAGCCACAGATGAGGTGCGTTACGCCACGACTCGTTGCTGTAGAGCTCCCACTTTGGGCACGAGCGGGGCAGCAGGCGGGGCACTGTCCTCCTCTTCCGCCCCCGAGCGAAATTTCGCCTCGATGAAATTTGTTGACACCTAGAGAGGGGCTGTGAACTTTTTCTCTCCTACCTTCACCTTCTGTCTTTCCAAACCCTCTTCCTTCCATCATCTGCGCATACCACAAGCACAAGATGGCGTTCGGCAAGCTTTTCGCGTACCAGGTAAGCATTGCAGCAGCTTCATTTCATGGATGCTCGCAGTCGCTTTCGCTGTTTCCTGTGTGCCAAAGCTGATCACATTCTTCTTTTCAGGGCAACCCCCGCACCACTGCCATCCTCGTTGTGGCCAAGGCCAACGGCGTCGAGCTCGACCTCGTTGAGTCCGATGGCTCCAAGCCCACCGAGGAGCACCTCAAGGCCAACCCCCTCGGCAAGATTCCCGCCTTCCTTGGTGAGGATGGCTACGCCCTCTCTGAGGCCATTGCTGTCGCCATCTACAGTACGTATACCCTGAGTCACACTCAGACGAACCATCTCCAGTCTCTGCTTCGCTGCGTTCTTTCTTCACCCTCTTCTTCCCCCCTCCTGCGAAATGATGACCTAGACAATTCAATCAGTTATCCCTGGCCGAATCACCGTGTGTGGATATGCTCTAACTTCTGATCTCGTTCTCATTCACAAACTTTTTGCGCTCGCATCTGTTGGAGAATTGTTGGCTAACTCACCATCATAGTCACCTCCCAGAACGAGAAGACCACTCTCCTCGGCAAGACCAAGCAGGAGTATGTTCCCCATCTCAGTACATCCCGCCATTTGATACCTTGATGCTGACTTCGAATCGCAGCTACGCTTCCATCCTGAGGTGGATGTCCTTCGTCAACTCCGAGGTCCTCCCTCCTCTGGGTGGCTGGTTCCGCCCTCTTCTCGGAAGGGACCCCTACAACAAGAAGGCTGTTGAGGACTCCTCCAAGGTTGCTCTCAAGGCCGTTGGTGCCATTGAGAAGCACCTCCAGACACACGTACCTTGTTGCGAGCGCATCACCCTCGCCGATATCTTCGCTGCCAGCATCATCTCGCGCGATTTCGAGTTTTTTTTCGACCAGGAAGTGGCGCTCGCAGAACCCCCACCCCCTTCCGTTGGTTCGACCCCATTGTCAACCAGGACATCTACACCGGCGTCGCTGGCAAGCAGGAGTACCTCGAGAAGCCCAAGCTGACCAACGTCGCCCCCAAGAAGGCCGAGGCTCCCAAGCCCGCCGCCCCCAAGCCCGCCCCCGCTGCCGCCTGCGGGGGCGGAGGACGAGCCCGCCCCTAAGCCCAAGCACCCTCCGGAGGCCCTCCCCCGTGCCACCGTCCCCATCGACGAGTGGAAGCGCCAGTACTCCAACCTCGAGACCCCCGAGGCCCTGAAGTGGTTCTGGGAGAACATTCCCTTCTAGGAGTAGTCTCTGTGGAAGGTCGACTACAAGTACAACGATGAGCTCACCATGACTTTCATGTCTGCCAACCTCATCGGTGTTTCAACGCCGTCTTGAGGGTTCGCGCAAGTACCTTTTCGGCTGCGCCTCCGTCTACGGCGAGACCAACGCCTCGGTCATCCAGGGTGCCTTTGTCGTCCGCGGCCAGGAGTTCAAGCCCGTCTTCGACGTCGCTCCCGATTACGAGAGCTACGAGTTCACCAAGCTTGACCCCACCAAGCCCGAGGACAAGGAGTTCGTCGAGAACATGTGGTCCTGGGAGAAGGGTGTCACCGTTGACGGCAAGGAGTACCCCCACGCCGCCGGCAAGGTCCTGAAATAAGCGTCTCGCTTACAGGGCGGAAGGAGTAACGTGATGCGCGATGATGATGGTTTATGGCAGGGATTGTTATGAGGTCACGAACTGGGAACGGATCGGGGTGGATGATATTCATGGTCCCCAGGGATTCCGCGTGCGGTGTGGCCCGGAGGTTTTAAAAGAGCCGCAAGTGCCCGGTAAACAAGCTGCAGATGAATATGATGAGTGAATCAAGCTGGTTCGACACATGCTGTGATAATGATAAGACGATCTCTGGCTGTGATTATACCTTCCCGAACCATGATGCGCATGACTTCTAGCAATATGCGTGCACTCGACACCGCCATCCTGTGAAGAGGCTTCATCGCAATGTCAATGTCAGGGACTGTCGTTCCGCAATGTGGCTACGCGGATTGTACTTGATGACAAAACGACAAGGCCATGCGTGCCCTACGACCGTTTCCGCACCTTCATGACCCGATGCCTCTTGTTTCGTGGGTATCAATGCAACACAAAATAAGTGTCAGACGTCTCAAGCCAAACGCCAGACCAATGGTGCGCCCCATACTGGCGCGTCTGCCCAACGCACCCGCCAGCCGCCCCTCCCGCCCCTCGCCGCTACGCCGAAGGCGGACGCTCGAGCGTGTAGTCGTCCCGCAGGCCAAAGGGATGGAGACGCATGTACTGGCTGATGTCGGCCTGGTAGCAGAGAGCGTTGATGTAGTCGTGGACCTGGGGCAGCACGTCGGTGGCCTCGTTGGCGTCGCCGAAGAACTCGGGGATGCGCAGCAGGTTGAAGGGCTCGCTGCGGGCCTTCTCGAGCGAGTCGTCGACGAGGACCGTGTTGGTCTGGTCCCAGCGCAGGCCGTCCGGGTGGGAGGCCTGGACGGCGGCGTCGGCCCAGATGCGCTGCAGGCGCTTGTAGCACTGGACGCGCTTGACGTAGTCGGCGGGCGTCAGGTCGAACTTGTCGCGGCCCCAGGCGGCGACGAGGCGGCTGGAA
>NW_003315038.1:196164-198981 GCF_000150825.1 Verticillium alfalfae VaMs.102
TTAAATTGAAAAAAAAAAAAAAAAAAAGAAAAAAAATATGTTTGGGTGCATCGTCGACTTACGGCTCGGTAGGAGCGTTCGGCGGAGGTAACCTCGTCATCGCCGCAGGGCCTGTTGGGATCGATACGGGCTGGTTCGTCTGCATACTACCATGAGGTGCTGTGGGCACAGGAACGGAGGGACCAGAATGGAACTGTGACGTGCCGCTTGGGGTTGTGTCGAAGTAGAAGCTGGGCATCTGAGAGGGCTGCATGGCAAAGTTCCCGCCGCCAGGGGCAGCATTGCCACGGAAGGAGTTGTACTCCATTCTAGGTTGTTTGCGCGTGTATATCTGCAGGCTTTCACGCAGTTCTGGAGCACCAGGACCTGTATGCGCTGCTGTTCTCCGGGCCGGTTCTGGCTTTGCAGGCGACAAGCAGCGTCTCGCACTGGTGGTCAATGGTCGTGGTTGCGAGGGTGTCCCTAGAACAAGGTTGAAGGATCGGGGATGCGTTGGCTTGGTGGACTGCGGACGCAAAGGTCCTGAGAGGATTCTTCTGGGATGGAAGTGCATGAGCTCTTGCTGTGCAACTGAATGGAGTGTGCAGAGTCAGAACCCGAGGGAATGGCTTCAACAGATGTCGCGTCATGGCCAGTCGCAAGCAGAGGCACGACTCAAGGCCAGAGCCACAGCCAGATTGAACCGTGTATGCATCAATCGATGTCTGCCCCCGCAAACTTTACATACATATCTTATCGCTCATGGCCCCCACTAAAAAGTTGGACAGGCCCACCTCCACCTCTCATGGCCTGTTGCATCGTGAATGAAGGTCCTCAACCCCTTCAATCATTGAGCCTTCAGTCTCACTTTCCACACGACGATGCTTAAATCAACAGCACGGAAGAGGAAGGCGCCTTCTACGGGGCCTTCAGGTCTCCAGAGGCGTGTACGCGCGCGGAAGGAGGAGGTTGACTCCGAGATTGATGAGAGTTCCAACCCATCAGAAAATGAGGGCTCAGAACGGAGTTCAGATGAAGATGAGGAGGACGAAGAGGTACGAGGCCCGCGTCACTACGTGCGATCACTGAACTGACAAACTCGTAGCCCAAAGCCTCACGGTCTTCCAAATCCAATCTCGACATGGCTTCCATCTCATTCGGCGCCCTCGCGAAAGCCCAAGCATCTATGCCCAAGCGCAGCAAGAAGGAGTCTGCAGAATCAGAAGAATCAGAGATCGATGACTCCGGAAGCGACTCTGGCAATGAAAGCAAGTACCGCAAGCGTGGCGGTCTCGCTAAGCGATCGTCAAAACATGCACCCACTGAGATGTCCTCGAAGCGCCCCGTCTCTCGCAAACGCGAGATTTTCCAGGTGCCCAAGGTCGAGGCCCGCGATCCCCGCTTCGACCCAGCTGTCAACTCTGGCGGGAGTAACTTTGACGAGGCCAAGGCCAAGAAGGCCTATGCTTTCCTCGATGAGTATCGTGACTCGGAGATGGCCGAACTCCGAATGGAGATTCGCAAGACCAAAGATGCGGCACAAAAGGAGCGACTACAGACCCTGCTTCAATCAATGCAGAATCGGAAGAAGGCGGCCAAGCGCAAGGATGACGAGAAGAGGATCCTTGAGGAGCACAGGCAGCGGGAGAAGGATCTTGTCCAGCAGGGCAAACAGCCGTTCTATCTTAAAAAGTCGGAGCAGAAGAAGAGGTTGCTGACGGAGCAGTTCAAGGGCATGAAGAAGAAACAGGTCAACAAGGTCATCGAGCGCAAGAGGAAGAAGGTGGCAGCCAAGGAGAAGATGGAATTGGACCAGCTGCAAAGACGATGAGGCGCGGGTGGCAGGTTCAAATCAGCCAAGATACGAAATCTATATTCACTTCACAAGCACCGCGTCGTTCCGCCGGTCATCATCATGTTCTTCTCTTAGTTGAAGTTGCCATGCACACGAACCTTTTGCGAAATGCCCTGTGTTGATGAACGACAGGATGCCACATATTCGGGAGGCTCTTGTGTTCGATAGTCTTGTTGATAGCAGGATGCAAGCGCTCTTGTTGGTTGTTTTCACAGTGTTCGAAGATGTGTGTATGTTCTATCTAACCCGTGACCCGTTGTACACCTTTTATCCGCACGTCTCATCTACTGTTACAGGTTGTTACACGGCGGGATGATCTGCAGCTCCCCTATTACATGAAGCCATTTTTCTTCAAGCTCTCCTCAAACATCCCCTTGCACCTAACCTTGCTCTCCATCTTGGCGCATAGCAAGAAAGCGCCGCTCAACTTTCGGTGAAGGCTGTATGTCTCCTCAGGTGGAGGTGCTAGGCGCTCCGCAAGCATGACCGGGATCAAAGCCTTGACGCGCTCAGTGATACTCTGGTCCTTGAAATCGTAAACCTCGGGCGCCGAGGCGAGGAACGGCTCCGCCAGCGTCAATACGGATTTGATGTGTGCATCAACCATGACTCGGCTCTCGTGGCCCGTGAGGTATCCCAGGCTCTCCGAGAGGCTCTTCACCGTCTCGCGATCGGAGCGAGATGCAGCAGCCAGAAGCTGTACGTACTGCTTGACAAACGTGTCGGGGTACTCGCGTGAGGCGCCAAAGTCGAGCAGCTCGAGCCTGTTGGTCTTGGCGTTGTACAAAAAGTTGGTCCAGTTGGGATCAGTCTGCATGAAGCGGAACTCGGTGATTTCGCGAAGACACAGCTGTAGGATCTGAGTGCCAATCCAGTCTTTCTGGTCCTGGGTGAAGGACTTGATTCGGGTTACGCCAACACCGTCCATGAAGTCCATGGTCAGACCTGCTTCCTCGATGCTTCCAGGTAGACAGTGGGCACTA
>NW_003315038.1:199139-221004 GCF_000150825.1 Verticillium alfalfae VaMs.102
TCAAGGCTGAGTTGATCGAATCGGCCACTCCAGGGAATTGGATCTTGACAGCAACGGGCGGCTGCCTTCCTTCAAAATGGCTCGATGGACCTGACCAATGGACGCTGCGGCTATTGGCTTCTCCTCAAACTCCTCGAAGGGATCTCGCCATTGGGGTCCCAGGTTTGCGACCAAGACCTTGTCCCGCTGCCATGCGGGCATGTAGTCTGCCCGATCTTGAACTCTCTGGAGGACCTCTTGCAACGGTGCCGGGAGCAACTTGGAGTCTTGGAAGCTCATCATCTGCCCTAGCTTCAGTGCTGCGCCTCTCATCTTGGAGAGCTTAGAGACCAACCGCTCCATGTTTCCGGCGCTCAACAACACAGACCCCGATCCGGTTCCGCCGAAAGCCCGCCCGATGCCCTCTGTGATGGCGCCGCCCATGATTCCTGCTGCGAGGCCACCATAGTTCCAGAGGCGACCCATCCGCGACGAAGGTACCTTGGATTCTCTCAGGACATGGGCGGGTCGTGTGGCCTCAACATCCGTTTGATGAGGCACAGGGCTAGTTGCTTCGACTTTATCGAGAGCAGCTTGGAATGATTGGTTGGCATCCTGGCTGGCCGGACCGCCAACTGGCTCTGCCTTGATGTTGGGTAAAGGCTGAGGCGTCGGAGTGAGTGGAATAGGGTTCGCATGTGGCTTGGGCGATGCTGAATGAGAATGCTGCATAAACTCGGGCAACCCCGTGGACTTTGGCTTTTCCCTCGCTCCGAGATCTCCCAGCAACCCGGATCCTCGTTTCGTGTGGAAAATGTTGACGTCGATTCCGGGGGGCAAATTCTCCGGTTCGTCAGGACGCTTTGGTGCTGACGATGGCTTTTGAGACTCGAAAACGGCCTGCGCCAGGCCGGCGTCCGGGGTGCGCTGACTTGATTCCAAGGGAGATGCATCAGACCATTGAGACGCCGTGGGCTTAGGTTGCCTCAATTGCGAGAGCACGGAGGTCGAGTCTGGGTGTAGACCTGCTGCGTGATTCAAGCCCGGAGTTGGAGACGCTGTAGATTTGTGAGGTACATGCGTGGCTTGCTGTGCGGCTTGCACCGATGAGGCAGCATCATTGGCAACGATGGGTCCCTTCTCTGTGGGTGTTGCGAATGGCGCAACTGGGGAGGCTGAAGTTGAAGCCGCTGGTGTTGGCGCTTCCTGTGGATCTGCTGACGGACGGATCGTTCGACTCTTCAGTGAAGCGGCGATGCCGGATGTCCTGTTGAGCGACTCCAGCTGCCAGCCTCGCAACGCGACATGCTTGGTTGCCACGGACCGTGAGGCATTCAGGACCGACGCCAGGTCGATGGCGAATCTAACAAATCTCATCTGAAAGGCGAGAGGAGATGCTGTCTTGCTAGCATCACACTCATATCCTTGTGAAATGAAGTCAAGAGGTCCGCATGTTGTGGTGAGCTGGGACCAAGTTCACAGGTCGTCATCGAAGCAAGGTTGAAGATTGCTTTAAGCAGCATATGTAACAATTGAGTATCTCACACCGAGGAGCGGATGGGATGCAGAAGAAAAGGGACTACGCTCGAATCGATCCTGGGGTATCTAATTTATCTCATACATGTCATATCCTCTATTCTTTCCTTGAGACGCTCTTCAATAAAGAGCCACGAGCTCGCATGGGCGTTGACTTGGATCCGGAACCACCTGAGCTGCCAGGCCGGGGGCTTCCGATTTGGCTCCATAACCTCTGCGCTGCGGGCGTCAATCCTCCTGTAACGCGCGGGCTTGATGGGAACTTGGGCACAGGCGTCTTAGCTGCTTTGCCAGACAGCCCGTTCTTCACAGCTTCTCGTTTCGATTGGGCTGCCCGCTCGACGAGACGGTGGTGAAGGCTCTCTCTCTTGCCCTGTTCCTGGAGTTTGAAAGGGTTCGGAGTGGCGTCTCCTGGTCCGAGATCAATGACCGGAAGCGCCGCTGTCTCCGGCTCATCATCCTCGTCATCAACAAATGCATATCCGTTGACTCTTGGCGTCTCACTACCCCCCACCATACTGGAGTTCTGGTCATTGGCCCTGGTCCGTCCAGCGATGGCATCTCTTACAGCAGACAGGGTCGGAGATGCGGGTCGCTTGATGGCAGCAGGCTCCGGTACCCTCGTGTTCAAATAATTGATCGACTTGGGCGCCATTCTTGACTCAGCTTGCGCTTTTTGCGCAGGGCTTTCGTACTCGTCATCTACCCCCTCCGGCTCGAACATTAGGCCATTTCGGGGATTCGCGTTCCAACTGTCCGGACGCCCAGGCCTGTCGTCTTTATCCTTAATGGCCAGCCTGTCGCGCTTGAAGCCGTCATCCACTAGGCTTCTCGTCGTCGCGATCTTTGCTTCGACCTCGGCTTGCTTGATCATTTGCTTCGACGGCAACTTGTTCCCACGCCAGATCCAAGCATACTTCTCAGCCTTCTTCTGATTTTGCTTATCCAAAAGCTTGTAGAAACTCTCGTTGTCCTCGCTCGTATATTTGGCCTGGAAGCTCGCCAGGCTCATGTTGGTGTCGATCGCTGGCACAGGCACCTCCCTGGCAGTGGTCGAAGCCGACATTGGCGTGTCGGCGCCATATGCCGAGGGTGTCCGCCCATTGTTTGTATGCCTTGTGTTCCTTCGTGGTGTTTGTGAGGTGTGGCGTCCAGGAGTCATGACGCGCTGCAGCCTTTGACCTGCGTTGGATATCCAGGCCGCGTCCTTGGATTCGAGAGCGTCTAGGTATTCTTGCTTCGTTTCCGTTTCGAGAAGACCAGGAAAGAAATCACGTGCGATGATTTGGGACAAAGCGTCGGTGTATGCATCTTCGTCTATGACCTTCTTCGGTCGCTTGATCTTCTTGGTCGGTGGTGGTGGCGGCATCAAATCGGTGTCAGCGCGCTTCCGCACGAGCGCCTGCGTTTGGGGAAGATCCATGGCCAAGGCGTCGACGTCCGGGTTAGGCTGCACTGGTGGCTCGAGAGGAGATTGTACACGAGAGGCCTAGCCTTCCGGCTACCGCCAGCGCAAGGGCAGATGGCTGGTGTATGTGAGGGTGACGTTTCTCGGATGGAGGAAGACGTATCGGCTGGATGCTGAAGTTCCCGCAGGTAACAATGCCATCCATCACGAGCAGGTGCGGAAGAGTCCCGCCACCTCCAACACAGTGAGGGTAGGATGCCTGATAACGGACAAAGAGATAGGCAAATAGGCCGTGTCTAAACGACCCCTCCTAGCGTTAATGCAATCGAGGCAACCCGCGCGCGGGTTCCTCCCAGCTAATATTCATATGCCTTCGAGCATGATCCTTGCAAGGTTCCGACCATCGTGAATTGCCTCCTGCTGAAGGGCGATTTTGTTTTGCCATTTTCTACCCCGATTTACCCCAAAACTCAAAACCTTAAAATCTCGAGAGTTCGCTCAGTTTCTTCGCAGCGCTGCGTTTCTCCTCGGTGCAGCAGTATTTCAGCGCCCCTCGATTCTCCGAACCTTGCGCCGAGCTTGGCAGCACAGTACCCCACGCGGCGAAACACCACAGACATGGCCACCCCAGAGGAGCAAGCAACGGCGTTGAAGAACCAGGGCAACAAGGCCTTCGCCGAACACGACTGGCCCACTGCCATCAGCTTCTACACCAAGGCGATCGACCTGAACGACAAGGAGCCCACATACTTCACCAACCGAGCGCAGGTGTGTTGCCCTGTCACCTCTTTCCTGCTCGCGTGACTGATGTTCTCTCTCCTTGCGCAGGCTCACATCAAGGCCGAGTCCTACGGCTATGCCATCGCCGACTGCGACAAGGCCCTCGCCTTGAACCCCAAGCTCGTCAAGGCACACTTCCGACGAGGCCTGGCCCACACCGCCATCATCCGGCCCAAGGAGGCTCTCAAGGACTTTAGGGAATGCATCAGGATCGACCCCAATAACAAGGATGCCAAGTTGAAGCTTGACGAGTGCAAGAAAATTGTGCGAAAGCTTGACTTCTTTGCCGCCATCGAGGTCGGCGACGAGCCCTCGGCTGCTGAGGGTCTGGATGTCGATTCCATGGTGGTCGATGCCGACTATGACGGTGTCAAGCTCGGCAACGAGATGACTCAAGAATTCATTGATGATATGACGGAGAGGTTCAAGACTGGAAAGCTGATCCACAAGAAGTACGTCTACCAGATTCTTCTGGCCGTCAAGCAGCTTGTGTACGACGAGGCGACCATGGTGGAAATGACGATTCCTGATGATGTGAAACTCACTGTTTGCGGTGACACGCACGGTACGTAGCGGGCCACGGCTCTGCTCGAGACACTCGACTAACGAGCGTACAGGCCAGTATTTCGATCTGATGGAGCTGTTCCGCCTGAACGGCAAGCCGGATGACAAGCACTACTACCTCTTCAACGGCGACTTCGTCGACCGAGGATCATGGTCCACTGAGATCGCGCTGCTACTGTATGCCAACAAGTGGCTGCGCCCCAAGGCCTTCTTCCTGAACCGCGGTAACCACGAGACCGACGACATGAACCGCGTGTACGGTTTCGAGGGCGAGTGCAAGGCAAAGTACAACGAGAGGTACGTCTCACATGCTTCGAATGAAGGACAGCAAACTCACAACACCCAGGATATTCAAGCTCTTCTCTGAGAGCTTCTCTGCTTTGCCGCTGGCGACCCTCATCGGCTCCAAGTACCTCGTTCTGCACGGCGGTCTGTTCTCCGACGACAAGGTCACCCTCGATGACATCCGTGCTCTCGACAGGCACAAGCAGCGCCAGCCTGGCCAGTCTGGTCTCATGATGGAGATGCTCTGGACCGACCCCCAGGAGGAGCCTGGTCGTGGTCCCAGCAAGCGCGGTGTCGGCATGCAGTTCGGCCCTGACATCACCAAGAAGTTCTGCGAGAACAACGGTCTCGAGGCTGTCATTCGCAGTCACGAAGTCCGCATGGATGGTTACGAGGTGCAGCACGATGGACGGTGCATCACAGGTAAGAGAACGGTGGTATTCGTGTTGTTTTATTTGTTTGACTGACCCTTTTCGTTCTAGTCTTTTCTGCGCCCAAGTATTGCGACTCAACCGAGAACCGGGGTGCTTACATCAACATCGGACCCGATTACAAGCTGCAGTTTGAACAATTTGATGCAGTCGCTCACCCGGACATCAAGCCGATGGTAAGTTCCTCCTGTGCTCGGCCCTCTTGAGACACTTCGCTGACCAGTCTGCAGGCGTACGCCCAAAGCTCTCTTATGTCGTCTCTGATGTGAACGAAGGCTCGACTTAGCGATGACGGTCATGTGTAGGAGTTGGGTTTCGGAGCATCGCCGCTGATTAGGAGCGCGCAGGGGGGCGTATATTTTGCCGCCGTGGCCAGGTGAGATAGGCGGCTCATCCAAAAAGGGGAGTTCTGGCCGTTGTCTTATAGTCGAAACCAGAACCAGCCTCAAACGTTTGTTCATGAACTCTGTCATGACGTCCAAAGCTTTTCTTGCCCATCTCTGCCGACCATGGCGCCAAGCCAGTCAGAGCATTGTCGTATTCTGAGGATCGTATGAGCACCAGCATCTCGCGTCCCCGGCCATGCTGTCAAGGCAGCCGCGAAGGCGCCTAGGTCTTGGCGGGGGACACGCAGCCAGCACTCGTTGCCCTGGACCTTGAGGATATCCAGCGAGATTGCTGCGCCCGTGGCGCCCAGGAACTGCCTCAAAGCAGAGGTACAAAACGAGTGAAATTGCAGCGCGTCTGTTGATGTCGTCCCCGGCTTATCTCTGGCCACCTCCAAGTGGGCATAGGAGTATAATGGAGCTTTGATCGAGCATGTCAAGAGTTCGTGCGACTTGTGATTTTGGTGCGCCAGCTGTGTGCTGGCCGGTGCGGTATCCTGACCCTTGCTCTGAGTCGACATTGCGGCTCTTGTGCTGCTCTGCAAGTTTCTCGGAACCCTGAATTATGAGTTTTGTCGTGACTTGGTGATGAAGTTTTAGCATTGAGCAGGTCTGGTCGGGTTTGGTATACAGTGCGTAATGGCGGGGCAGCCGCCCTTTTAGTTGCATCTCCCATCAAAGCTCGAGGACAAACAATCACCCTATTGTATGTATTTCTTGACGATCCAGCTACATAGAAACGACCAACACCGCATTGCGCCACGAACAACACCGCGCCCGGCACCACTGCTTCCGGGCTGGAGGCTTCTCGCGGCCTCGCTACATGGTATATAGAGCCAAGTTGTGTCCGCTTCCTCCGCGCTTGCATGGTCTGCTCCATCGTCATGACCACAGCAGTACGACCCGCCAGACACCGACCGCTCCACCCCCTTGACCGATTGCGAGCTGACCTGATTGCCACAGCGCTTCCGCGACGAAGGATGCCCGAACTGCGAGGAGGTCCTCCATCTCGCGGGCTCGCAGGAACAAATCGAGAGCTGCACGTCGCAGGTTTTTGAGGGCCTCATCACGCTCGCGGATCCCTCGAGGTCATGGGTTGCAAAGTGGCAGCGCCTGGACGGCTACGTCAAGGGTGTTTACGCGACCAAGGTATCGGGCCAGCTCCCGGACGAGGTTCGGATGCAGCTCGAGGAGGAGTATGGCCGGCGGTACATCCCGTAAGTTCCTGTGCCTTTGCTCTCGCGACAGCCTCGGCGCCCAGGTTCACGTTCTAACAGAGAAACAGGAGAGACGGTACTGAGCAGGACGATGGAGCTTGATACAGCTTGGGCGCAACACGTGTGATTTCTGCGACGGCGTTTGATGGGGGTGGGGGCATATGAAAGAGTCGAGGCCCAGACTCTTCCGGAAATTCATAACTTCTTGCAATTGGTATCTACCGTGGCACCCGACCATGAACCCTGACCGTGACCGAAAGACTGATAACGCCGAATACTCGATGACAGATGTGTAACACTAGTTGTTCGTTCTTTGCTTCTTCCACGAAGGCGGTCCTGACCCTGGCGTGTCCCTCGAGCGTTTCCTGTCCATCCTCTCCATGTCTTCCTTCATGATCCTCTCCGCCTCGCTCATCTTCTTCGGCTGCTGGAAGGCATTCTTCTTGGTGCTGCCGCTGCCTAACGCATTCTTTTTGGCTTGCGCAAAGACATTCTTGGTCTGCGGCTTGGCCGTCATCTTGAGCGACACGCCGCCGAGTGACGGCTTCGCGGCCGGTGTGTCCTTTGTCTCCGCACTTGACTCCGGCTTTGTCTCTTGCGCCGGGGCCGGCGACGTTGACGTCTCGTCCTTGGGCGGCGTCACCTCTGGCTTGGCTGTGGTCGTGGCAGGCGGCTTCGCACCAAAGGAGAGTGTAATCTTCTCACCCTCCTGCCTCTTGAGCTGGCGGTCCTCTTCGTCCTCCTCATCGTCACTCTTGACACCCGCCGCTTTCTGTGCCCTCTTGATCTGCTCGCGGATCATCATCTGTTCCACCTCTTCGTTGCCCCTGTCCTGCGCCTCCTTCCGCCTCAGCGCATCCTGCCTGCGCAGCGCTTCGGGCGAGTTGTCGATCCACGAAATGTGCAGCCCCTTGTCCGTCTCCTCCACGCGACAGATGCCCTCGCGGCCGAGGTGCTTGGCAAACTCGGTGAGGCTGGGCCACTTGGTCGCGTTCATGTGGACGTGCTCCTTGTTGGCAATGTACTCCTGGTAGAACCGGTTGATCTGAACCTGCTTCTCGCCGTGGCCCGTCCGCAGGAGCATGATGAAGTCGCGCAGGAACTGGTTGCTGTACTCGTTGATGAACTTCTTGGGGTCCTCGCCGACGACGAGCATCTGGCGCACGTGCGACTCGCTCTGCGAGTGCAGCTTGAAGCCGTTCTCATCACGACACTGCTTCTCGCACACCTGGCAGAACCAGCGCAGACGCTGGAGGCCCTTGCTCTTGAGCTTGTTCGACAGGTGCTTTGTCGAGCCGACCTCTGCTTTGCCCATGGTGGCGGTTTGGTGGGAACCTGATGGAGTGCTGAGGGTTGTGCTGATGTTGCGCCGGAGCCAGCAATGTCGCTGGGGTATGTAAGATGCGCAGTATTGATTGTAGAAGGTCGCAAGTCAAAGCACGATGCTCCAGCTGTGCGAATGTATATCAAGATTGGCGATGTGCAGACGTGCGCTTCAATGTCGCAATGGCAATTGTGATGCCTAGGCGTATCAAACAAGAAGGACGCTAAAAGATCTTATCAGCAAGGAACTGCTCGGCGGGACGCTTCCGAATGTCTGGGAACATAGGTGGGGGCGACGTTTAGTCAGCACACTTTTTCGAGCAGCACTGTGCCACGTATTGGGCTGCTCCCTGAGGAGAGGCCCCTGAGAGGCAAGGGATGCAAAGTCGGGCATCGAATTTGCTTAGTTCTGTTTACTTCAGAGTGGCTCGCTCATGTGACGGTTGGGTCATTGTTGGGAATATGATTTTGAACTACGCTCATGTGCTCATATAGACCAGCCTCTGCAGCCCCTCCCCAATGGACGCGGCGCAGTCCGCCTGGTCTTCCAGACCACCCGTGATAAATCAAGTCATCAAAGTTGTTGCCCATCGAGTGCGGCACATCGCTTTTGAGCCCACGATACGTGTGAGCCTCCGCCGACTCCTCCGTTTGCCAGCGCCACCATGATGAATTCAGAACATATGTCATGACAAGGCCAGTCCCGCCCTTTACACGTAGCCCTTGCGCGCACCCTGGAAGAAGAACCGGACAACGAAGACCTGCAGGCCGCCCATGAGAACAATGAGAGCGCACTGGATCATGCTGAAGTTGATGATCCTCGACTCGGTGCTCCTGACGGTGGCAAAGTTGCGGTTCTCGCGCGTGCGGAAGTACTTCTGGCCTCTGGAGATGGTCGACAGCTTGCTGGAGAGCTTGAAGACGGTCTCTTCGAGGACGGAGGTCTGTTCGGGGGAGGTGCCCTGCTTCGACGGCAGCTCGGCGCGCTTCTCGTTCTCGACCTAGTGCGGCAAGTGTCAGTGTAGTTCGTATTCGTCGGGGCATGAGGTGTTCTCGTACGGCAATCTCAAAGTCGACGAATTTGTCGGCGAAGGTGCTCATCTCGTTGTTGAAGCAGAACTGGTACTCGCCAATGACGTTGGCGTTGAAGACAAAGTCGCCCTGGCGCTCCTTCTCGCCATCGAGGATGATCTTCTGATTCGGGCCGGTGACAACGTAATCGACATCGAACGAACCACCAGATTGGACCTGTCCAATACTGTCAGCAGGCTGAAGCCAGGAGGAGGAATGGCGGCGATGCTCACGGCGAAGTAGAAAGCAATCTTCTCGCCCGCATTTTGGGTGACAGTGTAGAAGCAAGCCTTCTCGTGGGCTCCGAGCTTGTAGGTGAGGGCAGTGGCCGCAACTTGGGAGACGAGGCAGGCATAGAGCCCGCAGGCGAAAGCAGACAACCTCATGATGGGCGTGGTTGGGGCTGATCTGGCATGTGCCGGGCGTTGATCTCGTCGGCTGGTGCGAATTTGGGGGGCAAGCTGCAAGCTGTCGCCAAAAGCTCGAGTGACGAACCGGCCACGGTCGCGACTCGATTGAGAGGCCCGGCCCGGATAATTAGTGCCCCGTTTGGGATGTAGGCCCTTGAACGTTCAGCCACAAACGATGGCTCCAGAGCCCCTGAAGTGTGGCTGATGGAGTCAGATCACTTATCGCGTCACAACACCGCGTCCGGACCCACCCGCGCGCGTCTTGGTGACTTCATCAGCACTGACGTCTTCGCCTTGCAGGGGCGCTCAAGATTACCGCGACAGCGCCTATGGTCCCCAGTTCGGGTGCTGCCTTCGCTTTGTGCCAGCTAGCTTTACCTACCTACTACATGTCACGATAGGCACCAAACGCTTCTCGACGCGCCAATGTCGGCCTTTTCCTAATCATTTCCGATACTTTTCACCCAAACTCGCTTGTCTTGCCTCTACCCGTGATACCCGTCTGATCCCCATTATCACTTTGCTTTGTACCTTTCGCCCTTCGCCTGCTCCTGTGGGGCATCACAACCCTCACTCACAATGTCTCTCCACGAGAAGACAGCCAGGTACTCATCAATAGTCCTGAGGCTTCTTTCCTACAGCTTCTTTCGATGGGTTGCCGGACCTGTGCGTACTACAAGGCTCCCTACGAGAACGAAGTGCTGACCATGACACAGGCTGCCGTCCCCCTGACTATTCTCACATTATTTGCTGTTTACGTGCCTTCTTTCATACTATCTTACCTAAAAGGGCCAGACTATCAGGTCGTTGACGATCAAGTAGAGGTTATTGTTGAGGAGCCTGTCGTCGTCGAGGGCGAGGCTGGTCAGGATGACAAGGTCATCCTTGAGGCTGAAATCGATGAGACCATCACACTGGAGGAGAAGCCCGCCAACCCCCTGAAGTCGTTTCTCACCGGCGCACCTATTCACCACAGCCCGATCCTGTCGCTCATCACGTTCCTCATCAACGTGGCTCTGGCTACAATGGTTAGTGATGTCCTCTTCAGAGCGCGGTATCAGTATCCGAGCAACGATCTTTCCTTCGTCAGACTCGGCTACGTCTCCCACGACGAGGCCAAGTTCCTCGTGAGAGAGCCCGACCAGACGAAACTACCTGTCACACTCGAGATCCATGTCAAGGATGCCGTCGCTCCCTTCGACAACCCCCTTTGGCTCACCGGCGGCGAGGTCACATTGCTAGACAACTCAACTGATTTCACCTCCGTTCTGAATGTGCCTCTGAGGCACCCCCGGCAGCGCATCTACGAATGGAGGACTTCGAACAACCACTCCGGCGAATTCACGTCGCCTCCCAAGCCTGGACAGCTATCGTCCTACAATGATGGAAAGTTCACCTTCTTGTCGACGTCGTGCATCCTTCCGCGGTTCCCTTACAACCCACTTGATCACCCTCTCTCCATCCCCGGTCTTCGTCATCTCGCAAAGCTCCTCCCATCGCTGCAGGCTCAGCTGATGCTTTTCCTCGGAGACTTCATCTACATTGACGTTCCCAAGCGCCTGGGCATGACGGCCGAGGACTACAGGCAGAAATATCGTCACGTCTACGCCTCCCCCGACTGGGCGCCCGTCGCCCAGAACCTCAGCTGGATCCACGTGCTGGACGACCACGAAATCGCCAACGACTGGTCGGCGAACACGACCGGTGTGTACTCGGCCGCCGTGGACCCCTGGCACCACTACCACGCCAAGCCCAACCCGCCCGCTGCTCTCGTCGCAGGCAGCTCCCGCGCGCGGAGACTCGGCGCAACCTACTATGAGTTCACCCAGGGACCCGCCAGCTTCTTCCTCCTCGACACGCGAACGTACCGCTCCGACAACTACGAGGCCTTTGCGAGCGAGAACAAGACGATGCTCGGCGCCCAGCAGCTGGAGGACTTCCTCGCCTGGCTCCACCGCCCGGAGCCCAAGGGCGTCCAGTGGAAGATCGTAGCCTCCTCGGTCCCTCTGACGAAGAACTGGCCCGTCAACACAAAGGACACGTGGGGCGGCTTCCTCTCCGAGAGGCGAAAGGTCCTCGAGGCCATGTGGGATGCCGGGGCGCGGGGCGTCGGCGTCGTCATCGTGTCCGGCGACCGCCACGAGTTTGCCGCCACAAAGTTCCCGCCCCCGGAGGGCGGTCGCTGGCCCGAGACGGCTGCGCCGCACGAATTCTCGTGCAGCCCGCTGAACCAGTTCTCCTCCCCCGTGCCGACGTACAGGCAGTATGACGATGAAGATGTTGCCATCAAGTAGGACATCCCCCCGGAGCGCAATCCTGCGAGTGTTTGCTAACCCTCCGTCAAAAAGGTATATCCACTCTGGCAACGCCAAATTTGGCGCGCTCACTATTGAGAGTCACGAGGGCGGAACACGCAGCAGCCTTACCTATCGCTTGTTTATCGACGGCAAGGAGGTCTGGGATACTGTTGTCCTGACGCCGACTGTGCCTGAGGTTGAGAAGACGCCCGCGTCTTTCTGGAACAGGATCATGGGAGGAGCCTAGGATGGGCGTGATTGTTTTTTTAATCTCTATATATTTGCTCACGTAATACACACATCGACTCCTAGTTTTGCAAAATGTTTATGATGCTGTCGCAGCAATGGATAGTTTCAAAGATAAATGGACAGGTGCAAATATACCTAGGGATATCAGTTGATTAAGAAGTTTTATCATGATTGTATTCTTAACAAGCAAGGCCTTTGTGGGCCGCCTGAACCATCAACCCCAGTTCTCCCAATAGTTCGCCGGATACACTCCCTCCGAAGTCTGAGTGGTGCTGAGCGTGTGAGTATCTGAAGGCGGCGATGCCCTCTCCTCGCTCGATGCACTAAAACCGGAACCACAATCATCTGCCTCAACATGGGCCGGCTTGTTTTCCGACGAATTTGGATCATGTCTCTTGTTAATAAGTACCGAAGCTCTTTGTCTGCAAACGCTGCCATGGTTGGGGTCACGACATATCAGCCAGGTAGGCTTGTCCGACTTTCGACCCCCAGGGGCAGAACCATCATCTAGCAGAGAATGCTCCATGAGGAAAGACAGGAGGGGAAACTGCAGTCTTAAATCTTCCTCCGAGAGCACTGCATTATTGACACCAATGTTTTCATGCTTCGGCTCCAGTCGGAATGAAGGCAAGCGTCTTCGCGCATCAGCACGGCTGAGTTGCCCGTCTTGATGAAAAGTTCGACTATGTTTCCAGCTCTGCCCAGAAATTGTTTCTCCAGCGGCCATCGCACGTGGCGGAACACGTGTTGGTGTTCGGTACGGTTGCACGCGCTGGATGTCGGGGAACGGGTGATAGGGGTCAATCTCGCGCTCTGACCGATATCGGACAGGAGAGATTGTCAAGTTACCGTAAGCTTGACGACGTCTTGAGCTTTCTTGTGACGGAACTTGGTTGGGTAGATCAGGCATTGCCCTGTTTGGCGTGATTTGACCCATCATGGTGTCACTCTCCGGGAATGGCGCCGTGTGGACCAAGGCGGCTTCCCTTTGTCTCTGGCTGGATTGCTGTGCAGTCGAGTTGGTGATACTCACCGGTGCCATGGTTGGATGAATGCGGCTTCCAACCGAGACTTGTTCGACGTCTACTTCAGGCGGTAAGGGTCCCTTGAAGTAGAGCAATGTGCGACCGATGGCAAAGAGGAATACAAGTATACCGAGCGTCGCAGTGAGTCCTGTTATGACATCGCGAGGCACAGGCTCTTTGAAACCGTTCGAATATGTCAGAACGACGGTGATAGAGGCCACGACCACGAAGAAGAAGAGAGTCGGAAGTGCCTTATCGGTAAGGTCACGGACTGGTCTGTGAAATGGCGGCATGTCGAGATGTGGTGTGACGGAAGGGGGGGAAGGTCGTCTTCGTGTGCCAGACCGTGACGTCCAAGATGGCGGAGAGCTTTATGTGAGGTTGATGGATTTGATCTCGCGACCCTTTGTGATCTTTCATGTAGTTCCAGGTATTGCACTCGGCGGCAGGGACCTTGCTGCGTATTCAAGACCATTCTTGAAGCTTCTGGGAAGCCTTTTGATAACACACCATTGGTTCTTTGGCGGGTACCTATGAACAATCGCATCCCTTGAGAGAAGATTTTTGGGATGAGACGGAATAGAATTCCAATATGCTGTGCTGGCAGCAAAAGGTCCCAGCTTCAAGGACTGTCAAGCTGACCTCTGTGTGACTTTGGTCGTTCGTACCTCCCTACATCTCGCTTGTTCCACACACTCAAAGGCACCACCGAGGCGGGCTTCAAGACGGGCGTGTCCGGCAGCTCGGCGCGTCCTTCAGGTGTGGGTATAAAGGGAAAGCCATTTGGCAGCAATTCGCCTGGTACTTCGGGGTAGTTCCAGGGGTGGGCCGCGAGTTCAGCTAGGCAGGTTTTGCCGTCGATCTCGGCCACCGAGGTGTAAGACGTGGACTTTGATGACATGAAGTGTGAATCGGGCTTTGGTGGGGGAGTCGGCCCTCGGCGTGAGTACCGGCCTCGTTTTCTGACACAGCAATAGTAGAAGAGAATGGCCAACGCGAAGACAGCTGCTCCCATAAACGCGCAGGCGATGACTACAGCGGTCTTGGAGCTTCCAGAGTTTTCGGGTGGCTCTTCTCCTAAATTACTGGGATCCGAGGTAGGCTCTCCCGCAGGAGCCGTTGACAATGTACTGCTGCTTTCAACAGCAGGCTCTGAAGAAGGGAGGTTGCTTTGTTCTGTGATGGTGCCCTCCGCGGATGGGGTTGCCGACACAGAGCCAGACGACGCCAGCGTTGACTTCGGTTTCTGGACAGGGAATGTCACCGAAACGGCCAAGTCTTCCAGAACTCCAGATTTCTTGGGCATCAGAGTGGTATATGCATTTTGATCAGGATCCAACTGGCAAGTCGAGCCCCGTTCATCCGGCCCACTGACACAGACGAATCCATGAGGACAGCACTTGTCATCGCACGCTGGCAAGCTCTGGTGGAGAGCCATGGTCATCACAGTGGCGTCCGGGTAGACTCTCCAGTTCTGCAGGTCGATGTTGCAGGAAAGAGGTGCAATGGCGGTACAGTCGCTCCCTCTAGGGCAGCAAATGCCGGTTGTGTTCGCCGCTGTGACAAGGCAGGTTGAATCGCTGTCGCAACACATGTCGCCTTCAAGTCCGTTCCCGCATGGCTTGTAAGTGTCGAACGGACATTGTGAAACAGCATGCTCGCGCGATCTGATGTGTTTGATGTCAATTCGGAATGCTAAAGCACCATGCAGCGTAATCCAGAAGAACAGACTGACGCTGCTTGAGAGTGTTGAAGACGGCATGGTGCCCTGACCATGGGGTATCGACAAGAAAAAGCGAGTGGAAGCATAACAGAAGATACAAAATGCCAGAGACAGGAACACAAATTAAGCATACTCATCGATGGCAGGGCAGTCCTCTTGAGCATTTTGTCAAGCGGCCCTGGTGAGCCTTCAGCCGGTCCGGCTCCATCAAAGGTCCAACTCAGGCCAGCAGCTTGGTCAGGAAACAAGTCTGTCGAGGGCAGCGGTTGGTCCCGACACTCTGGATCAAACTTCTATTGAGCTGCATCATGGTGTCGCGACCTTGGGCGGCTAGAAGCCACTATCCATTGGGTCAGTAAGCGGTCGCGTAGAATCGACCATGATGCGGTTTGCAAAGCCAATGCAGCATGCACGACCAGCGTGTCACGGCGTCTAATTGTCTGGCATTTGACGAGGCGACGCCGCCTTGGCAGGGACGCGATTAACGGCCAACCGATCTGCCTGCGAGTCTGCCTCGACTTTTGCAAGCGAGGTGCATGAAGACATGACGAGCTTCGAGACGAGCCGTGCCCTTCGAACTCGACGACGCTGTGAAGAGCAACAAGGGCTAGAGGCACGACGGAGGTTAATAGACACAAGAAAAGGGCGTTGCCGAGGCCTAAAATGGCCGCTAACAGGCGGCCGGGGCGATGCGGACCCGCAAGCTGGTCTTGGTCGAATGCCCCCGGATCAGAGCCAAAAGCCCAAAGCCCAGTAGTCCGATGATCCGATCGGGCCATTCCATTGCGGGGAGAGCTGTTATCAAGTAGCTTGGTGGCGCTGGTCTTCTTCCTCTCTTTTGCTTCATTATGATTGATAACCTCGTGATCTTGCCTTCATGCTCGTCATGCTTCCCTCGATCAGAACAGCCAAGACGCTCGCGGGGTAAGTTAAGACAGTCTAGCACGATTGTTGCATTGACTGACAATAGATGCAGAGCCGTTGTGCGTCCCTTGACACTGCGCAGTGTAGCTCGACCTGCATACATTGCCAGACTCTCGTCAACGACAGCTCACCCAACAGACGCTACCCATTACGATGTCCAGCTGCGTCCCGACGGTCTTCGTGTTCGAAACTTGCAAGGCGAACATGTGAAGAGAGAGACCTTGTAGGTCGCAGGCCCCTCTCTCCTGTTACACCCGATGCAGGCTGTCTGCTGACCTGATTCTTCCTAGGCCGCATTTTTGGCTGAGGTATGTTTGACCATGTCAGGGGATGAACAGTGACGCGGTGCAAACTTCGGTCCTAACGTTTGGACGCAGAGATAACTGTCGCTGTGAGAAATGCGTCAACCAACAAACGATGCAACGCAACTTTGAGACTTTTGCAGTCAGTTCTACCGCATGCCAATTGGTTCGGGTGTGCTGATTCATACCCATATTCAGATCAGCGAAACAATCCGGCCTGACAAGGTGACGCCTGGAGCTGAAGGCCTCAGCATCAAGTGTGAGAATCAAATTAGACTGACCATGCATTTGCTGTATCCTTTCCAGGCCTAACGGTTTGCAGGGAGAGGAGACGGGCACCAGAGCTTTTATCCTTGGAAGTTCATCAAGCACTACTTGAAGAACGATCATCGTAGCTCTGAGGATGTCGAGTGAGTTGTTTGCCTTATCAGGTCTCCGTGACTATTTTTCTCCAATTGCTGACAGCCTCTAGACAGCGCCTGTGGGGCGCCGATATAGATATCGATCGTCCTGTCGTCAGTTACCAGGAACTCATGACGCCCAATAATGAGTCCGGAATCGCCAGGTTGACGAATCTGATCGTGAGTTTTTGCGTGCAAGTCACGTCACGGCACCATGTTGACCCCAGACAGCGCGAGAACGGCTTCGTGTTCGTCAGTGGCACGCCGTTTGATACCCCCGATGCGACGCAAGAAGCGCTCGAGAAGATTGCCTTCATCCGGGAGACTCACTATGGCGGGTTTTATGACTTCATCCCTGACATGGCCCACGCCGACACAGCCTATACCAACCTCGCCCTGCCCGCCCACACGGACACGACGTACTTCAGCGACCCAGCTGGCCTTCAAGCCTTCCATATGCTGTCTCATGAGGCACCTCCAGGCGCTCCGGCAGGCGAGCTCGGCGGCAAATCGCTGTTGGTGGACGGTTTCTACGCCGCCAGCATTCTTCTCGAAGAGGACCCCCAGGCGTATGAGATCTTGTCCAAGGTGAAGTTGCCATGGCACGCCAGCGGTAACGAGGGCATCACCATCGCACCCAACAAGCGGTACCCCGTGCTAGAACTGGACGAGACGACCGGCAAGCTTGCCCGCGTTAGGTGGAACAATGACGACCGTGGAGTCGTGCCTTTCGGAGAGGGCTACTCGCCGGCGGAATGGTATGCTGCGGCACGCAAGTGGGATGCCATCCTTCGGAGACCTGCGGTCGAGTACTGGGTGCAGTTGAACCCTGGCCATTTGCTGAGTGCGTGAGACCAACTTCCCTTGCCCAGAAATCAGAGCTGACGAAAAGATTGCAGTCTTCGACAACTGGCGGGTCATGCATGGAAGAAGCGCGTTTGAGGGTCGGAGACGCATGTGCGGTGCATATAGTGAGTTCCCCATGCCGGCCTCAGCCACGTCCTGATGTCACATTAACCAACCTGGTGTTTAGTCAACCGAGATGACTTCATCTCGAGGTGGAGAAATACCAACTTCCCTCGTGAGGATGTCCTGAGCCAAGTCGTCGGGTAGATGCTGTCCACTGTAAACTCGCCGGCGTAGGTGCATTGGGAGGGGGAGGACATTCAGCTTCGCAGCAGATGCGTTTCCAAGCTATGTAGATAGCCGGATTCTAATTGACTTGAATAGAAATTGAATCTGGGTAGGATTCTGAAGCTAAACATGCTCGTGTTTCCAAGAGGCCTGCGGCATGAGTAGGGGCACTTGCGAATAGGTAGATGGATGGATGGTGATGCAATACGAAGGAAGAACAGGCCGCGGCCGCTCCTCTCACACCCTCAGCCACAACAGAGCCTCGTCGATAACAGCCAGCCAGGCCAGCCACAGCACCCGCAAGGCAATGTGCAGGTATCACCTACCTAGACATGTCACATTGTGGGTATTTGGGCTGGTCAACAAATTGAAGTCAATTGGACTTGAGGTAGTTTGTGCCAGGGTTTGATTATGCAACTCGAGACACGGCACAACATGTGAGTTTGGGTCGCAGGACGATGTGTGCAATGCTGTCTGCCGAATTTGTATGTGCACTCGATGCTGGCATCAGTAGCAAGACAGAGTTAGTTGCTTGTGCCATCTCTACAAAATACCTGGAGGGTGAGAGAAGACCTCCCATTCTCTTGTGGCAGACAGTTGGACACGGCGGACCCTAACCCTCTGTCGATCATTAGGGCCATTGGCTTGTATACGAGAAAGATACACGGGGCAATGACACGATGTGCTTGCCTCAAAAACTGTAGGAGGTGATAGTGAGAAGGGTCTGAAAATGACTTGCATGTTGGAAGATGCACAGATGGTGGTCATTCAAGAGACCTGAGAAGCGTAGAATTTCACATGTTGCTCACAGGCTGGAGAGCCTTGCGTGGAGATCGCAATCCCCGATCCCCGAGGCTCGTTGCTGGCAGCTAGCCCATTATGGAGCCACAATGCGATGACATGATGAACGGAATCGACATTGCCTGCCTTTTCAGTCCACCGGCTCTCTCAGTCTCTCCGTTGAGAGTCTCTTTATCGAGTAGTGGTTGGGCATTTGAGTCGGACCTAAAGAGAGAGCATCACTCATCTCCAGGCAGATGGCTATGGATACTAGAGGTACCTAGGTAGGTAGACCAAGCGCCCATGACGAAATGGGGGTTGCACAAATCCAAGCCACAGTCGTCGGAGCAGGTACGCACGTACCCTCGTACCTTCGTACCGTTACCCACCGGGCTCACCTTGTTTCTCCTGACCCTGGACCCTCACTCTCTTTGCCCCCCTTTGGCTTCGTGCGTGCCCCCTTCCTCTTGCCCACCCCCTCCCCTTCCTGCCCCTCTTTTTGCTCCTGCCACTGGTCTCGCCTCGCCTCCTCGTGCTCGTCTGTTTGCTACCCCGGCCCCTCCAAGCCCACCATCGTCAGCAGCAGCAGCAGCAGCAGCTAGGTACCTTATTAGGTGAATAGGTACCTAGGTAAGTTAGGTAGGCGGCACTTCAGCACTGCCAGCACAGATAGTGCTTGCTGACCTTGCCTTCTCGTCTTTTGGTGGTCCCCTGGTCCGCGCTCCAGCCAAAGTTACTCGCCCCAAGTTCCTCGCCCCCCTCCTGTGGCGGCCTCTTGAACCCGACCTGCAACTCGAACCCGTCACCTCGAGCCTCCTCCCCATCGCAGCCCTATCACACCTACACCTACACCTACACCTACGCCGGTACCTCCCTGCCTTGGTTCGCCCGCCGCTCTCAATTTCGCCCGCCCGTGCCCAACCACGCGACCTTTCAAATCCCGTCTCTCTCTCCTTCGCTTGACGCCATTGCGAACTTGATTCACCTTGCCTAGACCCACGTCGACTCGACTTTGGACTCGGCGCTGGTATTCCCTCTGGACTGCCGCTCACCGCGCCCCTCCTGTTCGCCAGCTTCTCGAGGAGCCTTCTGCACCCGACCAGGCAAACCCCTCCTCCGCCACCCCAAACCACCCGCCATGGACACAGACAATCCCGGCACGCCTACCGGCGCCGATGCCTCTCGCAACCAGCAGGTCGATAATGCCATCCGTGCCATTCGCGAGAAGAAGCCCCTGCCCGAGATCGACTTCACCATCCATACCATGGAAGATGGCACCCAGGTGAACACCATGGAGCGTGTCTGCAAGGGTAAGCACGACTGAATTGATGCTCTGTCCTTGTTCTGCTCTTACTACTTCTCCCCCTCCCGCCTTCCTGCCCCTCTTGCCTGCCCCTCTTGTATTGTCATGATCATACTTGCGCGACCGACTCGCTAACTCGTCCCAATAGATGTGCAGGCCCCCGCCATGCAGAAGCCCACGGACGAGCAGTTCTTCCACGACGAAACCCACAGCAAGCCCGACATTAACTTCCTCAAGCAGCACTTCTATCGCGAGGGTCGCTTGACCGAGGAGCAGGCTCTATGGATCCTCAAGAAGGGCACAGAGGTTCTTCGCGCCGAGCCCAACCTGCTCGAGATGGATGCGCCCATTACCGTCTGCGGTGACGTCCACGGCCAGTACTACGATCTCATGAAGCTCTTTGAAGTCGGCGGCGACCCCGCCGAGACCCGCTACCTCTTCCTCGGTGACTACGTCGACAGGGGCTACTTCAGCATCGAGTGTGTCCTGTACCTCTGGTGCCTCAAGATCCACTATCCCAACTCGCTGTGGCTGCTGCGCGGTAATCACGAGTGTCGCCACCTGACAGACTACTTCACCTTCAAGCTCGAGTGCAAGCACAAGTACTCCGAGGCCGTCTACGAGGCCTGCATGGAGTCGTTCTGCTCCCTCCCCTTGGCCGCTGTCATGAACAAGCAGTTCCTCTGCATCCACGGTGGTCTGAGCCCCGAGCTGCACACGCTCGATGACCTGCGAACCGTAGGTCCCAGCCTCTCCCCTGGCTCGTTGAAGCGAGTGTCGGTCTGCTAGCCCTCGCATATTGACACGTCGCAGATTGACCGTTTCCGTGAACCCCCTACACAAGGCCTCATGTGCGACATTCTGTGGGCTGATCCGCTCGAAGACTTTGGACAGGAGAAGACGAGCGATTACTTCCTGCACAATAACGTCCGAGGCTGCTCCTACTTCTTCTCCTACCCCGCCGCCTGCGCGTTCCTCGAGAAGAATAACCTGCTATCCGTCATTCGTGCGCACGAGGCCCAGGATGCAGGCTACCGCATGTACCGCAAGACACGCACCACTGGTTTCCCCAGTGTCATGACCATCTTCTCGGCGCCCAACTACCTGGACGTTTACAACAACAAGGCTGCCGTTCTCAAGTACGAGAACAATGTTATGAACATTCGCCAGTTCAACTGCACGCCTCACCCCTACTGGCTCCCCAACTTTATGGATGTCTTCACCTGGTCGCTGCCCTTCGTCGGTGAGAAGATCACCGACATGCTCATTGCCATTCTCAGCACGTGCTCTGAGGAGGAGCTCAAAGAAGATGCCACGCCATCATCCACCTCGCCGGGTCCCGTCTCACCTCCCCTGTCCTCGGCCGCCGCCGTCAACATGGACCCCGACTCGATCGAGTTCAAGAGGCGCGCGATCAAGAACAAGATCCTGGCCATCGGGCGTCTGTCGCGCGTCTTCCAGGTTCTGCGCGAGGAGTCTGAACGTGTCACGGAGCTCAAGACGGTCTCTGGCGGACGTCTGCCTGCCGGCACGCTCATGTTGGGTGCCGAAGGCATCAAGAACGCTATCAGCACGTTCGAGGACGCGAGGAAGGTCGATATCCAGAACGAGAGGCTGCCGCCGACCCACGATGAGGTCGCCAGGCATCAGGAGGAAGAGAGGCGGCAGAATCTCGAGAAGGCTGCCGAGGATGCAGCCAACGACAAGAAGCTGCAGCAGCTTAGCAGGAGGCTCAGCACGTGAGTGAACATGCTGTCTTTGGTGTCTTGATGCGTTGCTAACTGTGGCCCTAGTGATCGCAAGCGATGAAAAGAATAAGTAACATCTGCGGGGCCGGATGCACACCGAGGGGTCGTGAACGAAGGGCAAACGGGAGGACTACAACGTGGGGACCATGGCACCGGGTATGACTGCGTATCAGAAGGTGGGCTTATCGTTCTGCATGCAGAGACGGTTGTCTCTACGGCGCACGGCATGCTTCCGATGTTTGCTTGGAACCAGGAGTGATGAGTTATGAAGACAGCATAAACAGGAATGCCCACTCTACAGGGGACGGAATGCGTCTCGCTGTCCATGTGTGGTGCAGCCGTATGGGGATGTCCGTTGTTGATGAATGTGTATAGGCTCTGCGCAGGCCTGGCTTCGGAGGAAGTTGAAATGTGCTGGAATTCTCCCCTGCTTGCTCGTACATATATATACTGCCAATAGCAACCCGACAGTACCAAACACCAACCGCGCCGTCAAGCTCTATGGCAGGTAGGCTCCGCATCCCGCCTCGCCGATCTCCTCCGTCGTCAACGTTGACCCTGTTTATGACGTGCTTTACCATCAGTACCC
>NW_003315038.1:221358-224460 GCF_000150825.1 Verticillium alfalfae VaMs.102
TAGTTGAGCTTGGTGGGCCAGCTCCTGTACCGATGGGCTGGTCGCCGGCTGACGGCGCTGAAGTTCTTCCCACACCCAGCGCAGCGTGTCCTCGCCTGGCGCAGGCCGCCAAAGGTGTGCGGCAGCGTCGCCTGCAGGGCCTGCAGCTCGTCCTTGGACTTGGCGGCGTGCGCCGCCATGAAGCCGGTGCGCGTCAGGAGAATGTCGCCGAAGCGGACCTCGGTGCCCTGGGCGGCGAGGCACGCGCGCAGGTCGTCGACCGACACGTCGTCGTGGCCAAAGGCGTCGTAGTCGCAGCCCTGGGCGAGACGCCAGGCGTGGAAGTCGACGAGCACGCCGCGGCCGACGATGCCGCGCTCCTGCCAGGCCTGGATGCCGTTGACGGTCGAGCGGGCGCCGTGCTCGTCGACGCCGTGCACCTGCTCCATCGTGACGCCGTTGTAGAACCGCCGCGCCTGCTGGTAGCCGTAGTGCCGCAGGCCGTCCCACTGCGACGAGCTCTGCGAGTTGAACGTCCACACGTCGTCGTTGATGAAGCGCGGCGTCTTCTGGAACATTTCCTGGTGGAAGGCGGCGCGCGAGAAAAAGGTCCCCTGCGACTGCGCGTCGAGCGGCCAGTTGAGCGACACGCGGAAGCCCGTCCTGATCTCGTCCCGCGCCGCCGCCGCCACGCGCTCGTCTGTCAGCCGGTTGAGCGTGCCGAGCTCGTCGCTCTGGCCGTAGAGGCCCCAGGCGGAGAAGGGCGGGTCGTTCGCGCCGAGGGGCAGGCTCTCGAAGGGCGGGATGCCGTTCTCGTTGAGGTTGGCCATGTTGGGCGGCGTCTGCTGTGGCTGGGATGGTCGGGCGGAATCCTCTCTGTTCGTTCAATTGAGCAATGGCAATCGCACGGATGGAAAGTGGCAAACACAAAATGGGCGCCCGGCGAACAAGGTCTATTGAAGGTTGAGCAGCATGTCGAACAGCAGAGAGCAGCTGCCGAGTTGCCGTTCATGGCCTTCTCCGCATGACGTTTTGCCTCGCCTGCGGTGTTCTACAAGGCGCTCGTGGAACTAGCTGTTTCCCACCCCCTCCCTTCTGCTCCTCCTGTCTCAATCCCCACAATCGGCCACGCGACGTCGGCAATTCGGGGTATTGATGTAGTGTTGGGATGAAGCTCTGGCGTGTGGATCGCAGCACGTTGGGGGGAGACCCGACGGATAAGTGCAGAGGAGGTTTCGCGACGCGCAGCTCCTTTGTACGCTTTATCCGACGGAGCCCCCTCGACCCGACCGGATTTGCGAGTGACTGGCGATTCGCTGCGCTGAACTCAATGGATAGGCGACACCGAATGCAGCCTTGCAAGTCGCTACCAGTCGGCTGCCCCGTGCTCTCGTTGCCGGTGCATCCAGACCTTCGGTATAATTATGGTCGAATTGTATGAAGGACGAGTTACAAGCTGCTCGAAAATATGCTGCAGGCTCTCCATCGTGGCGTGCAACAGAGGCCCCCACTGTATACGAAGAACAATGCAGCATTTTTTCGACAGCAAGTCTGGCGACAGCTCACAGCACCTCCTTGATGAGGTCCATCGTGTCGAAGAAGGCCTCCTGCGCCGTGTCGACCTTCAACAGGCCGAGGCCCAGCACCAAGGTGCGACGGTCCTCGGGGTCGCGCAGACTGATGAGTCGCGCAATCTGGGCGGCGTAGAACTGGCCCAGCGTCTCCCTCTCGTCGCCGCCGCCGCCGAGGAGCGTCGTGGCCGTGAGGTGTGTGGAGGGCAGCATCCCCCTGCTGCTCGATGACAGGTTCATGTCGACCATGTCTGCTGGCGAGGGCAGGATGGGGACGTGGACCTAGAATTTGTGAGTTCTTGACTTTCTCTTCACATACGTAAAAGGGCGGCTGGCAGGAAGACGCACCCACTGGGACAGCCTTCCCTCTTGAGACATGGTGATCATGATGCGGTCGGAGAACCAGACCGAGTTGGCCTCTGTTGCGACGCCATTGATGGTGCCTAGAGCCTTTCTCGTCTTCGCAGGGAAGCTCTGTTCCCTAGCCTCTTCGTTGGTATCCATGGCGGCGTTCAAGGGACGGTGAGCTTGTTGGATTTGGGTGTATGGCAGCAGACGGCACTATTCAGTGAGAGCTGTTGCCTGTACTGGAGCTGTCGGTGGGGGCTTCGTAGTGACTGTGGCCCCGCCATCTTGATTAGACCGCGCTAGTCTTGTTCCGACGGATAAGAGGGCGGTCATGTCTGGCAGAACGTTTCTCGCCCAAAAATTTCCAGTCGCTGCTGCTTCACTGGGCTGCTTGCTGATGGATGGTGTTTAATAACGACCAAGCAGCTCAAAAAGATACCAAACGGCATGCGCGGCGCTGCCTTTCTCCCTGGACCATTGATTGAAGCGGCATCAGATTAGAACGAAGAAGCAGCAGGGTCTTCACCACTGAGCATCCTCACCTCCTCTCAATCCCGCCTAGACTGGCTCTCACCTCGAACCGAGCCAGCTCATCTCACACCCCCATCCACCACCACTTATCACCCACCAAAGCCAACATGGCCAAGTTTGTCCCGCGGCAGCGCAAGCACAAGGTGCTGGCCCGCGAAAAGGCCAAGGAGAATGCCGTCACCCCGCTCGACGCCGACACCAACGCCGAGCAGATCGACCCCGAGGAGAGGCGGCTCATGCGCGAGAAGAAGGAGCGCATGAAGAAGGAGCTGCAGGGCGATGTCAAGGTCAGCGGCAAAAAGGCCAAGCGTCTCGACAAGTACATCGAGAACAAGCTGCGCAAGGACGAGAACCGCGAGATCCTCGCCAAGCTGTCGCAGAGCAAGATTGACACGAACCTGTTTACCAGCTCCAAGACCATCGGCCAGGGCAAGGAGACGAAGAGGCAGGCCATCAGCCGTGTCATGAGGGAGAGAAAGGCCGGTGTCGAAGTGGACGAGGACGGCGACGAGATTCTGTTCGAGAGGCCGCGGCAGCAGGACTCTTCGTCAGCTGAGGAGAGCGAGGATGACGAGCCAGCACCAGCGCCGGCACCGATACCGGCCCAAAAGCCCGCTTCAACGCCCACCGAGGCTTCCCACAACAACCACTGCGCCCCAGCCTTCTGCGGCAG
>NW_003315038.1:224826-227550 GCF_000150825.1 Verticillium alfalfae VaMs.102
CACTCAGAAGAGAACCCTCGGCTTTCAAGGCATGGGCGACGGCACAGAGGAACGAGGCTCTAGGCTTCAAGCCGGCAAGCGAGTCGACCCAAATACTCGACGTTCCCCGGCCAGACAATTTCACCCCACGCGCTGCCGACCAAGAGCCGCTGCCAGAGGAGCTTCAGCCCTCGGTCAACCTCACCCGCAAAGCCTTTGGCGTGACCGTGACAAGAACGCCCGAGATTCAGGAAGCTCGTCTCAAACTCCCCGTCGTGGGCGAGGAGCAGAGGATTATGGAGGCCATTCACAACCACGACATCATCGTCGTGTGCGGTTCCACCGGTTCCGGAAAGACGACACAAGTACCTCAATTTCTCTACGAAGCAGGCTACGGCTCGCCCGACTCCCCGACGTCGGGCATGATTGGTGTGACGCAGCCGCGTCGAGTAGCCGCTGTTAGCATGTCAAAACGCGTGGCCGAGGAGATGGGCGATCACTCTGAGCGTGTCGCCTACCAGATTCGCTTCGAGGGCACGACGAGCGCCAAGACGGCCATCAAATTCATGACGGATGGTGTGTTGCTCCGAGAGATCGCGCAGGATTTCTCGTTGAAGAAGTACTCGGCCATCATCATCGATGAGGCGCACGAAAGGAGCGTCAACACGGACATCCTGATTGGCATGCTCAGCCGCATCAACAACGTCCGCCAGGAGGACCAGAATGGTTCATCGCCACTGAAGCCTCTCAAGATCATCATCATGTCGGCTACCCTCAGGGTCGAGGACATGACGCAAAACTCCCAGCTATTTGCAACGCCGCCGCCTGTCGTCGAGGTCGAGGGTAGACAGCACCCTGTCACAATCCACTTCGCCCGCAGGACACGACCAGACTACGTTGACGAACTGTACAACAAGATCAGCCGGGGTCACAAGAAGCTGCCTCCTGGAGGTTTCCTCGTGTTTCTGACGGGCCAGAATGAGATCGTGCAGCTGAGCAAGAGGTTGGAGGCAGCTTTTGGTGGTCTGACCTCGGCGAGCGGCCCCAAGGTGCAGATCTCCGCGAGCGAGGCGCCGATGGAGGTTGAGGATATTGAATTTGGTGACGTTGACGACTTTGACGCTGGAGAGATTGACGATGAGATTTCAGACGGCGAGGGCGACGAGGACGAAGACGAAGAGTTCAAAATTGAGGAGGAGGGTGAGACGGGCCCCTTGAAGATGCAGGTGCTGCCACTCTACTCTCTCCTGCCAACGCGCGAACAGATGCGTGTCTTCAAGGAGCCGCCAGAGGGCACGCGACAGGTCATTCTCGCAACCAACGTTGCCGAGACGAGTCTTACGATTCCTGGAACGAGGTACGTCTTCGATTGTGGCCGCTCCAAGGAACGCCAATACGACGAGGTCAGCGGTGTCCAGACGTACGCCATCGGATGGGTCAGCAAAGCCAGCGCAAACCAGCGATCTGGTCGCGCTGGTCGTACGGGGCCCGGTCACTGCTACCGCCTGTACTCGTCGGCAGTGTATGAGAGGGATTTGCCTCAGTTCTCTGAGCCTGAGCTCTTGCGCATGCCCATTGATGGCGTCGTGTTGCAGCTCAAGTCCATGAATCTCTCCAACGTAGTCAACTTTCCCTTCCCGACACCCCCTGACCGAGCAAGCCTCCGCAAGGCAGAAAGGCTCCTCCACTACCTGTCAGCCATCTCGACCGAAGGCCAGGTGACGCGCATCGGCTCGACCATGTCCATCTTTCCGCTGTCGCCGCGCTTCGCTCGCATCCTCCTTGTCGGCCACCAGCACGACTGTCTCCAGTACACCATCGCGCTCGTGGCAGCGCTGTCGGCGGCCGAGGTCTTCATCCCCGAGAACCAGGCGATCCCCTCACTCGAGGCAACAGAAGACCACGCGCTGCGCACCAACGCCGTCGTCGCGGCCGAGGACCGCCAGGCCACGATCCGGCGTGCGTTCAACGGCGTGCAGCGAAACTTTTGCTCGCTCGACGACAAGTCGGACGCCATCAAGCTGCTGCAGGTCGTCGGCGAGTACGCGCACGAGCCGACCGAGGCGTGGTGCGAGAGCCACTTTGTGCGGTACAAGGTGCTCAAGGAGATCCAGCAACTGCGCCAGCAGATTGTCGAGCTGCTGCGCACCAACGTGCCGTCGTTCCAGAACCTGCGGTTCCAGGACCGCCTCGACCGCCCCACGGACAGGCAGGTCGCCTACCTCAAGCAGATGGTGGCCGCCGGCTTCATCGACCAGGTGGCCATCCGCGCCGACAAATCGCCCACGCCGCCAGAGAACGCGCGCAAGCCCCGCCGCGCCATCGACGTGCCGTACCTGCCGCTCGTGCCGCTCGGCGTCGGCGCCGACGTTGAAAAGTTTGTCTACCTCCACCCTTCGTCGCCCCTAGCGCATATGAGCCCCCAGGAACTGCCTGAGTACGTCGTCTACGCGTACCTGCAGCGCGCGACGCAGGGGGTCGACCCGACCAAGACGCCCAAGACGAGGATGCACGCGCTCACGGACGTGACGGGCGGCCAGCTCGCCGGGCTGGCCAAGGGCACGCCGCTGCTGACGTACGGCAAGCCGGTTAAGGAGGTCAGGGCCACGGCCACCGAGAGGGAGGTTTGGGTCGTGCCATACCTCAGGGCCGAGGGCGTCGGGGGCAGCGGCTGGCCTCTGCCGATGAAGAAGGTGATTGAGAAGAGGGAGGTTGGCAAGGGCTGGGTGGTGCAGTAGGGTGGTG
>NW_003315038.1:227650-233224 GCF_000150825.1 Verticillium alfalfae VaMs.102
CACATGGTTGCGTTGAGGCTGGGTTGGGTACGTTTCCGTCATCTAAGCGGGCTGTTACCGGCGAATTATGTCTACAAATTTGGTGCTATCTGGAGTCTCCAATAATTGGCTTCTTCACAATCGTGTGGGATATGATCATCATGAAATGAAGGGGAGCCGTCTAGCAGTATTGAGCTGTGGAAACAACGTCATGTCGTTGTCCCTTCTTATGAATGCCAGTGGATGGGCTCGCTTCCGATAACCGACAAAAAAGGTATCTTCTGCAAGACAGACCTAGTGTATGTATCATCCTTCGGGATTCCTCAGATTTTACGGCGTTCGAGAATCCGTTCATCGAGTTCCATAGACATAAAGTGTAATAAGTCGGAATGTTGCCTCAACCCTCTCAACAACGCCTCATCTCACCCAAGTCGAGATTATATCACTTTAGCCAGACACGGGCTTTGTCACGGATGCTGGGTATAGCTCCAGGTTGACTTCGTCACCAATTCAGCCGTTCCAGACACTGAGCGGCCAGTCGCCATCTCCTTCGTCAAGGAGGACCAAGTGACTTGCTTATGGAAGTGTGTTTGCTCAGACTGATTATTTCTTGGCATCTGAAATTGGTACATGTACCTTGGGCTGGAAATCTTGACGGGAATCCTCTCAGAAGACCCGAAAATACGGCGCTTTGTGCGTATTAAAATGCCATGAAGATCCAGCACCTACTGATATCCTCGCGAGAGCAAAGCGGCAGTCATTCACTTCAGACTGCGTCATGCCTTCGATCCAACCCGCGTATTCTGATTTGAAGTCTGTCGACGGAGCCACCCATGAGCCCAATTTCTTTGCGATGCCCCGGACACTCCACGTCTTTTGCCGAAGAATCTCGCGCAAGAGCACGTCCATATTGGGAGGCTTAGACATAATGATGAGCTCTTCCAGTGACATTGATGCTCGACCTAGGCATGGATCATCTAGATCTGGGTACTTATGTTTCGTCATGTATAGCTCGTGTTCGAATTGAACGTTGAGCTCGGGCTGCATGCACAGGACTTTCTCCAGCACAAGAAACAATGACGAAGGCCGGTTCGTTATTTCATCACGCAGGAGCGCCCACATACAGTCAATGACAAGAACGGCGAGGAACGCCACCCAACCTGGGACGTTGGCATCTTGTGACCCAAAATCAGACCAGAACCACACGCCGCCAGCGAAGGAAGCCCCGGCTCCTAAAAGACGTTCGATGAAGGAAAGACGTTTGGCGAGTGATTCTTGGCTGTCAAAACCGATACAGGCTGAGAATAGCAGACATAAATCCTCTCTCCCCAGTTGGCCGCTGGGGCTTTTCTCGACCCAGTCTAGGACGTACTGCGATTCGGCGTGAAATGCGAGAAAATGTAGGAATGAGAATTCTGGACCTGGTCCCATATGACAAAAGCCATGAACATGATATGGGATGACGAAGCCAATGCAAAAGATACTAGGAAGGTCGTCCTTTTGTTGGAAGTGATGAATGATGGCGTGGTACTCTCTCAACACCTTTGTAGAAGGCGCGCCCCACTTCTTTTCTGACCCGAACAACTTCCTAAGATGCCGTACGAAAAAGTCGCCTCGCCTGTCCAGGTGGCTTAAGGTATGAACATGAAACTTTATGAGGGCAAGTTGGAGTTGCTGCCCATCGGCTGCTATATCAAGGCGACCCTGAAGACGGTGTTTCATTGCAGACTCGATATCTGGTTGCCGAAGGAAATCTGAAACCGATTGATGGAAGAAATCAACGTCATCACTGCCTTCTGAAATCTCGAGCAGGCCCTTGCTCAGAAGCTTCAGCTGAGCAGCAACGGTAGACCTGCGCTCAAGATATTCTTCCATTGGCAGCTCACAAACCGGCTGCTCAAATGGAAACTTGGGATCCGCCAAATCACCAAGCCACGAGTACAGCAGAAAGTGCCCGCGACCCTGTCTGCTGGCGAACAAGAACATCCTGTCTGACCTCTCCCGGTCAGATGAATCAATGCTATCAAACATCTTTCCGAGGAGTGCATCGAGATCTTTTGGGGCTCGTTCAACTTTGTCCATGAGCGCTCTGTGGCTTGAGCGATACAGTATGCCTTCCGTTATTGAACGGACAACCAACCGCACCCACAAGAACACACCGTCGGCACGATCCCATATTTGTTTTGCAATTTTTCGCAGGACGTCCGGACTGAGGTAAGTGGTTCGCTGCTCAGCGAGCGTTCTTTTGACGAAGCGATAAATGTCGAGCTTCGTTGCGTCGACAATGTTGATTCTCGTCTTACTGTCGAATACGTCGAGGAACTCCTGGTAGGGTCGACTGCTCACACAAATCTTGACATCAAGTGAATTGCCCCACGCTCGGAGCTGCTGCGCCAACTCCCAGTGGTCACAACTGTCGCCCTCAAACTCGTCCAGGCCGTCGATGAAGAAGCAGAAACGATGGGTCCTTGCTCCAGATTGTTGTTCAATCAGATTCTTTAATGCAAGACGCAGTTCCTGAATTCGGAAAGCCGATTGCGCCCACGCAGATATTTGGAAGTTTGCTTCATTGGCCACCGTCCAAAATTGCGGGAAGGCGGTCCTTGTAAGCTCTGGACATTGGCGTAAAGCTTCAAAGAGCAGCGATCGATACAAACCCTCGAGGGAGCATTGCGAGTCATGTCCAGAGCGCCAGAAGAAGAAACGGCCAAAGACGAGCTTCCTATCGGCAGCCCAAACGTTGAGTTCGTTCCTCAAAGCTTGGTCCTGACAGGTACGCTTCATCAAGGTTGACTTGCCGGAGCCGGCCTTCCCAAATATGTGGAATACTCCATTCTCTAGTCGAAGCCATTTTTGGAAACTTTTCCGAAGCCTTCGTCTAACCTTAAGGCATGACACATGAGTATCATGAATGGAGGAGTGAACGCTCGCAAAGTCATCGGCATCTTCGTTGTCTTCACTGCCAGCCGTGTCTTCGCCATGACCGGGGTCCTCGATATCGTCATCGTCGATAACGGCTTCGTCGTTTGCCACAGTGGTGTGAGTCGGGCTGTCGGTATCGTCTCCAGTGTCATGATTGCTCTCACCGGTAGATGCTTCAGTTTTACTGCTGTAATACGAGTCGATACTCTCTTCGTCGCTCTCCTCGCCCCTCTCTTCGTCGCTCTCCGCGCCGCTTTCTTCATCGCCCTCTTCCTCATGGAGAAGCCAGGCAAAGGTATTGAATTCTGCGTCACTGACATGGTCTTCGCGAGCATGCAGGCTCTCGAAATACAGCCGGTTCAGCACATGCAAGTCCGCCGGCGCCCTCGCAGCAACGGCGCGGAGATTCTGGACGATCAAAGAGAGTTCGGTGCAGAGTTCATGCAAAGCACCGTGGGAGGGGTTCAGGTCAGGCGACGGATGAAGTGCATGGCCAGCCTCGCCCATGACCTTTTTTTCCAGGTTCTCGATCGCCTGACGAACATCGCCGAGCTGGGTGATCGTCTGAGCAAAGTGATCTGTGTTCCCTTTCTGCAATTCGCACAGCTGCTTCTTGACTGAGGTCTGATTGTCACTAATACGTCTGTTAGCAGCGTGGTGAGTTCAAGCGGGAGCGGACTGGATCACTTAAGGATGATACTGATGCGCAGAAGGAGCTGCGTGCGATATGTGGCTAATTGGTTTACGAGCCCTGCCACTTTGTCCGACTTGCGCATGCTCTTCCATGCCGCTTCGAGGCTGCGCCATGCTTTATTCCCATCTCGCCTCTTCAACGTCTCGAGTATGTCTGCAAGTTCCCTGGAGATATCTTGGCACTCAAGGGCCAGTTTGTTAAGCTCCCGCGAGTGCGGTCCATTGTGCTCAGGAGGAGCGGGCGTTGAGATCGTCTCGGTGATCTTCCTCAGATCCTCGACAATGCTGCTGATCCGGACGTTGCCATCCGTGGCCCCAGCAGCTGACTTGTAGAGGTCGACAGAGCCGTGTATCAACTTGTAGGAGAAGTCGATGAAGGTGATCAGAGAGGAGGCGAACCCGGCGGCCGACACGGGGTCCATAATGCCACAAACTGGGGATGACAGATATCTTTTTGTGCAAGGCTGCGAGCGGTGGAAAGTAGGACATTGATTGTTTCAGTCAGGCAGCAACTGGGAGACACACGGCCGTATTTAAAGGCCGCAGCCTGATCGTGTAGAGGAAGCCAATACATGGGCGCGGACCGACCAACCAGCCTGTCAGGCGCTGACAAGAGAGATCAGTGTCACGAGCACTGCCCCTCACCCGAGTTCAGGCGCATTGCGTAAACATGTGCTTGTCATATGTACCTACTAATAGTAATGTGTGATACAAAGACGGGGGTATCATCGAAAGCAAAAAGTCACGACCATATCTAGAACCAACCGTCCGTTCACTCTCAAGAAGCCGCCGGTGTCGTCGCCGCCGTGTTGGTACCGCCGCTAGCACCACCTGACACAATCTTGCTCTTCTTCCTCTTCGGCTTTGGTACACCGGGCGTCTTGGGGCTACGCTCAGCCTTGCCCTCCTTCTTGACCTCGTCGGCTAGCTTCGTGTTCAGAACCGGAGGTTTGGCGAGCGGCTGTGGTGTGGCCGTCGGCGCCGGGGGCTGCAGAGTGCTGCCTTCTCCTTGCGGCCAGTTGATGAGAGGTGGAACTCGCCGGGGCGACCGGTGATGGGGTTCTGGTCGATGTAGTCGCCGCCGTGGCGCAGGTGGATGGCGAAGGACTCCTCGGCGAGGCGGTCAAGGGCGCTCTTTGTCGTCTTGTTGGCAAAGGGCGAAGTAGTCTTGGTCGTGGGCGCGGCGGTTTCTGGCGCCGGCGTGCCCTCTTTCGATGGAGCTCCTGGTTGCGTGCGTGCCAGGTCGGTGGGCGCTGGCTGTGTGTAGGCGTTGCCGAGTGACGGTGTCCAGTCGCGGACGCTATCGACGGCGGGCAGAATTTTGCTCAGGGACTCTGAGATGGATTCCTGGAAAGGCAAAGGTCAGTACTCAGGTGCTTCAGTTTCCTCGAGGGAGTCGTACAATCTTTGAGTTCATGATATCCCCAAAGGTCGGCGCTTGGTAAATATTCTCGCCGACAAGGAAGTAGTGAGCTATCGGCGTGACACCCTTGCCCCTCTCACGCTCTTGCTTGACGATGACCCAGACGCCAGTGCCGGTCACCATGTCGGCGGGTGCGTGGGCAACGCGAAACTCAACGCCGTTGGGCATCTGGCTCAAGACGGCTTCGAACTGCTCACGGGTGAACATCTTGGCCTGCATCTGCGGATTGAAGGCAGCCTGATGGACGTAGATGCCATTGTTAGAGGATTGGTCGAAAAAGGGCGACTCGGCAAAGTAGAAGAGGACTGAGTTGGAGTGGATGCCCTGGAGGTGGTGGGCGATGGGCGGCGCGCGCCATTGCACCTCGTCGAGAGGCGGGTCTTTGGCAGTGGCCATGGCGATGTTTCGTTTGTCGTCTGGGTAGCTGCGAGCAGATACTCGGTGTAGAGCAAATCGGATGAATGCCAATTGACAGGCGGGATTGGGGCCGAGTTCGAGGGTGTGAGCGGGGGGATGCAGTTGGCGATGTTCAAAGACGGACAGTGCAGCAGGAGGTG
>NW_003315038.1:233866-237379 GCF_000150825.1 Verticillium alfalfae VaMs.102
GAGAGGAGGGAAGGCGGAGACATCGCAGTCGGAGCCGCGATCGGGATCGCGACGGGCGTCACAGACACAGGGATGACGAGAGGCGGCACGAGAGGCCACGACGGACGGATGAGAGGCGGAGGAGCCGCAGCCCTGATCGCGAAAGGCGGCGACACCGTGACGGCGATCGAGATGAGGATTCTTCTCGGCGACACAGACGAGACAGAGACCGCAGCCGCAGCCGCGACGGCGGCCGAGACAGGCAGCGGGAGAGGCGAGACCACCAGAGGAGCAGGAGCAGGAGTCGCGAGCACCACCGGCAACGACCAAGAGAGCATCAACAAAGCTCGAAAGCGCGGGATCAGTAAGAAGGTCTTTTTCGAATGATCGTTACGTAAAGCAGTTCACCACCTAAATGCTGGCCCAATTCCACAGGAAACAAGATGAAGAAGCAAGATTCAATATACCCAGGTCTCGGGCACCCACCCAACGCCATCCCATTCCCTCTTTTTGACCTTTCTCATGACAAACCAAACGCCCGCTCCAAAGTGACCGTGACGTGCCTACAAACTGTAGGAAGTGACATAATACTGCTTCAAGTCAGCTTGGAAATTGGCACTTCAGGTAAGAAAGGGGAGCACATACCGTGACAACAGAATCATCCGCCCCCGAGTCGTCATACTGCGGCACGTACACATAGAGAATGAGCGCGTGATCATCGGCAAAACACGCAATGACGCGCCCCTCGAGCCGCCCAACACTGAGCACCCTACTCCAGTCTTTACCGTCGACGCGCACCGTCGCCCATTTGTCGGGCCCCGCCTCCCGGAACCGCGCGCTCGGGTGCTCCTCGATGGGGCCCTGGATCTGGGCCGGGTCGAGCTGCGGGTTCTCGAGCCCGGTCCAGGTGCTCGAAATGTCGACGGCCTCGGAGGCGATGCGCAGGCGCAGGGCGCCGTGCATGTTGGCGCTGAGCTCGAGCTTAGGCCCGCCGGCGCGCGACGCGGCGGGGCCCGACGCGAGGGCGAGCTTGGTGAAGCGGTCGGAGATGGCCTTGAGCTGGAGCAGCGGCGGCAGCTGGATGTGGACGTCTGGCTCGCGGACCTTGGGCTGCATGATCGTCTCGACGGTCTCCGGATGGAGCACGCGGACGGGTATGTCCTGCGTGATGATTTTCTCGCGTTCACGGCGCAGCGACGTCTCGAGGTGCTCTTGCGGCAGGTCGTCATCAAAGGGGTCATCGTCGAGAGAGGCGGCGCGGTGGGCGGCGGCCGCTGAGGGGGCTGAGGCGTCCGTCGTCGTCGTGATGGTCATGGAAAGAACGGGGACACCTTCTTTCTTGGTGAGGCGGAGAGAGGCGGATGTGCTGTTCAGGGCGGACTTGAGGGCCCGTTGGAGGGGCTGCAGGGGCAGCTCTAGGTTGATCGTGTTGTTGGCTTCGGCAGACTGGATGTGGTAGTTCTCAAACATGAAGTCCATGGAGAGGGAGCTGTCGACTGTCAGCTGCCTGCAGTCATCCATTGGAAACATTTTCTCGTATGCTCACGCCCAGACTTGAGACCCCGTATCCGGGATGACGGTGAAGCGTGCCGTGTCATCGTCGAGGCGCACCCATGCGATCTTCTCGAGAGAGTTGAGGGCGGCAGTCAGTTCTGAGAGGTTAGTTTGGTTGTGATCGGAAGCGGGAAGCAAACATACTCGAAAAGGTGCGAATATTTTTGAGCTCCGTCTTGAATCGCATGGTGAAGACTCGTAGACGTCGTGGCCGGTGAGATGCGTTGGCAAGGCGCGGTCACGATGATGACTCGGAGGGTGGATGAGGTATCGTGAAAGCGAGCAAGAGGGTTGAGGCGCGAGGCAGCATGGCCGATAGAAGACGGTGGGTATCTTAGTGAGTGCGGGGCTGAATTATAGGGGAGAGCGCTGGAACATCCACTAAGTGCACACTGACCTGACTCTTCTGAGCCCCCCTGACACACTCAGCAACATCTTCTACCCCAGATGGCATTTCTGTCTAACCCCCTCTCATCTTCTGCAGCCCATCGCACAATCTACCCTTCGGTCTCGTTGACGGTGGTGAGCCCCATAGCCTCAATCTCGTTGTCGTTTTTTTTTATTGATTCCCATCTTTCCATATTCTCACCCAAACGTCCGATATAGGCCCTCCCGAGTGCGACCCCTCTAGGGCGAGTGTGAATCCAGCATCTGTGATTGAGCTCCCGTGGACAACTCGCTATACCCTCACATTGCTGAGCGGCACTTTCAAATTCACATTGATGGATGAGTGCCTGGAGTGAATGCAAAGATAGATTTCCCAGTGATATAAGTGGACAACGAGCAGATATGTCTGCGTGGTGGCTGCTCTGGCACAAACCATTTCATCAGCGTTCAGTGACATCACCACAAAGAAAGGGGTGCACACCCTGTTACTCATGATAACTATCAGTATGACCTGACGCCCATACCATTCTTATAAACACCGTGCTAGTGTCATGACGACGCTACGCCACCTGTATTATCGTTGAAGCTACTCTCGTAACTATAATGCATCCTCTCCCATGTTTCTGCCACGCACCCCTTTTCAGATGCCATCAGCTGCGTCTGCCTCTGAATTCTGCTTCCAACTCCCATCTGTCTTGTGGCTAACGACAGCTCCCAGCTCTATATCAGTATTACCATATTAGTGTCTAAATATTAGCCGCAATAGCTCTAAAAAATGATGCTGCACAAAAGAAAACGACCAATGTATATGATGGCCCACCGACGATGATACGGTTCCTCACTTGCTCCTCGCTGGTCCCCTCTTTGGAGGCCACAAGACGTCTCCATCCATGAGAGCTTCGTCCAGCCTCTCGGTGTACCAGTGTCTCCACACATCATCACGATAGTCCCTCTCGACGCGTGCTCTGACGAGTATGGCCTGCAGGACCGACGCCTTGCGGTCCCGAAGTAGTCGCATGACCTTTTTGCTCCGGCGCTCCATGCGCTCTCGGAACCCGGCCTTGTACCACTCCTGGCAGAACTCGCAGGGCCCGGGCAGCGGCCGCCGCGGCTCGGCGGCGTACCAGGCGACCTCCTTCCTGCTGAAGGGCGCGGGGCTCGGCACGGCGAGGTGGCCGCATTCCCAGTGCAGCAGGCGGCGGCACATGGGGCAGTCGAACTTGGTGACGGTGTCGGCGAAGAGCCAGTTGAGGAGGCACAGGCTGCCGAAGCGGTGACCGCAGGGGAAGTGCAGCCACGACTCAATGGTGCCCTCGGGCTTGACGCGGCCGACCTGCTCGTAGCATATCGAGCAGTCGGCGTCTGTTGTTTCCGTGCTGGCGTTGGGAGGATGAGGGGGGGCGGGGGGTGGCAGGGACCCAGGCCGTCTCGAACTGAGGAGAAAACGGACTGCATGGTGGCGAGAAATATTGTTTTTCTTCCTGTTCGATCTTCTTGTCTCTCTGTGATGTAGTATGTGGTGGCCGGCTGGGGCTTAAAAAGGGGGGTACCGGGGGGGGTTGATTCCGTCGGTTAGGATGACTTTAGCGAGGG
>NW_003315038.1:237982-240342 GCF_000150825.1 Verticillium alfalfae VaMs.102
CCCACCCGACAGAGCGTCCTGCTGGAAGGCACTTGAGGCGTCATGCAGGGTCAAGGGGAAATCAATGTTGGGGGTCGTGAATCTGCTCGTCGCATTTCTTTCTGCTTCGCTATCTGGCTCGACGCCCATTGTCCTCGTCGTCGCTGTCATCCCTGAATCCTTCTTCCAAACTGTAGGTGTTGGTATTAGCACACGCGTGATGCAAGACTGGGGAGGGTGCAACATACTCCCTACTCAACCTCCTCGTGCTCTCTGGGCTGCTGCGTCGCGCATCCTCGGCAATAGCCTGCCGCGTGTTCTGGTTGACTTGACCGAGCTCCTCGCCGTCATCGGATGCAAAGCCATCGTCGGAGTGATCGCTGCCGATGGCCACGCCTTGGGACGCGTTTCGGCGCCATATTGATCGTTCCATGAGGCCGGAGACGCCACTGCGAACACTTTGGCCGAAGGAGAGGGTGCTGCTCTGTATCGCGTGCACGGGAACGTATTGGCCGTAGCGCTCGCGAGTCTTGCGCCAGAGGGGAGCGAGGACGAAGGTCAATGTGAGGAAAAGGATCAGGGAGATGACGGCCGGAACAATGAGGACCTGGTGATGATCTGTCAGCGGGGATGCCTCGTTCTGCCTGGTGGTGTGCGGATGATGATGATGATGATGGAAACAATGCTGCTTACCTTGAAAACAGCCACGCTGCCCATGCTGGGCAAGGACCTAGGTAGGTTTTCCTGCGGGGAGGCTTGTGGTGGAGGTTTAGACTTGCGTTGGCAGGCGTCGTGACGATGAGCAACAGTTCGAGAGGGCAGGTCGAGCGATGAGATAGTCCTTGGTGCCTTGGGATGATGGATGACCTAGAGCTGAAAGGGCATCATGCCGCATGGGGCCCGACCAGGGATGCTGAAGGCGCGGGCCTAGCGATTGTCACTGGATTAGGCGCTGCTGATTGGATAGGGCCCCTGGATCTGGTGTGATCTGTTAGTGAGGGGAGGAGTTATGCAACAACACTAGACGCATTAGAGACATAGTGTTATAGTTAGAATAGCTAAACATACTTCAACGACTGCTATGCATGTTGAAGCCTCCAACTATGCCTAACACAGAGCCTCTTTTAGGGCTTTCCATAATAGTATCAGGAACACTATGAATAATAGGTCGGGTGATGCTGATGTTCTTGTCCTGCTGCCTGAACACATGTCGTTTATTCACGTATTCGTCATTTCCATCTCAGCCTCAACATGTTTTTCATCATCGTCTGTATCATAGGCGTCTACATCATAGGCGTCTGCATCATAGGTGTCTGCATCATAGGCGTCTGCATCATAGGTGTCTGCATCAGAAGCGTCCTTATCGTAGTCGTCGCCCGACTCAGCAGCTCCACACAGCGATGCCATGCGCGCAATGTCCCACTGGAGTATTAGGATGTCGTAGTCGGGCAAATGATCTTTCATCGCTGCTTTGATGGTGAAAATTTGCCCGTTAAGGATTGGCGCGCCCGTACGCAGGTCGAAAGCTCGGGGTTGCTGCGCCTCGAGTATATCGGCAGTCTGAAGTAGCACCTCCCGAGCGGATGCCCATATATTTTTGCCCATGTTCGACGTCTTGGCCACGGAACAGTGCTTCAACCAGTAGAAAACGACCTTGATAGTCCATCTGCCCTCTTCCTTTCCTCGCTCGGGCGCATAGGCAACAGTGCAAAGTCGTGGCGGGCCCAGGCGGCATGCATGTTCGGCGACAGGCATATGACATTGCCAATGACATCAATGCTCATGGTTGTGCCGTTCGGAAAAAGCTTCTCAGATATGGCCTTTTCTCTGTCCGCGCCCCATAGCCGAGTAAGAGTGGACTTGATTTGCTGGGCGCTTGCGGCACTGAAGGGGTAGATGTGCGCCACATGAAGCTCTTGATTCCCAGTCAAAACGCATTCCTCATCGCGAGCAATGCACTATTAAAGAGTCTCAGTCTCCGAACAAGCAGATGGATCTTTAGAACTTACGATTTCCTTCACTTTCTTGGACCTGCGTCTCTTCAACGCCTGCGGCTCCCCATCACCACGACCAGAAGATGACGGCTGCGTCAGGACTAGGCGCAGGTGTGTTAGGCCTGCCATTGAAATTGGGAACTGGCAACCTACATGTCTTGAAGTGGAGATTCCATCCGTCCAGAATGACCTCGATGCTCTGAAAATACTCTGGGATATTTACTGTTGAGTTGAGAGTCTGCTCAGCATTATATACTAGGTTCTATGGGTAAGAAGGATAAGGGAGAGGGAGAGGGACAGAAGAGGGACGGGGGAGAGGGGAAGGAGGGGAGAAGGATAGGGGAAAGGAGGAGGGGGAGCAATGGGAGACAATGGGAGAGGGATGGG
>NW_003315038.1:242205-243661 GCF_000150825.1 Verticillium alfalfae VaMs.102
CAGGAGGCTCAGGGCCTTCCATTCTCGCCGCAAGCGAACTAAGAGCAGCGACGCTCCAGGCCGCGTCTACCCTGGGCTTACCTCCTTGCGCACCCTCCCTAGTATAGGCCAGGCCAGGTAAGCAGAGGTAGTGAGGATGGGGCGCGGCAAAACGTAAAACCCATCTACGGGGGACTACGACCCCAGTCCGCCCAAAGTCGATGCCTGACTGTCGAGATGGGATCCCCAATTCTTCCCCCCCCTGAACGTGTCAAACCGGCTCGGCTTCGTTTCATGCCGCCAGGGTCCCAGCGACCGCCTCTTCGTCGTTCAGCAACACATGGATTTCTCCGCCTAGTCTCGAGTCACTCTTTCGTTCCACCGACAGGCGTCTTCAGACCTCGTGTGTGTGCGCTGTCAGCCAACAACTGCCGTCTGACCAGGTGCCGCATCTGGGCCTGGATTCGAGCCAACGCCCACCGGTGGTCTACCCGGCGCGAGAAACATTCGTCCTTTGCAACGAAACATCGAGAACCTTACCGTTCCCAGCGCCGCTCTTCCGGAGCCTCAAACGAATCTCGACGACCCGCGACCGCGCAATCGATTCGCCCACCCAAAACCCACCGCTGACTGTTCCCCTCGCCTGTCGATCCCTGACCTGATTCGCACTCACCCAGTCCGAGACGTAGACCACGGCCCAGTCGACCACGCATTTCCACACACACACACACACACACCCAACCTGACCTGACCTTGTCAACCACTGGGAGAACTTGAAGTGTATGTTGCAGTCAAGGATAACCCCCCTTCGGGACGTCCCATCTCCGACCTCAAACCTCTCCGTCGAACCAGGCTTGAAGAAGAGCACATGCTAAAACACGACTTGTTATGCGATTAGGATTCCAACCCACGCTTCGTACCTGCTCCTCCCCCCGCGCAAAGCCGCTTCCCTCCTCGTCGACTCTCCTCGTCTACCGGCTCGGCCGACCCCCATCATGCGACCGGCCTCGGCCTGCCTTCTCGCTCCTTCCAGTCGGCCCGCCCAGGCTTGAACGTACCCATTCAACCGCACCCAGAATATCGAATCCTCCTACCAGGGGTACAACCTCAAGGTAGACACACGACAGAGGGCCAGGTGTTTCACCTCTCGCCCGCCCGCCCACCATGTCGGCCAGCGACAAGTCGAGGCAGTCTTCTGGCGGAAAGTCCTTCTTCTCCAGAAACAGGAACAAGGACAAGGACAAAGACAAACGATTCACAAGCGATGAAGGTCGCCATCTCGCTTCGGGCGACAACTACGACACGCCAGCATCGCTCCCAGCACCCTAGGCTCGCGGTCGTCTCGCCACAACCGCGACTCCTCCATTGTCTCCGGTGACCGCGCGTATTCAGACGACGGCCTCAGTCCCATGGCTGGTGTCATGACCAGCATACCCTACGACAGCGTTCCAGCCCGATTCACGATCCCCAATATCCG
>NW_003315038.1:245764-247194 GCF_000150825.1 Verticillium alfalfae VaMs.102
GAAGCTCAGAGACAGCTCGAGGAACAGCAGAGGTTCATCATGCTCAACGGCGACAAGCGGAGGGCTCAAGGCCGAACTCGAGACCTCCAGACTGTGCGTCAGAAAGAAGCACAGCGCAAACGAGCTGGAGACCCGAGAGCTTTACCTCATGCTCAGAGATGCGCAGGATGTCGCGGCATCCAACGCCGCCAAGGGCAACAGTAAAATCCCAGCAGAGGACCCGACACGTATGCAGGGCATCCTCGACCGTGAACGCCTCATGGAGCGTCTGCAGATGCAGATTGAGCGCCAGAAGACGCAATTCAAGCTCGAAGGCAGGGTATGGGGTGACGCCGTGGGACCGTCTGACCGTCTGCGTGCACTACGTGAAGAGATGGACGACGGCAGTGCCCCTCAGGGCGCCGGCACACCGCCTAGGGACTTTACCAACAGCATGCTGGGCAGCGTCCAACGCCACACCAAGATCAGCCGCAAGCCGGTCGGTCCTCGCACTGGCGGCGGTGAAGACGATCTGGCCGAGGATGGCGAGGACGACGATGTCGTCTATGAGGTGCCCCGTATGGTCGAGATCAGAAGGCCCGTCGTGGATGCCAGACAGCAAGCCGCCCTTCACGGCGAAATGGCCAACAAATTCAAAAAATACGACGCCAGCGACTCGGAGGATGGCGAAGGTACCACGATGGAGTCCGCTCCGCTCGTCACACCAGCAGGTACCGATACGCCCAAGATCGAAGTCACCAGCGCCGCTCCGCCCCCGCCACCTCCGCCACCTCCACCTCCACCCCCGATGCCCGGCCAAGGCGGTGCACCCCCTCCGCCTCCGCCTCCGCCTCCACCACCACCACCTCCTCCTCCTCCGCCCCCGATGCCCGGCATGCTCTCTCCTGGCGGTGGGCCACCACCGCCGCCGCCGCCTCCCCCTCCTCCGCCAATGCCGGGTGCGCCTGGTATGCCTCCTCCGCCGCCGCCCCCAATGCCTGGCGCGATATCTGGACACTTCCTGTCGCAGAACACGGCAAGCTTTTCCACAGGACCCTCGATCGGGCTGCCCGTGGTTCGGCCCAAGAAGAAGCTCAAGGCCCTCCACTGGGACAAGGTCGACTCGCCAATGGCGACGCACTGGGCCGCTCATACCCCGTCTGCGGAGGAGCGTGAGGAGAAGTATCTCGAGCTCAGTCGCAAGGGCATTTTGGACGAGGTCGAGAAGCTCTTCATGGCCAAGGAAACGAAAAGACTCGGCCAAGGTGGTGCGAAGAAGGATGACAAGAAGCAGATCATCTCTGCTGATCTGCGCAAAGCGTTTGGTAAGTGTTGCGCTCTTGTCATGTAGACCCAAAAAAAACGTTGTTGCTAACAGGCGTCAGAAATCGCACTCGCCAAGTTGTCGCAGATCTCTGTCGAAAAGATTGTGCAGATGATTATACAGTGGG
>NW_003315038.1:247294-259177 GCF_000150825.1 Verticillium alfalfae VaMs.102
ACCCGACAAGGAGAACAGGGAGCAGGACCCCGAAGAGCTCACACGGCAGGACCAGATCTACCTGTTTACTGCGTTTGAGTTGCACCACTACTGGAAGAGCCGAATGCGCGCGCTGGCCTTGACGAAGAGCTACGAGACGGACTACGACGAGATCACGGACAAGATTCGCAAGGTCATGGCCGTCTCCGAATCGCTGCGAGACTCGGTGTCTCTTATGAACGTTCTCGGTCTCATTCTCGATATTGGCAACTACATGAACGATGCCAACAAGCAATCTCGCGGTTTCAAGCTCAGCTCCCTGGCGCGTCTGGGTATGGTCAAGGACGACAAGAACGAGTCGACGCTCGCTGATCTGGTCGAGCGCATCGTGCGTAACCAGTACCCCGAGTGGGAGAACTTTGCCACCGACATTGGTGATATTGTGGCGGTGCAGAAGATCAACATTGAGCAGCTGCAGTCCGACGCCAAACGATACATGGACAATGTCCGCAACGTCCAGATGTCGCTCGACTCGGGCAACCTCAGCGACTCGAAGAAGTTCCATCCCCAGGATCGCGTGGGCCAGGTGGTCCAGAGGCACATGAAGGATGCGCGCAGAAAGGCCGAAGAGATGGAGCTCTACCTGGAGGAGATGTCCAAGTCGTACAACGACATTATGACCTTTTACGGCGAGGACCCCACGGACGACAACGCGCGGCGAGACTTCTTCTCGAAGCTGGCGTCGTTCCTCACGGACTGGAAGAGGTCGCGCGAGAAGAACATGCAGTACGAGGAGACACGAAGGCGTAACGAAGCCTCGATGAAACGCAAGCATGCGCAGCTCAAGGTGACGGGTGGCGCGGTCGAGGGCGCGCCTCCGTCCCCGTCAAGCACGGGCGCGATGGACTCGCTGCTCGAGAAGCTGCGCGCAGCGCACCCCAGACGCGCGACCAGAGAGATCGACGGCGCAAGGCGCGTCTCAAGGACCGGCACCAGGTCCGCGTGGCCTCGGGCCAGAAGATCCCCGACCTCAACGAGATACCCGAAGTGGAGGCGGCGCTCCAGACAAAGGAGGCCGTCATCGACGAAGAAGGAAGCGTTGTCAGCCCAGGGCTGTCTTCGCCCCGGGAGGGCGGAGAGGACGATGTGGCGGCGCGCGCGGCGCTGCTCTTGCAGGGCATGCGCGGTGGCGATGGAGCGGACGACGACGACCCTGAGAAGAGGGAGAGCATCCGCCGATCGAGGCGGCAGACGGCAGAGGAAGAGAGGAAGATGAGGAGGAGGAGACGGGAAAAGGCCAGCACGGTGAGCTCGAGCGACGGCGGCGACGCGACGACGCAGGCCGAGACGAGCAAGGAGGATATACCCCCGACACCAACCATTGAAGAGACCCCGGCCGAGACGTGAGCAACGGCGGCGGCAGCAGCAGCAGCAGTACCAGCAGCACAACGACGACGAATGCGACGGACACGCGCTCATCTACGCAACCATCATACCTTATCTAATGTTTATTCGCGCCCGTGTGCGGGTGAACCGAGCATTCGAAGCCAGGCCGCAAGTGTACGGGGGGGAACGGGGATCGCGAAAGAGGGATACGGCGGAAAGACGGGTGGGGGAGTAAGCTTCCATCTTCAATTGTCACCTATTCAAATCTACGTATATTCAAGCGATGAAGCCGGTCCGCGTCCTTTCGTGGGATTCATGAGCCGAGGCGGCGAACAGAGCATTTCACCTGTCTTCACAGCCAAACCCCCTTTTTGGTGCACGTCTGGCTCAACTTGGCAATGCTGCTGACCTGACTAACTCACACTGGCACAGAATAGGATCGAGGCGCTGCTCCCCCCACCAATGTCGGTTCTGGACACCATTCAACAACCACCCTCCAGCCTCTAGCCTACAGCCTACATACATACAACCTGCAGTCTGCAGATCACCAGATCCCATTTAGCCGAAACAGTTCGCTCCTTCGGGCGGACGAAAGGGGGATCCCCTCCCCCCCACGTAACCGCCCAGAGAGCCGACGAGCCAACCCCTCTTGGCAGTGGGAGATCACAGGCTCGAGGCGGGGGAGATGCCACCGATGACACGCTATACCAGGATGACCCCGCCACAAAACATGCCGACAGCAAACATCCGGGGCCTTGATTGCTGGACTAATTGAGAGCGAGGTGACATGTTCAATGGGGGCGAGTGTGGTCCTCCAAGAGCCCCCCTTCGAAGCTATGAAGCAGAGCTAGCTGGTCTCGGAGCATTTGTTATCTGAAGCTGGCTGCCATGCTTGCTTCCTCTCCCGGTTACCCTGATATTCCAACATCGTTCTCGTCGTAACGTTTCCCAATTCCGGTCCAAGGGAAGAAGCAACTCTCCCTCTCTCTCACCAGTCAGTCACAGCCTTAGTCGCCACGCACGACATGACGACAGAACTCCAGGAGCCCAAGACGGGCCTCGTCCTGGGTTACAACGGCGCGCACCCCTTTTCCCGCGTCGACCTCACCGACCGCGCCTCGGTCCAGGAGCTGCTGCGCACCCTGCTCGACCCCCTCGAGCCCTTCTTCTCGCCGCACAAGGCCCGCGTCCGCGTTCCCGGCGGCACGGCCGTGCGCTTCGACCAGACGGCCGCCGAGGTCGAGGGCATCTGCCGCCCGCTGTGGGGGCTCGCGTGTCTGCTGGCCGGCGGCGGCGAGTACCGCGGCACCTCGTGGTGGGTGGAGGGCCTCAAGTCTGGGACGGACCCGGAGAACCCCGAGTATTGGGGCCACCCGAGGGACAATGACCAGCGCATGGTGGAGATGTGCCCGCTCGGTAGGACTTTGGATGTTCCTACCTTTGTGATGCTTCTACGCTTGCAAGGCGGGCCTGCTGACGTGCTTCCTGCGCAGGCTTCGCTTTGGCTGTCGCGCCGGTGTTTTGGCAAGACTTGACAGAAAAGGAGCGCGGCAATGTGGAGAATTGGCTGGGCAACTCGATCAATGAGAAGAAGTGAGCAACGTCTCGCCAGCTCGAAGCGCAAACCAGAAGCTAATGGACGCCTTTCGACAGCATGCCCAACACCAATTGGCTCTGGTTCCGCGTCTTCGCGAACCTCGGCCTCAAGAAGAATGGCGGCAAGTTCTCGCAGGAGAGGCTCGACGCCGACATTGAGCACCTCGACACCTTTTACCGCGGCGGCGGGTGGTCGAACGACGGGCCCGAGGGGATTCACATGATGGACTACTACTCGTCTAGCTTCGCCATTCAGTTCCTCCAGCTGCTGTACGCCAAGCTGGCGGGCGACGACGAGCCGGCGAGGGCCGAGGAGTTCAAGAAGCGGGCGCAGACGATCGCGCTCGACCTTGTGCACTACTACGACCGCGAGGGACGGTCCATCCCGTTCGGCCGCAGCGTCGGCTACCGCTTCGCCATGGTCTCCTTCTGGGGCGCGCTGGCCTACGCCGGTGTCGAGCTGCCGGCCCCTCTGACCTGGGGCATGGTCAAGGGTATCGTGATGCGCCACCTGCGCTGGTGGCAGACGCAGCACGGCATCTGGAGCCCCAGCGGCACGCTGACCATTGGGTACTCGTATCCCAACATGTACATGGCCGAGAACTACAACAGCCCGGGGAGCCCTGTACGTGTTTTCCGACTGCCAGCCCCCTTTGTGAGAAGCAAGAGCGCAGCAAGCTGACAACGATGCAGTACTGGGCCTGCCTGGCATTCATCTGTCTCGCCGTGCCCGAGGACCACCCGTTCTGGACCTCCGAGGAAGAGCACGCGTGGGGTGTGATCCCTACAGTCAAACCCCTCGAGCAGCCGGGTCACATCATGAGCTACCTTGGCGGCCACTGCATGCTCCTCTCGTCGGGCCAGGCGTGCAGCTACCCGATGAAGGGCACACACGCCAAGTACGGCTGCCTCGCCTACAGCAGCGCCTATGGCTACTCGGTGCCGCCGGGCCTCTTCTCGCTCGAGCAGTATGCGCTCGCGTCGCAGCTCGGCTTCTCCGACGACGGCGGCGAGTACTGGAAGACGCGGCGGCGGTCGGACTACGCAGGCATCCAGACGCGCGACGGCAAGCCCGTGCTTGTGTCCTCGTGGAAGCCCTTTGTCGACGTCACGGTCAAGACGATTCTCGTGCCGCCCGAGGGCGGCGACGCCCAACTGGCACCTACGCATCCACCACATCACGGCCGGCCGCGAGGTCATGACGGCGGACGGCGCCTTTGCCATCCGCAACGAGACGGCGCCGCACGGCAGGGTGCTGCCGCTCTACGACGAGGCAACGGGCGAGGGCACGCGGCCGCGCATCATTGGCAACTACGACCTCGCGAGTCCCGAGGGCTGGGCGTCCGGCGGCGACGGCGCGTTCGCCGTGTCGACGCTGGCGGGCGCCGTGGGCATCAGGGCGCTGGAGCCCGGGGCGCGGCGCACGGCGAACCTCGTCAACGCCGACCCCAACTCGAACCTCATCGAGAGCAGGTCCGTCATCCCGACGCTGCAGGGGACGCTGAAGGCGGGCGAGGAGGCGTGGTTTGTGGCGGCCGTGTTTGCGCGGCCTGCGGGCGAGGGCGTCGCGCGAGGGACGTATCTCGAGGGCTGGGATGCGCCGCCTGCCGTGCCGGCATGGGTTGAGACGGAGGGCAAGGATGTTTAGGTGTACGTTCGCGAGGAGAGGCAGAACGAGACTATGAAGGCGCGCAGCCGCCTGACCAAGATGAAATGTCTGGGCTCTTTTCTACGCCTTTGAACGAACCCTTTCCGTTTAGACCCTAATTGTTATACAGCAGGTACAGTAGAACCAAGTGCCTGACACATCGAACGTCACTCATCCGCCCTCTGGCATACCGAGATTGATATGGTGAATCCCATTACGGCCAATTCGAGCTTGCTACTAATATGATCTAGCACCATGTTTAGCACAAGTCAAGCTCACAAGATCGACACAGCAAGAACCCCTCATGCGGGCGACCCAACGCCCGAATGACGGCGCTTGGTGCCGGTAGCCGAGCACACCCTCTCCGACATTGCTTCGGGCCATGGACGGCGCTACTGCAATGCTACCTGCTCTGCCCATCCCCTCCCCGCAAAGCCTACCTACTTCTACTTGATTACTTACCGGCTAAAGATGAGAGCAGCGTCTCGAGCGGGGAGCTTCCTGTCTCTGGACTTGGGGCCTGTCAACAAGCATTTGGAGGCTGGGACGTAGCGGCTTGGCAGTCGGTACTTGAGCCGTCAGAATGGTCTCACTGCACACCGAAGGACACGACTACGAGGAGAGACCGTCAAAGACATAGCGCGGTGCCTTCTGTGAAGCGGTTTGACTCATGGCACATGGTTGAGTACAACGATGACAGAGATAGGCTCATCCCGCAACAGCCAATTCGTGGACTAATTTTCAAGCTTCCCCCCAACATGGTGTCGTCCACCTTTCGTTGACCATGCCGTATCTGACATCTGGGGTTTCACTACCGTGCGAACTAAACAGGCTGCCATGCGGCACACGCAGAACGGCCGCCGAGGGGATGAACCGGTAGGTTTTTGCCAGAATTAGCCGGCCATGGAACCCAAGCGCACTGTTCAGATCGTCACCAGCACGCCAATCGCAGCCCCGGCGGCCGTGTCACGAAGCTGGGGCCAGGCTCCAGAGCGCCTATCCAGAAGCACCTGGGTGAAAGGATGATCGTCTGGGAGGGGTGGGAGCCATGTGTTGTGCCGCTCTGGCGGTGACTTGCTTCTGATGCTCCTCGTGAGAGTACATATTGCTGCTGCTACCCTCCATCTCCTCTTTTCTGGGATTGCCATTGCTGTCTGCTTCCCTGTCCAATAATTGCTAGAAGGCCATCTTCTGGAGGACTCGTCTTGGAAACACCAAGATCAAGTGGCAAAGACGCATCTCCTGACGCTCCCTACCATCGACCACCATGGGCATCTCCAAGTTCCTCCGCGCCATTGTGCGCAATGAGGCGATGCGCACTGATCCTCATGAGATCTACGGCTGGAGGGTCTTTGCTCTGGCATGTGCTTGTTAGTGGCAGCCCCTTTTCCTTGCTCATCGCTTTCCTTCCACAACCACACGCCTCCTGAGCCACGCAGTCTGTATCACTAACACCCTTCAGCCTGCTTCGGCGGCATGCTCTTCGGCTGGGATATTGGCGCCATAGGCGGCGTCCTCGCCATGGAAGAGACGCAGAAGCGCTTCGGCTACTTTGACAGCTCCAAGGCCCACAAGACGAACCAGGACCAGAACATCGTGTCGACGCTGCAGGCCGGGTGTTTCGCCGCCTGCTTCGTGACGCCCTGGTTCGCCGACCGCTACGGCCGGCGCCTGTGCCTCATCGTCGTCGGCATCATCACGACCGCCGGCGTCATCTTCCAGGCCGCCTCGCCCGCCCAGGGGCACCCTGGCCCTCATGTTCGTGGGACCGCTTCGTGGCCGGCGTCGGCGTCGGCGCCGCCTCCATGCTGACGCCTCTCTACGTCTCCGAGTGCGCGCCGCGCGCCATCCGCGGCGGCCTCACGGCCTTCTACCAGCTCTTCATCGTCACGGGCACCATGATGGCCTTCTGGGTCAACTACGGCAGCCTCATGCACGTCAAGGGCACCGCCGTCTACGCCGTGCCCCTCGCCATGCAGGCCCTGCCCGCCGTCATCCTCAGCGCCGGCATGCTCTTCTGCCCCGAGAGCCCGCGCTGGTGCGCCAAGCAGGACCACTGGGAGCGGGCCACGGCCATCCTGTCCAAGCTCAGGGCCCTGCCGGCGGACCACGAGTACGTCCAGGCCGAGATCAACGACATGTCGAGCCAGCTCGAGACGGAGCGCCGCCTCGTCGGCGATGCAACGACGAGGGCCCTCCTTCGTGAGATGTGGCTCGTTCCCAGCAACCGCAAGAGAGCGCTGCTGTCTGTTTTTCTCATGATTTCGCAACAAATGAGCGGGCCGAACGCAGTCGTAAGTGCCTTTTCCTCTGCAAGATTCTTGTTCTCTGGTGCTCCATGTCTATGCATCGTGCTTAGGGTTGGGGTTTGTGTTGGGGTCCGGGCTAACGCAAACACCAGAACTACTACGCTCCGCAAATCTTCAAGAACCTCGGCATGAGTGGGACTGAGTCGTCCCTGTTTGCCACAGGCATCTATGGCGTCGTCAAGGTCGTTGGCTGCGCGTGTTTCCTCATCTTCGTTGCCGACTCCCTGGGCCGGCGGAGGAGCCTGATCTGGACGGGCATCGGGCAGGGCATCGCGATGTTTATAGTGGGCATTTACGGCCGAGTGGAGCCCCCTGTTGAGGGCGAGCCGGTGAGTTGTCTCTTTTCTTTAATACTGTGCTCGGTATATGTGGCATGTTGTGATGGGGGGGGGGTTCGAAGATCGACCAGCGTCAAGTGACCTGCTGTCGTAACTTGAACGGGGCCGATTCTCTCAAAGGCAACTTGGACACTATGCATTCACAGCCCGCTGACAAGAACAGATCTCGCCCTTTGGCTACGTCGCCATCACCTGCATCTTCATCTGGGTCGTCTTCTTCCAGTTCGGCTGGGGCGTGAGTACTCCGACTATTCTCAGACTCTCGTTCGTCGCTGACAAGAGGCATAGCCGTGCTGTTGGATCCTGGTCTCCGAGATCCCGACCGCCCGCCTCCGTGCTCTGAACGTTGCCCTCGCGGCGGCAACGCAGTGGCTCTTTAACTTTATCATCGCGCGTACCGTGCTGACGATGCAGCTCACAATGGGCTACAAGGGCTATGTAAGCGGCTTCCTTGGATTCGTTTCCTAGCCATGTCAAAAACGAAGACTAACGTTAATCTCCAGGGTATGTTCTTCATGTTCGGATCCTTCAGCTTCGTCATGGCTGTCATCGTCTACTTCCTCATTCCCGAGACCAAAGGTCTGAGCCTGGAGCAGATGGATGAGCTCTTCGGTGTCAACGACATGGTCAAGACCATGGACGACGAGCCTGAGGTGGCAGCTGGGACGACCATTCAAGATGCAGCTGAGCGGCCGCGTGAGAAGTGATCAAACTCGGGTTTGATGCCTGCGACGAGCACGAGAATTGCGAAAGAGTTTGATACTGCATCTTCTCTGATTCACCCCAAGAAGTCGCTTTTTCGTCCTGCAAAATTGACATGATATGCGCGCTGCTTTGGTATCCTATCCATCCTGCTGTGAACACCTGATGTTGAACAAGTGTTCCCATGATCGCACATAACACATACTGAATGCCCATCACTCGCCCACGTAATCTTGCTCGCTCTTATCCCTACATTGATCATGTGCCAAACTGAAAACGTCCATTTTTGCCCCTTGCCCTCTTTTTAAACTCACTTTGCCTCGGCAAACTTCTTGACAAACGCGGCCAGCTTCTCCGCACCTTCCAGGGGAATCGAGTTGTAGTTGCTTGCGCGAATGCCTCCGACGCTGCGGTGCCCCTTGAGTCCGGTGAGGCCCTCAGCCGTGGACTCCTTAAGGAAGGCCTTCTCCGCGGCATCAATGTCGCCGCCGCGTGCCACGCGGAAGCAGATGTTCATGCGCGAACGGACCGAGGCGTCGGGCACAATCTTGTAGACGTCAGGATACGCCTCAAGCGCACCGTAGATGAGTGCCGCCTTCTTCTCAGCGATCGCCTGTTGGCCATCGACCTTGTCAGGGAACGTAGCGAGGAGCTTCTTCAGGACTTGGCCGGCGATGTAAACGCTGAGTATGTCAGCCTTGGGTCAAAACAGGGGGAAGATTCAAGGATCATACTCGAAGATGCTGAGCGTGTTGTAGAGACTGTTGTTTTTGGCAATAATCTCATATGAGAGAACAATAGGACCGATCGGCAGGCCGAGCTTGCGCAGCAGAGCGGCGTCGGGCTGAGGGGTTGTGGGCGGCAGCAGAGACTTCTTGATGGCGCAAACGGTGACACCAGTGCAACCAAGGTTCTTCTGAGCACCGAAGAAGATAGCAGAGAAATTCCTCACGGGAATCCGTCTCGACAGGATGTTGGAGCTCATGTCGGCAATCACAATGGGGCCCTCGCCGTCAGCCGTAGGGGCCAGCGAGGCAGGGAATTGGGGGAACTCGACACCGTCGACCGTTTCATTGTCACAGTAGTAGACCATGGCGGCATCCTTGGAGAGCTTCCAGTCCTTCTCGTCAGGGATCTTGCCAAACTTGCCATCGTTGATCTTGCGGGCGTCGGCCACAACGTTGACATTGTCAGGCCCCAAAAGTCGGACGGCCTCACCATGGGCCTTCTGGCTCCAACCACCTGTGATAATGTAGTCGAGCTTCAGCTTCTCCTCGACTCGCTTGCGAAGCTCGGCCACGAGCTTCTCGTGGACCGCGGCGTCCTTGTCGTCGGCAACACCCCACTCCTTCAGCAGCGCTTGCTTCTGGCGGGTGACCCAGACACCAACGAGGTTGTAGATGGTGGCAGAGAACTCGCCAGAGCCGCCGCCCTGCATGAAGAGAATCTCATACTCGTCGGTGGGGATATCGAGGTACGTGGCCAGGTCGGCCTTGGCCTCGTTGATGATGTTGGTCGCGAGCTCGCTGCGGTGAGAGTGCTCGGCAATGCCGAGGCCGGTGCCCTTGTAATCGATGAGGGCCTGGGCTGCGGTCTCGAGAACGTCGGTGGGAAGGAGGGCCGGGCCGGCACCGAAGTAAGTGATTTCCTCGCGAGTCGGCATGGCTGTGGGCTGCCTGGTGGATTCTGGGGTGATGGTGTTGGAGATGTTGGGGAGTTTCACACGAGGTGTTTTCGAGGGTAGAAATCAATCAGCTTTTTAGGATGCTGCTGCCTCACAAGCCAGGTCAGAAGAGAAGATAGGCAAGTTATGATGTTTTGGGTTGTCCAATGACTCACGAAAGAAAAGGGTAGGAGGATGACTCTTGGTGAGGATGAGGTGACAAAAAAGACGGGATCCGTCGCTGTCATGAACCCCGCCAAAAAGACGAAACTCGGAGCGCGGCATAATCGGAGCAAAAATGACACACCTAGGGAAGGACCCACCGAGGGGTCGAGGGCCCCCCCTTCCAGCGCGCTTGCTGGGCGGGGCTTCCCCAGATCCAGGTGTGGAAGGGGCGTGGGGTGGCTCCTGCTTCACGCGCGACGGTGGAGCATCGCGCGTCGAAAAGGTGTCAGGGGTGGGGGAGGCAGGCGCGGCGGGAGGTGAGGGGTCGACTCAATTGCTCTTTCCAAGCTTCTTCAGCCACTTCTCTAACGAGATACAAGATACTTCTTACCTTTGCGCTTGACACACCTCACATTCATCTTCTGCGAGCTGTGAGTCGACCGCCGCCGAAGCCATTGTCGGTCACACGACGACGACCCTCGCCTCCCCCTCGTGCCCATGTCGGAGCGCAAAGGATCCGACTCGGCGTCGCGGCCATCCCAATCCCTTCCTGTACCCTCCTTTCGTGAGTGACCTGTCTCTGCATCGTCAAGGCGCCATCAGCTTCTGACACACGTTCACACGCTCGCAGCCACCCACAACTCCCCACGCACATGGGTCCTCACAACCGCCCTCTCCCCGCTTGTCATCCGCCTCATACGCTTGCTGCTCGCTCACGGTGACTACGTTGTTGCTTGTCTACCGCCCTACGAGATTGAGCACGACGACCGAAGCGCAGACTTTCGTGAACTCATCGCCGAGTGCAAGTCGGATCGCCGCGACCGCGAGGGCTGGAAGGACCGCATACGCGGAATTCGCTGCGATGGCCGCGTGGCCGGCCAGTGTTCTGCCGCCCTAGCAGAGGCTGTTCATGTATTTGGTCGCATCGATATTCTTCTCTGTTGCAAGTCGGAGGCCGTTGTCGGCACTGTCGAGGAGATTTCCGCCCAACCCGTAACACGAAACCTCGTCCGCGATCAATTCGAGACCATCTTCTTCTCCCAGGTCAATTTCATCAAGGCCGCACTGCCCCTGTTCCGCGATCAGCACACAGGCCATATTCTCATCCTGACATCGATCGGCGGCCATATCGGAACCCCAGGCATGCCCATATACACATCAGCAATATGGGCACTCGAGGGCTACTGTGACTCCCTGGCTTACGAGATTGCGCCCTTCAACATTAAGGTCACCATCGTGCAGCCGAACAAGGAAATCCAGTCCCTGACAAATCGCATCATCTTCGTGCCACAGCTGCACAACGACGACCCCGAGGCGCCTGCGCCGCGCATTCGTGACATGCTCGCCAACGTTCTCAACGCAGATCCCGAAACGGCCATCGAGCCCTCCGAAACAGAGGTCCAGTCACGCTACCCTCGTCTGCCTGCCGCCGCCACCGATCGACTCGTCATGGAGACAGTGCACGCCCTGACAGCTATTGGCGGGCACGAGAACCCGCCTGCTCGACATATCGTCGGCTTTGAGGGCGCCATTGCCGTCAAGGAGAAGCTGCGAACGGTCACGGAGGAGCTGGAGGAGTTCGTAGACACGAGCATATCGGTGGATATCTTCGAGAGTGCATTAAAGGCTGAGGCCAGGGAAGGGAAGGTACCAGCCTCATCGCCGACGGCGCCTGGGTCAACAAGTTCTGCATAGACATGTGTATGGTGTTGGATCGGGTGCTGCGAATTTGGATATCTAAAAGCCGAACATCGGCGCATAGGCTTTGTACTCTAACAGCGTAGGCTCATTACGGTGGTCCTGCTGATGCTGCGTGCCGAGACCGCCTGGTGGATGCTCTCTCTCTCTCTCTCTCTCTCTCTCTCAATCTTCCTGGACTCAATGGGTGGGAAGCCGCCCTGTCGTTTCATGTACTGCCTGTACTCACTCTTCTTCTCTTTGCGTACACCTTCCAACGTTGTTCCCCGCAATTCTTTTTTATTCTTTTGTCGTGCAAAATCCGGCGGAAGCCCATCATGGCCGCATCGCATCGTCCCCTTCGACTTCGAGATCATCTTCTTCTTGTTCGCCCTTCTTCGCGCTCGTCCCGGTCTTCAT
>NW_003315038.1:259508-263981 GCF_000150825.1 Verticillium alfalfae VaMs.102
TTCCGTCTCGGGCCGCTCTTGGGCTCACGCTCCTGTCCCCGTCGCGCCCGTGGCCCCTGCCAGATCGCCCACCCTCGCGCTCACGGTCGTCGCGCGGCCTGTCACGCCTGTCGCGAGAACGCGAGCGGTAGCGTCTGTTGCGGTCGTCCCTGTCGTCCCGGCGGTGGTTGTCGCGGCGTTCGCGATCGCCTCTGTCGGCGTCGCGGTCTCGGGGCGGGCGGTCGGCGTCGCGGGGGGGGCCACGGGGGGGTCGCCTGTCGGAAGCGCCGTCGCGGTCTCGTCTTCTGTCCATCTTGGGTGGTTTGTGGAAGCAGAGCTGCACGGGCTGGTGGGTGTAAATAATGGTGATGGCAATTAAGTCGGAAGATGGAGAGAGAAAATGTCAGTCAAGGTTTACAAGTGCACCTTACTTAGCAGAGAGGTTAGCTTAGTGGCCCGCCGTAGAAGAAGTTTCCATGCACATTCGCTTTTGGACACCTGAGAAAGATGGCGGTGTGGCTGTGTCGGTGGCTGGAAATCTGTGAACGGTGGAGCACTGATAAAAATCATACACAATGAGGCAATGCATGTTCTGGAGAGATGGCCCGGCGTGCTTGAGAAAAGAACAACGCCTCAGCTCAGTAAACGCCTCAGCTCAGTACTCAAATCTAGGTCGTCCAGTACAGAGGAAGCAATGGGGGCTAGGGAAGATCATGGTGTGCGTCAACGCAGTGGCGGGCACAAAACGCACACGTGAGACAAGTGAATATATGGAAGGAGTTCAGCCGGGCCGTCTTGGAACAGCCAATACTCGGGAAGATTGGTGTCTGCTTAAGCCTGTTGGCACCTTGGGATTCCAGTAGTTCAATATTCTATGGGCGTGGGACATCATCTCTAGGGCCTATTCAGACGATATTCTATCCCGACGCAACTCGTCCGCTCCAAAAATACATCTTAAACACCATCCATCCTCCGCTCGATCCCCATCACGTACTTCTTCCTCTTCACAGCTATGGCAAGCCACAGCAGCAATGAAAAAGGTTCGCGTCGCCCAGAGGCAGTGTGATACTGGGGACACTGTGGAGAGCTACATTTGCAAGCAAAGAGGAAGCTCTCCTGAGTTCAAAAATAAAATTAGTCATTGTTCCTTCCGTAGAAGGATTTCAGAGACTAATCTGAAAAGAACAGATACTACACTTGATCTGTAGAGAATGAATTAGCAAAGATTCCAGAGGTTGAAGTTGAAAGTTTGCATACCTAAGCCAAAAGGCAAAGAGAGCTAAAGAAGAAAGAGAGAAAACAGGTAAAGAGAGGATGGGAGGCTTTGTTTTATACTCTGTCGACTCCAGCGGGGATCCACTTTAGGCAGGTCAGGACCCACTGGGGGCTTGAGTGAATGGATACGGTGAGGCCAATCACTATTCGGGAATTGCTCAACAAGTCGCCTTGCCCAAACGGACACTTGGGTGGCTTACGAAGGCAACAGCGGCCAGTTTTCGGCCGAGTTCAGCAGCTCGGCCATGTGTGGTATCTCGGAGATTTGGACCCACGAACGCTGTCCAGGTCCTGCCGCCAGGACAGCGTTCGGATCTTCCTCGGGTAGCTGTGCCTCGAACGAAGCTTGAGGGATGTCAGAAGCTCGGAGAATACTCACTTGTACAGTTGTTCGAGAACTGGGATGGGATGGTTGTCACGGTCAAAGAGGATGAGCCCATGGCTCCATCAACCACCTTGCAGTCATACTTGATATGGTGCCAAGAATGTATCGAAAGACTCCTTGCTTTCCCCCGCCTCGTGGTCACTGTTCAAGAGTTTGGTGTACGAGGTCGCTGGCAGCACGGTGATCAAACATCAAAGCCGAATGAATGTTAGGAGCTCGAGTCAGCCTCCTGACTGGAGTTCCACGCATATACTTTGATACTACACAAGTCTCTGTCATCGTACATAATGCTGTTCCCGGACCCAGAGTCTCCCGAGTTGCTGGTTGTACACGAGTGAACACCAACTCAGAAGCAGCAAGCAGCTCTGTGGACGACTGAAAATTGATTGGAATGGGCCCTGCGGACCAGACTGGAAACAGAGCCTCCCGAGCTACAAGCAGTGAACCATGGCTCTGGTCTGGAAACACTTGAATTTCATCTTGACCATTTGGGGGGAACAACTGCGCCTCAAACAGCTGCAAACACATTCGCGTGTAAGAGTGAGGGAGGGCATTAAATTCGGGAATGACCTTAACATGATTCTCAGCCCTAAGACCACCACGGTCAAGACGCCCGTGATAACCAGCAGGACGTTATGAGCATATTCTGAGAGGCGCAAATCGCAAATCGATACTGGTGAGGCCCGGGTCATCGTGCCGTCACACCAAGTGGTTATCCACGGCGAGTCACTCCATTAGCCACACGGGGCACCGAAAGCATGATTGACAATCATAGCGTGTGACACTGTCAGGCAGAACACAAGCTGTCACGTATAGGAGGGTATGCAATACCAGACCATGTTCCAAGATCACGATGAGGTGAGAAGGTTCTGGTAATGGTCTCTCCTGACGAAGATCGAGTTGAATAGGGGCCCAGCATGGATGTCGATCTGTTTCGCGTGTCGCAGCGTCGACTGGGCCACCCCCATCAGCCCCGGAGGCGCTGGGCTTCCCGGCCACGGAGGGGGAAGGGACGGCGCGCCGCGGCTGATGGCTCCAGGCCTCTTTGCCCCCAAGCCACCCTGAGGGTGAGGCGACCCCACCGCGTACGCAGACACGTACGCAGCCCACGTCTCCTGCCCCAGATGTGTTCCTCCCTCGTTCCGCCGGCGTGGCTCCCTTGTGAAACATAACGGCAAGTGCTGTGCATTACGCCTGACGATCTGGCATCTAAGAATCCAGTAGCAATGAACTGTCAGCAGTCCGTCAGGTGCTCCCCAGGTGTGGGAATGCTTGACACGAAGTCCGGGATTTTCGTTCCTCGCCTGAGCACCTCACCTAGGTAGGAACCTACCTAGGCAGGTATCCAGGCCAGTAAGCTTTGGTAGTGCCTGAGCCAAAAATGGTCGAACTGGGAGGGAGCCCATTGAACGAAGAACGATGAAGGCAGCATGACCCACGGGCCATCACGACACTGGCATTGAGGGAAGAGCACCTGAGGTGAGGTCAGCACTGCCTTCGACGCTAAATAGGTACATAGTACCAGCCCTGTTGCTGTTGCAGTGGAGACCTGCCTGCTTGTAGTAGGGCCCTTGAATTTTGGTGCCTATGAGGTATTGGCCCATTTGCAATACGTGGCCAGGTACAACCGAGCTCCCAAATAGCGACGCGGCACGCCGAGTCGGCTCTGGGGTGCCTTTGGCAAGGCGTGGCACGGAGTACAGGCCACAGGCCACAGGCCACAGGACAGAGCACGAGCACAGGTCCCTCCCCATCAGCATCAGCCATCCAAGTCCCCTCCCAAGACACGAACAAGCTTGCCAACACGGGCTGCGGATTACGGATTGCGGATTGCGGATTGCAGATTTGCCAGGGTCCCTCCCGCCATTGGCTTCACGGCGGCTTCGTCGGCCAGCTATCCATCTCCATCCTCATCGTTCTTCTCCTTCTCTGTCATACACGCTGGGGGAGACAATCCCCCCCCCTTCCCTCACTCACAACACACCGCACGAGGAGAGAGAGACAGAGAGTAGAGAGAGGCCCGGCCAGGTCAGCCCCCAGCCCAGACCAGCCAGCGCAACACCTCGGCCTCCACCCACTGGCTCTCTGCCCCCCAAACCATGAGCAACGACACGGTCGGCTCCCTTCTGGCTGACATCGCGAACTCCATCATCGACAGCCTACGTGTGCTGCAATGCGCCGACAAGTCCCAATGGGGCCCCGACGAGCATGAGCAGCGTCGCCGCCTCGAGCACGCGCTTGATGAGGCCAAGAAGGACTACCAGGAGCTATCCGTGCTTGTCAATGGCCAGCGCTATTATCAGTATGATCGCAAGGCGTGAGTGTCCCCCCACCCATGTGATTGCCACCCTTGCTATCACCACGGCCATTGCCTCTTGCTCTGGGAGCCTGACTGACCTCGAAAGCCGATTCTTTGAATGAGTTGTTGCGGCCTCAAGACCAATTTCCAATTTCACACCACAAATTTCCGCGACTGGGCTCGGCAAGGCGGCCCCATTAACCCCATCTGGGCTCGCGACACCCTTGACCTCCGCCGCCAACTCCATCGCGCTCAATGTCGTGCCGCTCGTCGCATCTTCGCTACGAAGCAGGAGGCTTCCTCGAGCCGCTGTCTCGGTGCGTTTCTCGTCTACCGCAAGCAGCGCGCAATGGACTCTGCGTGACCGCAAAAAGGCCGCCCAAGCGTCCAGGGCAGCCGTCCGGTGCGGTGTCTCCCGGTTAAGAATCAAAACAGCCTCCTCACGCCTCGTACACTGACCCAACGCACTGACATCGTCGCCGGGCTCGACGCTTGATCTTAAGGAGACAGCACACCGATTCAGTCGCTAACAACG
>NW_003315038.1:264136-273845 GCF_000150825.1 Verticillium alfalfae VaMs.102
GGAATGCCATCGCTGCGCACCGTGGATGAGAGCTCGTAGCGGCTGCCGCCGTGGAAACACCAGACGTGGCCGATGCGCCACCAGGCCCCGAGGATAGCGCGGCCCTTCCCCCCAAGAGACGCCACCGGGCATAGTGCCACTGGCAGGCGACGGGGTTCAGCGTGTCGACGCATACGGAGAAGAGCGTCGTCTTTGCGCCACTGGCGATCGCCAACCATGTGGCCCCAACGCAGGGTGACTGGGTTGCGCAGCTACGATGCCCGGCGTGTGATGAGCCGCCAGCCGACTATACGCCACCCGAAGGCGAGGAAGAGGACGAAGGCGGCGGGTGGCATGCCGACGCTGACTTGGTGCTGGACGATCTCGGGGCGCTGGAGGAGCACCTGGCATGGCAGCACACGGCTTTGGGTCTGCCAAGCGTGCCGGTGCCGTCAGCGCCCGCAAGTTGTGTGTTAATGTGACACGTTTACACGGAAGGCCTAGGACTGGTAGTCCCCGAGGCCATGACGGGGCATGAGTTTGGGTATGCACGGCACATTGTGTCCTTGACGCTGGGAGCTATCCAAATGGCTTTCTTTCTCACCTTCACGGCGTTTACAGGATGGAACCTCTTGGTTGGCAAGGGGGGGGTTGGTTTAGGCAATGGTTTATGCAGTTCAAATGTTGCGTGGCCCCGACAGGGGCACGTCTTCTTTTTTTCGGTGTCCGGCCGATATGTCGTCTGCACAGCTCTCTTCTCATGGCGACCCTTTGCCCCACAAACGTGATATGCACCCGCTCCAAGACTGGTTCCCTCCGCGTTTCAAAAACCAAAGTACTAAAATCGATGAGGGTGCGAAAAATCAGAAGAAGCGCCACCAGAGGAAGAAGATGATGAACAGGCCGAGGCCGCCAATGGGCCCGTACTGCTTCAGCAGCAGCTCCCAGTTGATGCGCACGGCGGCGCGCTTGTACTTTTTGCTGTCGTCCCGCAGGCGCGACGACAGCTCGCCCATGCGCTCGAGCGAGTCGCCGCGGTACAGTAGGTCCTCAATGTTCTTGGTCATGACCTTTGTGACGTCGCGCAGCTCGTCGTTGAGCTTGTCGAGGTTGTTGGCGGCGCGGGCGTCCGAGTAGGTGGCCTTTGTGCGGGTGATGAACGTGTCAAACTCCATAAAGGCGTAGGGCCGCAGCGTCGGCGACTGCAGCTGCGCCGGCGGGTACGTCTTTTGAAACTCGGTCGCCAGGTCGGAGAGGTAGGTGAAGGTCAGGTTGCGCGGGTACTGCCTGTCTGTGATTGTGAGGAAGATGATGTCGTTTTCGATGAGGTAGCTGCGGGCGCATGGGATTAGTGGTTGACTACAACAAACCGGGGGGCTGCTGAGGAGGGGGAGGCCGCACTTGAGGGTTGCCTGGCCGAGCTCGAGGCTGGCGCGGGGTTCGGATTTGCGGGTGACCTTGCGGAGGACGGCGCGGATCTGGTTCTTGATCTCGACGACGTCGCCTTCTTGGTGTTCGTCATCGACCGAGGCGCACAGCATGAGGCCTGCGGAGCAATGTTAGATCAGTCTGGCTGGAGTGGCGTTGTCGAGCGTACCGTCGAGCCTCGCTATTTGTGTTGACCGAATAGACTTCATTTTGGCTGTGCTGGTGGTTGTGGTGCGTGGGAATGGGGTGTAGCTGCGGGCGGCGACGCCAGATGTATTCGAGGCTGCACGGCGACAGATCGACGTGTCCTCTTGGGAAGGCTGGTGAGGAAGAGCTCGTGATCGGTGGTGTGGCGAGCAAGACGGACGTTTTAAATGTACCAATGCAGGCAGATGCACCAGAACAGGACAGAAGGGGATATATGTCAAAGGGGTATCAATGCTGGACGTAGAGGCCTTCTACCAGGGTCCAGGCCAGGTCTTTGATCACCGAAAGGAGGTTCGACGATGATGGCACGCGCTCAGCGAGCAGCCAATCAGCCGTCGACAGGGGTCAAGCTTCTAGGCCTCGGTTCGTGGCTGGTAATGCGATGGAGATGTGGCTCTGTGGCTAAGCATCATGACACTGAACAACGAACGACACGGACGGTTTGCCTTGACATGCCGAAAGCAGCATCGCAGAGCTGCCATTATGAAGCCCCGCCGTTCAAGCGGAGGTTCCCAAAAGAAACAGCTCCTTTCGTTGTATACTGCTTATAGATGACAGGTGATTCGGTGCCTCGCAGAGTATTCGCCAAGTCATAGCTCTCCTTTTGTCATGTGCCTTCTACAAGTTACAACCCAGAGCCTCATGAGACAATAGCCACTGGTTCCTATATTCATCCGACCAATCTGACGCATGGACGCTTTAGAGTCTGCAAAACCTGTTATTCCATGCGTATCGAAGCATCGGCCTTCAATCAATGAAACAATAGAGCATAATCACCCCCAACAATGGCAAACAGCAAGGATGCCGTCATGGCTGATGCTCCACCAGCCAACTCGCCGTCTTCTGGCTCGTCTCTTCCACCATCCGAAATGCAAGGTCTGCCACATGAGTCTTTGCCAGGTATATTATCAGACCACAGTCCAGAGCCCTCACTAAGGATATCTTCACCTGAAACGAAACAATCCAACTCCGCCTGCGAGCTCTCACCAACCTGGGACACCTCCCCACTCGACCAGTCATTAAGAAACAGAAATCTTCCAACAAAGGAAGAAACGGCACCTGTTGAAACTCAGCTCGAAGAGCATTTTGCTGCCGCCCACGAGCACAAGTCCCCTACACACATTCCAACTTTCTCGCCCGAACAAACAGGCGAAATGGCCCCCCTCCGCAGATCTGGCCGCCAGCCGAGAGCTACGCAGAAAGCACCATCACCCACGACAGCCACCAAGGTCATCATCAAGAAGCCAAAAATCACACGGCGCAAGAACTGGTCCGCCGACGACCTTCTCACGAATGCAAAATCGCCATTGGTGAACGGAGACATCAGGGTACGTAAGCTTCTTGAGCGCAGAGTCGCCTTCCCCAGGCCAAGAATCAGACAATTGATCCACGCAGGCTATGCTCAGCGCCCCCGCCGCCTGGGAGATCCTCACGGCAGACGAGCGCGCCGAGATCATCATGCTGCTGCCGGCGGGAACACCCATGCTAGACGCCGGCACGCCCGAGGCTCGTCCGGACATGGCAAGCCTCGCCTCCGACGACTCGTTCCGCCATGACTGCGCCATGTATGCCGAGAACTTGGGCGACGGCAAGCACGATCCCCAGTGGCTTGAGGAGGCGTGGTCTGCACACGACGAGCGCGCTGCGGGGGAGTACGAGGAGTATCTCGAGCATCACTTTGAGGAGGAGTGGGGCGTGAAGCTGCCTGATGAGATGAAGAAAAGTCTCAGTGTTCGACGGGAGGATGGAAGTACGAGCCGTGAGCTGAGTGCAACGGCGAACGGAAAGAGCGAAGTGAACGGCACTATCGAGACGACGGGGGATACGAGCAATGGCGTTGAAGAGGAGTTTGTTGCGGAGGATGGGCCTCCTGAAGAGCCAAAGTCACCTGTAATGGAAACATCTGTTGAGAAGGAGATGATTGAGATGCAGAGACCTGTCAAGGGCGAGGCCATGACGGGCAAGGAAGCCACCGAGGACGAGCAAGCCGCCAAGGACAAGGAATCTACACTGGAGCATGACACTGTTGAGATCAAGGGGTCGGTTCCCTACGTGGCTGAGGCTTGACAGAGGAAATCATCTGGCTTCTATTCATGCTGGCCTAGGTCCATATTCACCAAGTGCGTTGAAAAATAAGACGGCCGGTGTGAAGCATTCAACCACAAATTTTCTGCTGGACTCAACAGTAGCTCGAGTCTAGCAAGCAGTCGCCTTGCCAGCACCTGAAGGAGCATCGTCACCAGCTGCGTCTACCCTCAACTCGTCCCACATCCATGTCGCGTACTACGTCTTGAGAGGAATCTCTTGCTCGACACGCTGCTCGCGCCGAATATAGCTATCGAATAGAACACATCTTGCTGCCGGTCTCGGATCTAGGTTTCTCGGCCCGGTACGCCATCCGCTCCTCTAGCCGGCGCTTCAATGCCGAGATACTTGCCATAGCTCCATGCTCCTACGTAGCATTCTCGACAGCACACCGGCAACCCCCGCTCTGAAGGTTGGCCCCGGCGGCGGGGTCGTGGGGTGAGCCACTGTGCCGCCGTTGAGCCAGGCCATTTCAAAAGCCGTCGGGAATATCATGCCGGGAAGCGGACACGATGCCAATGAGCCCAGATCATGCCACCCACCCTGATGCACTGCATCCTCCATGCCGAGCCAACATCTCCTAGCTCCAACCGAGCTCACAAGTAGCGTGATTGGCGGTTTCAACCCCAGGCTAGATGCTAATGCTTGTCACCCAGGCGAATCTGGACACCACGCGAGGAGGGAACAATCCGAGCCGTGAACCCAATGAACTGGAAACGACACGCATCCATCACACCACATGCCCCAACCCAAGACTGCCTCAGAGTGCGGGGGGAGCAGAGGATCATGGTCTGCCGAGTCGCCTTGAGTATCCCGACAGTTTTCCCTCGGTTGCGACCGACTTTTCCCCTTAGATGCTCGACACGATTTCTTGCCTCTTTGAGCCGCCCCTATCGGGTGCGCTTCATCCGCCGTCTCAGAACCCGGTCTTAACCCCTCTCGGCATCACGAGCTTCACCCGCGGCCAGCCTCGTGCGGGATTCTGTAGATCAATGAGGTGATGCTGCGCGACTGTCCTTGGCAGCGCGTGCCTTGGCCTCCCTTGTGGTCTCAAACAGACGCTACGAGGGCTTCCCCGTGGGGAAATGCGGGCGTCCAGCGCGGTCGAGCAGCATGGCGGGCAACGCTGGTTTGTTTGTCAAGCAATGTCAATAGATCGACAATGGAGAGACCTTTTGTTGAGACAACGCGCACACCACTTTGGAAACTATATAAACGCTACCGAAGTATGTCACGATCATCCCCGAGGCATTCTCAATTCCATCATTCGCTACACGAGCAATTTGCGGCTCAGAACAACTGTCGGTCTAGTAAGGAACGCCGCCGTGGCCCAGTATGGCTTCTCAACACCCCCTCGAGATCCTGCCTAGCAAGGAACAGGCCGGAGCAGAGCATGTATCCGAAGCAGACCACACGCAGAGCGATATCAAGGAGGTCAAGGTCCAGTCCGTCGAGCTCGCCGATGCCATCGCCAAGGACCAGCCCGACTTTAGGTCCCGCTCCATGATCACTCTCTATGCCCTCATGCTCTTCGCTACGCTGAGTACGTGCCTCCTGCTTGCTGTGGAGTTGCTAGAACAGTGTGAAGGATAACACCAGCTGACCACGGACAGACGGCTGCATGAACGGCTACGACGTCTCTGTCATGAGCTCGATCAACGCCATGACGCAGTGGCACGACTATTTTGGCGTCGGGCACACTGGGTCTCAGCTCGGTCTCGTCATGGCCATCTACACGGGCGGCACCACGACCGGCAGCGTCTTTAGCGGGTTCATCGTCGACACGTTTGGGCGGCGCATGGGCATGGCCACGGGGGCCATCTTCATCATCATCGGCTCCATCGTGCAGGCGTCGTCGACGACACTGGCGGCATTCATTGGTGGCCGCTTCATCGTCGGATTCGGCGTGCCACAGTGCACAACGGCGGCGCCCATGTACATTGTCGAGATGGCGTTCCCCACCTGGAGAGGCCTCGCCGGCGGTCTCTACAACGTGCTGGGCTGGTACATAGGATCTCTGAGTACGTTTGCGATTCTCGGCCTCCCTCTCCCCCCCCTCTCCCCCCCCCCCCCGGCGCCTACCCACCTCGCACAGAAGCTGACGGCACGGGGTGTTCAGCGGCCAGCTGGTCGTGCTATGGCCTCGCCAACATTCAGGGCAACATGTCGTGGCGCATCCCGTACATCATCCAGGCCATCCCGGCGACAATCGTGGTCGTCTTGGCGTTTTTCATCCCCGAGAGCCCCCGTTGCTCTTCGGCAAGGGGCGCAACGCGCAGGCGAAGAAGGTGCTCGTCAAGTACCACGGCAACGGCAACGACGACTCGGCCGTGGTGCGGCTCGAGTGTGAGGAGATCCAGTACTCGGTGGAGACGAACGCCGAGCTGCGCGACGGCAAGTGGTGGGACTACGGGGTGCTGTTCCGGACGGCGGCGTCGCGGTACCGCATGTGGCTCATCTTCCTCATCTCGACCTTTTCGCAGTTCACGGGCGGCGCCGTCATCTCGTACTACCTGCCGACGATCCTGCAGACGGTGGGTATCACGTCGCCGCGGCAGCAGCTTCTGATGAACGGCCTCAACACGGTCTTTTCGTTCTGCGGCGGCATCGTCGGCTCCTTCTTCGTCGACAGGGTCGGGCGGCGCCGCTGCTGCTGTGGGGGCGTGTTCCTGACGGGCCTCATCTACGTGCCCATCAACGTGCTCGCGGGCCTCGCCGACGGCAACATTGAGCGGGCGTCCGGGTACGCCTTCATCGGCATGATGTTCCTCTACGGCATCGTGTCGTCGTTTTGCTGGACGCCGCTGCAGGCGCTGTACCCGGCCGAGGTGCTGAGCACGGACATTCGGGGCAAGGGGCTGGCGGCCAACAACCTGATCGCCGGGCTGTTCGGCTTCATCAACCTCTATGCCATCCCGACGGGTCTCGAGAACATTGGCTGGCGGATGTACACGATCCTGCTGTCGCTGCACGTGGTGCACTGGGTGCTCATGTGGTTCGTGTCCGTGGAGACGATGGGCCGGTCTCTGGAGGAGCTCGAGGAGATTTTCAACGACCCAAAGCCGGTCCAGAGGAGCAAGCAGTTCAACAAGGTTGTCGTCGGCTCGGGCGTGGGCGTCAAGGTGACGGACGCCTGAGTCTTGTTGTGTTAAGAGATCATGGGTCAATGATAGCAGATGCCAGGATTGATGCCAATGATTGATGCCAGGATTGATGCCAATGATTGATGCCAAAGATTGATGCCAAAGATTGATGCCAATGATTGATGCCAAAGAATTGCTACCAAGGAATTGCTACCAAGGAATTGATGTTGAAGGATTGAATGCAGCACTGTTTCAACAAGATGACCGATAAATTGCAAGAGTGCGAGAAAGAAAAAGACGACGACGATGAAGATGTAGAAGTGGAAGGTCCGTTGATGTACGGCTTAAGTGGAGAATCGGCTGTGGCGGTGCGCAAAAAGATTCGAGTGGCTCACTCACCACTCATGACGACCTTGCCTCACTCAGTCCACTCGAACAAGATCACCAGTCAAACGCGCGCCATGAAGATTTAGCCTCTGACTTGAGTATAAAGAAAGACAAACGAACACATACCAAAGATACATCCTCAGATACGTCCTCAGATACATCCTCAGATACGTCCTCAGATACATCCTCAGACACATCCTCAGATACGTCCTCAGATACATCCTCAGACACATCCTCAGCCAACACGGCCATGCCGTCGGCACAGTCGCACAGCCGCTCACACAGCCTGCTGCTGCTGCAGAAGCTCCTCAACCTCCGCGATGGCTCGAGTCCTCTGACTCTCGTACTCGACAACCTCGAGCAGAGCGCAACCCCTGTCATCCGAGAGTTCGTCACAAGAGCCAAGGTCAGTCATCCCGGAACACGTCGTGACCGTGTCTCCTCGTTCTATCTAACAAAGTACAGATCGGCAAGAGCAAGGTCATCTTCCTGTCCTTTGCGACCCTCAAGAAACCCCGTGACATAGACGTCTTCGTCAGGGGCCGCGGCAAGACCCTCACAGCTCTGCGGACGGAGATTCTCTCCCACTACCCCAAACCAGACGAGCAGGCCGACAAAGCGAAGCGCAAGCCCTCCCAACGTGAGTCTTTCTCCTTTCCTCTCCGCGGAAACCCGCTGACGAGCCAAACCCCAGGCACCCTCGTGCTGCTCGACTCGCTCAACGACCTGGCGACCGCCCACCCGCACGACCTCCCCGGCTTCTCTCTCCTCCTTCTTCTCCCCGGCAACTTGCCCGTCTACACACCGACGTGCCCCTCCTCCTCTTCCCCGCCGCCGTGTCCGAGTACGAGCCCCACCCGCTGACGACCCTCTCCCACCTCGCCACGCCCCTGCTGCGCTTGTCGCCCCTGTCGCAGGAGACGGCGCGCCAACGAGCCCGCGACCGCGCTTTGCAGAGCCCGAGTTCGGCCTCGCCGGCGCACCGCGAGGGCGTGCTCTTCGGCCTGCAGAGCGAGGCCCGCATATTCGGCCGCCGGCGCAACAGCAGCAGACGCGGGCACCACGACAACAGCAGCGGACGCCCGCGCCGCCGTCGTGGACATGGAACTCCGCCGACGCAGCGGCCGCGCCGTGCGTGAGCGCTTCGTGCTCTTCGCGGCGCGCGACGGCGGCGCGGCGTCGAGAGTCGGCTTGCTGGCGGACCATGCTGCGTTCGCGCCGCCTGCCCCGGCCGGAGGAGGAGGAGGAGGAGGAGGGGCAGAGGGCGGCGCGGGGCAGGACGAGGGCGAGCCGGCGAGCACGTTTAGTCTCGGGTTGACGGAGAAGCAGAGGCGGGACCGCGACGGCATTGTGCTGCCGTATTTCGACGCGCAGACGGATATCGGGGCGGGCGAGGGCGGGCGGATCTTGTACGAGATGGGGCGGGAGGATGATTTCGATGATGAAGAGGATGAGATATAGGCGTCATGGTACGATTGGCTGCACTGGGGTGCACGAGGAGAAAGGATGATGAATGAAGAATGATGGTCAGTACTTTATGACCAGTGCTCAGTGATTATGGCCAGTACTTTATGGTCAGTACGCGGTGATTATGGCCAGTACTTAGTGACTATCATGACCAAATGGAAACCCGATCAGCAATCTTCTATGCCGGTATGCATGCCCAGGCATACATAGTGCCTGCGAACCTATCCTACACAGTTTGGCTCCCCGCGCAGCCCTCACTTTCTCCTCTTGCCTGCCCTGTCGGCCCCCGTGACCTCTCGGCGCGGCCCTCCACCTTGTGCGTCGCAGCGCCGACGACGGGCTTCGGCGCCCGACGACAGGCTCGGCCTCGCTGTCCGAGCAAGGGCCTTGGCCCTTGGCGGCGGGTCGGCCTCGTCCTCGTTCCTCCGCCGCCGCCCTGGCCCAAAACTCGTTGACCGCGCGAAGTAGTCGGGTCGTGTAGGCCCCAGCCGCTGGTAAGAATGTAGACGAAGAAAGAATGACCGTCGTCGCCGGAAGGTTGGCGAAGGCCGTGCCAGGATTGGGCATCCTTGATTGGTAAAAGGCCAAAAGAAGGTCGTCGGATGAAGGGTGGTTGAGGGAACTTTGTTACATCCATGGGCCTTTGGCCGGGGCCATGTGGGGCGACACTCCTTGAGGGCCGGTAGTTGATGTAGAGGCGGAGGGCCACCATCCATGAGGAAACCCGTAGGCCGTAGACCGGAGCCGACGAGGGTGGCCGATGATGTAACGAGTACCACCGACTTTGTGCCTCGTCGTAGACGAGCGAGTAGACGGCATAGGCGATGAGCAGGGGGCACGCCGGCCATGTACATGTACTTGAAGGCAATCTCGTCGTACTCCTTGGTCTTCTCCTCCGTGTCGCTAAGCTTGTGCTTGTCCTCAAAGGCGATGCGGTAGGGGAAGAGGGCGCCGGCGTCGGCCGTCGTGACGCGCACGTTGACGACGGTGGTGATCTTCCAGAGCTCGATGAGGATGCCCATGGCCTGGGAGCCGAGGATGACCCAGCTCGTGTTCTCCGAGTTGTCGATGAG
>NW_003315038.1:273945-276196 GCF_000150825.1 Verticillium alfalfae VaMs.102
TCGGAGCGAAGGCGAGCTCTTCGAGATGATGTGGGCGACGGTGCGACGGCCCGTGATGGCGAGCAGATAGGGGTTGGAGTCGAGGAGGGATCTCCTTGAGCATCTCGACCTCGGTGCCGTGCCCGCGCCGGGGGCGGCGTTGCAAAGGCGGCCTGGCGGGCCGTCTCCTTGCTGCTCAGCTCGATGGACGACATGAGGCCCATCTGCCAGTAGCGCAGGTTGCCGAGGTCAATGTGGATGGGCAGCTCGGTGACCGTGTCGTTGAGCAGGGTCATGTGCGTCCGCAGCTGCCAGAACTTGTTGACGAAGAGCATGGGGTCTGGGACTGTCAGTTTAGGCGTCTTCGGCGGGAGGTGTGTACTCACAGTACCACGAGTTCTGGCCGGTGCCGTCGCGGGCGTCGGTGGGTTCGAGGTGCAGGAAGTGGCGGGTCGCGGGGTGCAGGCTGCGGTGGTCGAGGACGCCCGAGTCGGGGATCGTGGACAGCGTGATGTTGGGGTGGTAGTAGCTGGCGATGACGGGGCCGCTGGGGGCGTCGTCCAGCAGGGCGTTGTCGGCATCGGCGTCGCCACCGTCCAAGAGGGAGCGCGTCTTGGAGACCTTCTTCTTGGGAAGGTACTGGGTCAGAGGGTAGGCGAAGTGGTAGGCCGAGGCGACGTCGAAGCCGGCGACGTAGGGGTCGGGCTGCTCGCCGGTCAGGGCGAGGTAGAAGTGGCCCCAGAGCGTGACGTTGTGCTGGACGGAGGCGGGCACGGTGAAGGTGGCGTCGGCGGAGCGCTTGTCGCTGTAGTTGCCGAGGTGGAAGTTGGTCTCGCGCAGGACGATCTTGTCGGCAGGCGTCTTGGCGAGGGGCTCGGGGCGCGGCGAGTCGGACAGGGTGACGATGATGTCGATGTGGCTGTCGAGCGGCCACATGGGGGCGATGCGGGCCGGGTTGGGATCAAAGGTGGCGCCGTCGGCGAGCGTCTTGGGACGGAGGACGTAGGGCGGGATGCCGCCGAGGTTTGGCGGGGACGGTGTAGACCTTGCCGTGGGGATCGGTGACCTCGGGTGGCCCCGCCGACGGGCTTCTTGAGGAAATAGTTGGCGCCGAAGTTCATGGCGGCCCAGGTGGCGAAGCCGAAGAGGAGCTTCTGGGTGGTGCTCATGGTGAAGCCCTAGGTTCGTCAGTGCACTGTCTCGATGGTTCTATTCTCGATAGTTCCATTGACTCGATGGTTCCATCGTCCGACGGCAAGAAGAGGGCGGCGGCCAAGACTCACGCCCTGTTGTTGAGGCTGCTGCTGCTGCTGGGGAGCACCGGCAGGCGCAGGCCCGGCGCCGCCGACGGCAGCGAGGGCATCGACGTGCGGCATGATGGGATGCCTCTGGGCGTGTCGGCAGGACTGTGGACGGATCGAGGGTGCTCGAATGCAGGTCCTGTGGCAAAGCCGTTGTCGAAGGACGAAGCAATCTCGCGGGGGGGGGGGGAGGATGCGGCAATAGTGGCAGCGACACGTTGTGAGGGCACGATGGAAGTCGAAAGAAGGACCACCAAACCACGGTCGTGATACGAATAGATTGCGAGACGGTGGATCTGGCCCTGGCCTCAGTGCTGGTGTCCGCTGTCAGTGGCCGGCTTTGGCAGGCTTCGTGCCCTGGGCGCAGTGTAGTCCCAGGGCAGGCCTGTGGGCGGCACTCGCTTGGGCGAATCAGGGGGCGCCGGCAGCCCACGCACGCCACGATCGAGCACCGGCTGAACCACGGCAGTCTGGGACCTGTAGACCCTGTAGCCACTGACGGTCAGTTGGGGAGGTACTCACCTGGGTAGGTCCTCTGGATAGGTGCTCAACTAGGTAGGTACCGAAGCTCGCGGTAAAGTCCCTAGGCAGGAGGCCAGTGGTAGGGTTCACCTTCAGCATCATGCTCACAGACGTAACAAGCAAAGACATCATGACTCGCACGCTCCCGAAACGTCGAGAGCCCATCACCAGACAATCGTCACCTGCACCATCAACCCAAGAGCTGGCTCCATCGGCGGATCCCTCGGGGCCCTGCCCGCCACGAGGAACCATCGGAAACTTGGGCCCCCCCCCTAGGCATCTGGGCATCCCTGGAGGAGCTGGACCCAACTCGGCCCGTTGCTACACCCACGCGCTCGGTCGGTCCCTGGCAGCACAATGTCTCAATCGTCAGGACCGGACGCCGGACTACACACCTACGGCCTGTGACCCCCCCCCCAATGCGATGGCTGTGGTGGGGGGTGAGGCGC
>NW_003315038.1:277692-279428 GCF_000150825.1 Verticillium alfalfae VaMs.102
TTCCGGTTTTTGCCATGGTCTTGATCCTGCCTTCTCCTGAGGGTGACTGGGTACCGGACGAGTGTCGGGAACAGGCGTACAGGTTTCGGTCGGGTAGCATGACGGGCAGCATGACGGGTAGCATGACGCAGCATGACGCGAGGCTTCCTCTATGTACGGTAGCATTCTAGACAGACGGCATTCTCGGTCCATGACACTTTTTCTCTCTCTGTCTCCTTTTCTCAAGGGCTTAGGCTGACTGACGCCTTCTCATGCGCTTGGACTGTCGCTCCTTCGGTCATGGTGAGCGTGAAGTAGGTGAAACAAAATCAAAAGCACGCTGCCCGACATGATGCGCAGGCACAGACGATGCATCATGACGGCTCATTCCCTCTACGGCCATCTACTAGTACAATGCTTGCCGTCCCTTCGGCCTGTAGCCCCCGGCATCCTACTCGTCCACCGTCATGCGGTCCCCCTCGCCCTCGCCTTCACCCTCGCCCTCGCCCTCGCCTTCGCCCTCGGCTGGCGCGGCCGCAGCATCGATCCACACCTTGACGTCCTGGCCGTCGAGCACCTGGAAGGGCTCGAGCTGCTTCTTGCCGTCGGCAAAGCCGACGGTGGCGATGCTCGTGTTCTCGACGGTCAGCTCGCGGTCCTGGACGAGGCTCTCGCGCAGGGCGCGCAGGCCGTGGCGCACGAGGTCGTCGCGGCTGCAGGCGGCAAAGGCGTCGACGTTGCGCTCGAGGTAGGTGCGGGCCATCTGGGAGCGGGCGCCGATGGCAAAGGCGGACATCTCCTCGGTCATGCCCGAGGGCTGGAACTCGAAGAGGTGGGGCCCCGTCTCGTCGACGCCGGCGACGAGCAGGCCGACGCCGTAGGGCCGCTTGCCGTACATCTGCGTGTTGATCTGGGCCTTCTCGCCGATGAGGTCGACGAGGGCGCGCAGCGGCATCGAGCGGCCGTAGGTCATGCGGTGGCCGAGGCACTGCTGCTTCATAAAGTTGGAGAGGACGCGGGCGTCCGAGGTGAGGCCGGCGATGGCGATGCCGGCGTGCTCGTCGACGGAGAAGAGCTTCTTCTGGTACGAGGAGAGCTCCTCGGCGTTGCGCTGCGCGTGTTAGCGGTGTGGCATCATGGCATCGCCGTGCAACGGAGCATCATGGGCAGCATAGGCAGGGCAGCATAGGCAGCATGGGCAGGGCAGCATAGGCAGGGCAGGCAGGCATACCTTGACGGCGACCAGGACGGCGTGTGTTTTGCTGACGATGCCGACAACGACGGAGCCCTGCTTGACGGCCTCGGCGGCATACTCGATCTGGAATATCCTGCCCTGGGGCGAACTGTCGCAGTGTTAGCGGGAGGTCGGCGGTGGGCGTGGCCGTGGCCGTGGCCGTGCCAGGCATGGTGTAGGAGGGAACGCGTACAATGTGACCGAGTCGTTGTCGTAGTTGTTCCTGAACATGCTGGTGCCGGCGTGGGTGTATGTCTTGATGGATTCGGGAGGGCGGCAGGCAAGGTCGGAGGCGTAGATTCGGGATGGGCGGTGGTGATGGCTGGGTGTGGTTTATGGTCTGGTCAGGTAGGTCGGAGGGAGCTTCATCCATCGAGCTGCAGTGTTGAGCAGCAGCGCCAGGCAGCTCGAGCTTCGTAGCATCTCGGCGGGGCTGTGGCGTCACTGTGGCTGTGCGACACACACCCCCTTTCGATGCATAACCTGTTTTCGTGCGCATGCACACAGTACTCATGCAAGTAAG
>NW_003315038.1:287267-288573 GCF_000150825.1 Verticillium alfalfae VaMs.102
ATTCCGTCGTCATGGGCATTGGTAGGTTTTGGTACTCTGGTTCGGCTGGACGACCGCATGCTGACCTGTGTGTGTAGCGCTGCCCTTTGTGCTCGCCCACGCCGGCCTCATCCAGACGGGCGCCCTCGTCATGTCCATCGTCGGTGGTCTGCTGATCTACGGCACCATCATCAGCTTTGGCATGTTCTTCCAGGAGGAGCAGGAGTTTTAGGTCCGAGGGACGCAGAAATGCGACGTGGAGACGACGCGGAGACGACGCGGTGACGACGCGGAGACGACGCGGAACGGCGACGCGCACACGAGGATGACGAGGATTTCACGAGGGCCTACGGGTCTGTATTAGTACATGGGCGCACCTGGGCCGGACTTGGCAGGCTGGGAGCGGGTCAGAGACGGAGACTGAGGAGACCATGATGAACATGCAAACAGTAAGTATATGTAGGACCAAGGCCCATCTAGCATGGGGTCGAATCACCAAGATGCAAGCTTCACCCTGAGATCCTGAGATCCTGAAATTCTGAGATGTCTAAATAATCCCGTGCCGATACGTTGAGTATCCCAAACGCCAGCCCATGCACCTCTATCCGTGTTGAGTCTCGCCAGCCCAACTCCCCCTATACTGCCAATCTATTCCAGCCGTCTACTCCAGCTGTCTACTCCGGCCGTCTACTCCGGCCGTCTCCTCCAGCCGTCTCCTCCAGACGTCTACTCCAGACGTCTACTCCAGCCGTCTACTGCCAGCTACTGTCAGCTACTGCGAAAACACGCCCAGCGGCCCCGCCAGCTTGGTGAACATCTCCTCCGTCTCGCCCTCGGGCGTGCTGAGGATCGTCACAGCGCCGCCGGCGCCAATGTGCCAGACGTCGCCCTCCTCGCGGCCCTCCTCGTCGTCCCACCGCCACATGGTCCGGATGGTGACGCTCCAGTCGCCGCGGCCCGTAACGTCCATGTACCCGATGACGCCCGAGTACAGGCCCCTCTCGCCACGCCCCTCGAGCTCGGCGAGCAGCTCGCAGCTCCTCTTCTTCGGCGCGCCCGTCATGCTCCCCGGCGGCAGGCTCGCCGCCAGCACGTCGAGGCCCGTGTGGGGGGCCTGTGCCTCTGCCTCTGCCTCTGCCTCTGCCTCTGCCTCTGCATCTGCCTCTGCTTCTGCCTCCTGCCTCCTGCCTCTGCCTTGGGCCCTGGGCCTTCTGGCTTCTGCCTTCTGCCTTCTTGCCTCTGCCTTCTGCCTTCTGCCTTCTGCCTTCTGGCTTCTGCCTCTGCCTTCAGCCTTCTGGCCTCTGGCCTCCTGCCATCTGCCTTCTGC
>NW_003315038.1:290588-293263 GCF_000150825.1 Verticillium alfalfae VaMs.102
CAGGCCACGCGGCCGCCGGCACGGCGTCCTGTCCCACGTCGGCGCAGAGGAAGGGGGAGAGCGTGGCGCTGAAGGGCGGCACGGCGTGGAAGAAGTCGCCCTGGAGCTTGCGCGTCACGGCGGCGGGCTTGTCGTGGTCGATGGGGCGCACCATGCCGTGCAGACCGCGACGCAGACGGCGGACGCCGGCGCCGGCGCTGAGGACGAGCGACTGGAAGCCGAGACAGACGCCGAGCACCGGCAGCAGATCACCGTGGCCGAGGGCCCAGACGGCGCGGATGAGGCCTACGTCTGCCGCGTGGTCGGGCGAGCCGGGGCCGGGCCCGCAGACGACGGCATGGTAGTGGGCCAGCTCCCGGCGAAAGGCATGGGCAAAGTCGGGCGATTGGGGGTCGAGCAGAGGCGTGTCGATGGGCAGGACGTGGACGTCGGCGTCGAGCAGCGTCGTCAGCAGCGAGACGATGTTGTTGGTGAAGGAGTCGTAGGCATCGAGGAAGAGGATCTGCGGCCTCATGCTGCCGTGTTGGGCGGTCTGGGGGTGGGTGAAGTGGGTGAGGGTGAAGATGAAGTCGAGTGAGTCGGGAGTCGAGTGAGTCGACTGGAGTCGAGTGAGTCGAGTGAGTCGACTGGAGTCGAGTGAGTCGACTAAAGTCGAGTGAGGTGAAGAGAGTAGAGTCGACTGAAGTCGGGTGGGTGAAGAGGAAGAGAGTCAAGTGGACTGAAGTCGGCATCGTCTCCAGAAAAGTCGGTCGGGTAGCGCCGGGATTAGCCCCGACGCTCAAGCGGCGAACCTTGACGATAGAATCAATTGATCCGTGGTCTGAGAAGGGTTGACATGAGCTGTATCGCTCGGCCTGTGAATGCCTGTGAAGGCTTCATCGCAAGCTTCATCGCAACTTCATTGGCGTACCTCGGACAGCAACATGCGCATGCTCTGCAGAAGACGTGACTGTGTGTTGACGAACGGCATTGTATCCTCGATTTGCCTGATCCGTACCGAACTATCAGCGTCTGCCGTGACGCCTGCGTCCCGATCAGGTGAACTGCTGCCATGACACCGGGTGCCATGAACGGCCGTCTGCGTAGTATGGACGACTATAGACAAATCAGTTGGAAGAGGCTGCTGTAGGTGGCCCATGAAATGATCACGGCGCCTGATCATAGCATCGTGCTGAGGGTATGCTCTTGTCCATCCTCGTGGTGACGCGCGACATCAACAAGACGGGATCGAAACTCACCAGACAATGCCAGAGGCATTTTGCATACCACTAGATGAAGAGCCGATTGCTGTCCCATGAACCATCGCTTCATTTATGAGTGGACGTCGGCCGCCAGCCTCGAAGCCAGTCAACCGCGCCATCACGAGTACACCATACTCTACGTCCTGCCGCTGTCTTCTCTACTCTTTAGATGATAAAGAAACCTGATGGCGTCTCTACTCTCTAGATGCCAAGTACGAGCTGACCGTTGTCTACTCGCAAGATAATGGAGGAAAAGCTGATGACCGTTGTCACCTCTCTGGACAAGGTAAAAGCTACTGACTGTTCTCTACTCTATAGACGACCAAGTCAAAGCCGATGAGCGGTTCTCCTCTCTAGGTGATGGGAATACAAGCCAATGCCCGTCTCTACCCTCTAGATGACCAAGTAAAAGCCGATGAGCGCTTCTCCTCTCTGGATAAAGTAAAGCTGATAGCGCTGCTCTGACTGCATAGGGACGTCCGCCTTGGCCCTCATGTATTCGACAAAGACAGCCAATTCCTCGCCGAAAGAGACAACCTCCCATCGGCCCCCATCGGACACAGCAAGTCACCTTCACGGAACGGCACGTCGACATACACACGGGACACGCTACAACCACATGCCATGATAAACATAGTCAATACAGCGCCTCGCCGCTCATCCATCCATCATGCCATCGTGATCATGAATGCCCCTGCTCATGCTCATGAACGCCCCCTCCTCATGCTCATGCCACGCCATGCCATGCCATCGCACGCTCTACCATGCCATCGCACGCTCTGCTACTCCCGGCGCATCCCTCGCCACGACAACGCACGGCTGCCGCGAGTGCCAGATGCGCCGCTCCTGGACGCCGAGCGCCGCGTCGAGCATGGCTTGCGTGTCCGACCGCGGCCGCCGCGCCCTCTCCGTCGCCCCCGTCGTCTCGCCGGCCTCTTTCACCGGCGCCGCCCACACCTGGTACTCCTCGACCGACGCCGTCACCTCAAACGCGCCGCGGCACAGCGCCGTGAACCCGAGCACCACCTCGGTCGTCGCGCGCGGCCCCAGCACCGGCAGCGCCTGCTGCAGCGTGCCGTTCCAGCTGACCTTGCGCGTAAAGTCGAGCGCCACGTTGAGCGGCCGGTGGCACAGCGACGGCATGAGCCGCAGCAGCGGGTACACGGCCTGCGCCGTGCGGTTCGTCACGCGCACGCGCAGCTGCGAGAAGGCGTCGACGACAACCTCGTGGCTGCCGCCGCCCGCTGCTGCTCTTGTCGCCGGACTCGGACTCGGACTCGACCGCACCATCGGCGCCGCCGCCGCCCACCGATATGTCGACGCCGACGTCGTCGACCTTGACGGCCTCGAGCATGCGCGGCGTCAGCCGCAGCCCGGGGAGCCCAAAAAACCCGTTGGCCCGGGGCCCCAAGGTCGTTGTCCACCGGGGGGGGG
>NW_003315038.1:293363-294119 GCF_000150825.1 Verticillium alfalfae VaMs.102
TCGACGAACCCGCTGCGCCGCGGCCCGACGTCGTCGTCCACCGCGCGCGAGCCGCGCAGCATCCGCTCGCGTACCAGAACGCCTCGCGTGACCCTCTCGACGTCCGGCGATCTGCTCGTGCTGACGACGACTGCGCTGCCGCGACGGGTTGAAGCGCCGGGATCGACGCGTGCGGGTCCTCGAAGAACACGCGCCGCAGGCGCCATCACCACGCGTGCCGTGTGCCCGGCAGGATGTGCTCTCCACCGCCGTCGTGCCGCCGTCCCCGTCCGTCTCGTCGTCCCCCTTGTCGTCGTTTCGACCGTCACCTTGACGTGGCTCGGCCAGGCGTTGCGCAGATCCATCGTCAGCAGGCAGTACGCGTCGTCCGACGACGAGGTGGCCCGGTCCTCGAACGTCGTGCCGGCCCCCCCCAGCGACGTCCAGAGCGCCGCCGGCATGCGTCCGTGCAGCGGCAGCACCTCGAGCCGCGCGAGCTCGACGCTGGCGTTGACCGTCACCGTCAGCTGCAGCGAGACGCGCCGCGTGTGGAACTTGTCGACGATGGCCTCGGGGGGCACGCCGAGGTGCGCGTAGTCGATCTGCAGCGCCGCGCTCGTCAGGCCCGGTTTGCCGAGAATCTCAAACGCAAACGTCGCCGTGGCGCCCGGCGCGATGAAGCGCTCCGTCGTCTTGTCGAGCCGGCGCAGCGCCCTGCCGCTTTGATGTACTTTTGCTCGTACTCGTACAGCTCGGCCGGCGTGGGGTGCGGGTTTG
>NW_003315038.1:294708-300062 GCF_000150825.1 Verticillium alfalfae VaMs.102
GGTTATAGATGAACGGGTTTGCGTCTTGCGACGTGCGCGCGGCGCCGCGCCGGGCAGCGTGCTTTTCGCGTGGGGCACGGGAATCCTCGTGCTCGGCAGAAGGTCCAGGCTCACGTCTCGAACGAGGAACTCGTCCCAGTACTCCGCTGCGAGGTGCTGCAGGCCCAGCCGTCTCGTCAGATTTGACGTCTTGGCGATGTTGGTGGCCAGCCGAATCTGCTCCTCCCGGGAGATCGACGGCGAGGCATCCTCGCGACGGGGACCGGGCGCCACGCCGGACCCTGCTGACCGCAGCAGATCGCTCGAGTACTTGAGCACGCCGTTGAAGTCGGGAAGCGCCTCGGAAAAATTGATGCAGGCTCGGAGAATGTTCAGCTTGATGCCGGGAAACCCAAAGAACCGTGCCGCCGCCTGCCCCTGAATCCGGGCGAGCGCGGGGTCTTCCTGGGCCGTCTCCGCCAATGGTTTGCGCATCTCGTACCCCACGACGCCATACGACCTGCAGAGCATGCCGAGAAAGGCGTCGACGCCCTGTTCGACATCACCCTCGCCGAGCTCCAGCGCCATGGCGCCGTTGCTGTGGCCGTGTGCTGCGTTGAGAGCCACGAGGCCGGCCGCCGGATGGATGCCCACGTCCGCGGCGCCGCGCGTTCGGGCTTCGACGAGACCGCCGATGAGCACCGACACGAGCTCGCGAAGGACCATGGCCTTTTTTCGCTGGTGGCCCAGAGGTCCCAGGACCGAGGCGATGCCGGCGAGGATCGTGGCGCGATCAATCACCGTCAGGAGCTCGGACGCCGACGAGGGGAAGGCGCGGAAGAGCTGGTTCACGATCTGCTGGCGGGTCGGCGAGATGGTCAGACGCGGTGCCGTCGTCAGGGGCTTCTCCGGAAGCTTCCCGTAGACCATGCTCGCAAAGGCCCGGTCTCCAAGCTTGCCGTCGGCAAAGTGCAGAGCCGACAGGAGCTTGCAAAATCGAATCGTCACCTCGGCTGCTGGGAGCGGCGGCAGGTGTTCGGCAGATATCCTCGAATACAGCCCGGTGATGCGCTCGAGCAGATCCGGCAGCGCCACCTGAAGCTTGCGCAGATATTTGGGCTGCAAGGGGTCGTCCGGCGTGGCGGCGTCGTTGGCCGCCAGGCTCGCCGTGCTCGCCTTGTCCTGGGGCAGACAGACCGCCGGCACCTGGAACTCAATGCGGGCCCATCCCAGGAGCAGCAGGCTCACGACGATGAGCTCGAGCGCCTTGCCGTGCCAGACGTGGTCGTTGATAGACCTCGCCACCGTCGCGCCCTCGGAGAGCTCCTTCAGCGCATCGCTCCAGCGGCCGGCCTGCAGGTACAGAGAACCGAGGATGACGAGGACCCTGCCGCGGCCCTTGTTGCGCCACCGCTCGTTCATGCCGCCCGGCCCGAAGCCCTGGACGGAGACCCGGTCCTGGCTCTGCGCGCGGCTGTGCTCGTCGGTCCCCGCGCGCGTGACCGACTTCGGCTCTGGTGTCGAGGGGTCGCTGAAGCCGCCACCGGATATCTCGTCAAACGTCGTGGGAGGGTTCGAGAGGCCGCTCCGTGCGGGTGTCGAGGGGCGGTCGGGCGTGGCGCTGCTGGATGGTAATGATGACGACGTCTTCGAGGAGACGGGCGGCATGGACATGCGCGCGAGATTTCGATCGGGAAGGCCGCTTGTCGAGTTGGATCGGGAGCTCGTCGGCATGACGTGCTGCGAGGCGCGCTCGAGAGCGTGCGTGACCGCCTCGTTCACCCACCCCCACGACGTGCCGTTTTGCATGTCGTTCCGCGGAGGAAGCTGCCGGGGGACTCGATGATGGTCATGGCCTCGAACGACTTGGCGAGCGTTGTCATCTCGTCGAGGAGGAGAGAGGATATGTCACACATGACAGTTTTCAGTGTTGTCCTTTTGCATGCCTCTATCGGCGGAATCGTGATGATGCCCTCGGGAATGGGCATGGAGCTGTCGGCGGGAGCGACAAAGTCGAAAATCAGGACGTGGTGGACGAGCGCCTTGGCGAAGCCGTCTCGGAGATCTTCCAGCTCCTGGTACAACGCACGAACGTTCTGCTCCGTCGTCGTCGGCGCTATTGGCGAGTGGCGCTTGCTGAAGACGCCGCGGTTCAGCTCTGCACCGTCGGCTATGGCGACGATGGCGAGTGGCTCTCGATAGAGGTCAAAAGGCGACAGCGCAAGGTGCGAGGGTGGCGGCACATGGGTGCTGAGATCATAGAACATGGCCCCATCGGGGAAGGCCAGCGGCGAGAACATGTCTGGCAGGAGAGAAAGAACCAAAAGGTCAGCATATGCTCTTCAGAGAGGTCTCGCACAAGAGGGGAGGGAGCGCACTCCTATTCGGCCGCCCATCAGGGGTGACATCGCGCAGGTGGACGACGTGTTCCTCGCGCAGCCTCTCGAGGAAGCCGGCGAACCTCTCGCTCTTGATGGGCCCAACAGGCAGCGCCAGTGCCTTGACCCTCGCGGGCGCAATCGGCAGCAGAGAATCCAGGCTCATTCTAGCAATCGTATTCGCAAAGCAGCATCGTTCATCGGGCACACGTCATGGATTGGAGCTGGCCCGGGACCATATCGCGGACGTCGAGTCGGTGTGAAGGCTGCAGCTGCTTGGGGGGGGTGGGTTGTGGTCAGTTGGGAGGTGGTTGGTGATGGCTGCTGGGGGATGTGCCGAAGTTTCGCTTCACAACCAGCTCGGCGATCGTGATTTGGGTTTGCCGACGCGCAGACCTGTGGTAGGGCTCTCGTAGTTTAGGTCGATATCGAGGGTCGAGATGGGATCGAGGTCGACACACCGAGAGTCGAGTCGAGGCGGCGGTCTGTTCGTTGTAGTGGGAATCCCAGCAATTGGCCTGTGGGAAACCTCGATGGGAGACATCCGCCCCAGGACGGCCCAGTGGGAGGCTGGAGCGCTCGAGCCACTGGAACCCGCTGGGCTTCAGGGGTAACAGCGGGAACACGTCTTGTCGATGGCGACCGGGCTGGAGCGCGCCGCCACAGCTGCCACGCCCATGATTGGCCACAGTGAGAGCTAGCTATGGACAGCTACGAGCCACATCTCAGCCTCGCGACCACCCACCTCAGACCCCTGGCCCCGTGGCATAGCATAGCCCCGTGGCATGGCCCCAGCTTCAGACAACGTGTACTTGTACCCTAAGCCCGCCGTGGCAGCTACGTCAGTCTCCAACAGAACGTGAGAGCCTCACCCCTCGCGATCACACTCTCGAGAACGCAAGCGCACGCACCTGTGGCTTGCTCGAGTCAACCAACACCGCAAGCATGGGCCGACAACAACCACACATGGCCGTGGTCCTGGCCTTTTTTTTCCTTCAATGCCTCGGCATCCACCAGGTCGTGGCTGCCGATGATACACCTGGCAATGGACCGGCATCCATTCTCACCAGCGAGATTGGGCGCCTCAACAACGAGAGTCTCTTCTGGGGTCCCTACAAGCCCAACCTCTACTTTGGTGTCCGACCCAGGACCGCCAACCCCCTCTGGACTGGATTGATGTGGGCCAAGGTCGACAGCTTCCAAGATGTCCAGACTGGTACGCGCTAGATGAGCCCAACCGACTCGTCTTGCTCTTGGTGGTCATGGACAAGCTGCTAACAAGAACTAGGCTTCCGGTACACGTGTGAGCAGCACGAGATCAACGGCTACGGCTGGGATGAGTATGATGCGCGCAAAGGCGGTGTGCAGTCCATTCATGATGAGGCGAATCACATTGACATCACCACCTCCTTTGTCAAGGTCCCCGGCGGTGCCCATGGAGGCAGCTGGGCGGCTCGCATCAAGGGTGTCCCTCGCGACGGCGCCCCTGCGAACCTCAAGACCATGGTCCACTACTACATTGCCCAGGACGGCCAGGGCGCAGAGCTGACCATCGACACCGACGGCGACAGCACGGGTTTCGACCAGGACATCACCTTCAAGGGCACGTCGGCCGACCTCGGCGCCTACCAGCTCGTCGTCACCAACGGCGAGGGCGACCGCCCGGCCGGCGAACACCTGCTGTCGGACACCAGGCGCGGCGACAAGACCATCGTCAACTCCCTGCGGGCGCCGGACAACATGGCGTGGCAGGCGAGGGGCATCGTGTACAAGCAGATCCAGGAGTCGGTCAAGGCCGTGCAGGAGGAGCACAATCCCGAGGAGCCGCTTCCTCCGTGGGTGGTGTACCAGCTCCAGAACAACCCCGGAACCGGCAACGTGCAGATTGTGCAGAAGATGTTTGAGGGCGCCTTCGAGTTTGACGTCCTCTTCTCGTCTGCGTCGGCGGGCGCCGAGCTCAAGCCTGCCGACCTCACCCGGGAGATCCAGACCAACTCTGCGTTCTTCAACGGCAGATTCTCCTCCGTCTTTGATCTCAAGGCGCCCTTCACTGCCGACAAGTACAAGACGTTCGGGAAGAGCATGCTCTCGAACCTCATCGGTGGCATTGGTTTCTTCCACGGCGACCACCTCGTTGATAAGTCGTACGCACCCGAATATGACGAAGAGAACGAAGGCTTCTGGGAGGAGGCGGCGGCCGCCCGAGCCCGCAAGCAGCAGGAGCTCGACGGTCCCCACGAGCTCTTCACCAGCGTTCCCTCGCGGTCCTTCTTCCCGCGTGGCTTCCTCTGGGATGAGGGCTTCCACCTCATTCCCATTGCCGACTGGGATATCGACCTCACGCTGGAGATTGTCAAGAGCTGGTTCAACTTGATTGACGAGGACGGATGGATCGCGCGCGAGCAGATCCTCGGGCCCGAAGCCCGCAGCAAGGTCCCCGAAGAGTTCCAGGTCCAGTACCCCCCACTATGCCAACCCGCCCACCCTCTTCCTCATCATTGAGGACTTCATGGAGCGCCTGCGGAAGAACAACGGCACCCGGGCTGCCGAGAAGGAGACCTTGTCCCCCAAGGAGTCTCTCCAGACGGCGCACCTCGACAATGTCGAGCTCGGCGAGGAGTACCTCCGCCGAATCTATCCTCTGCTGCGCCGACAATACGACTGGTTCCGCAAGACCCAGCGCGGTGACATCAAGTCCTACGATCGCGACGCTTTTTCGACCAAGGAGGGTTACCGGTGGCGCGGCAGGACCGAGACGCACATTCTCACCAGTGGTCTGGACGACTACCCTCGGCCGCAGCCTCCCCACCCGGGCGAGCTCCATGTCGATCTCATGTCCTGGGTCGGTCTGATGACCAAGTCGCTCATGAACATTGCTGACGCCCTCGGCATGCGGGAGGATGTCGACAAGTACAAGACGACCCTCCACGCCATCGAGCAGAACCTCAACGATCTGCACTGGTCGGAGAAGCACGGCTGCTACTGCGACGCCACGAA
>NW_003315038.1:301563-303408 GCF_000150825.1 Verticillium alfalfae VaMs.102
GGAAAGGGGTGGGGGGGGGGGCTTCTTTCAGCCAGGTTTTTTTCACCTTTTACTCCCTGTCCCTACGAGTTTGGAGTGGGTCTACAACGTACGCCCCCAGGATTGATTTGAAATGAGGAGCATGAAGATTGGGGGTTCCGTCACAACACCTTTCCGATATGTCGGGGTTTGATCTCGGCTTTCGAACATACCACAAATCCGGACGCCTCGGGGCAAGAGAGGGATGGAAGGGTCGCGAAATGCGTGCCGCGAGCGAGGCGAGACGGGTGCGCGCGTTGGAAGGGGGAAAAAAGGGGGGGGGGGTTAGTGGGAGTGAGAAACAGAGGAGGGAGAACACATGACCCGGCCCCGATGCGCTGGGACGCGAAAAGAGGGTGTGCTGTTGGCGGGCGCCTGAGTCAAATTGTCATCCTCCCGGGGCCACGTCCATGTTGTCGGGGCCGCACTCCCAGATCCTCGGAATCGGTCGCCAGTTGGAAGCCTGAACCATGTTGCCCCCTGCCTAGATGCCATGACAGACAGGGGGTGAGTGAGACCTTTCTACCTTACTCACCTTGGAGGGAGGGATGTTTCGATGGGGGGGAGAGAGAGGGGGGGGGGGAGGGAGAGGGGGGGAGAAGGGGAGGATGGGAGAGTTTTGGGCACAGGGTGGTCAGCAGCAGCGGGATTGGTTGTATGCTAATCGGGCCTGCCAAGCTGGGCGCTTCCGAAGATAATTGGACCTCTACGCCTGGCGCTTAGCGAGGGTTGGTGGTGAGACGACATATTTCGGTGCCTTCAGGTCTTGCGAAGGGCGTGGTCTTGTCAGACGGGAGATGTGAGTGGTGCGGCAGGGCACCTTGGCGAGGAGAATGAGGTCTTCCACGTGGCGCGGAGCCGCAAACGGAACAGAATGTCAAAGTCGAGACGACAGCTTCTGCTTTGGCTTGGAAATCCGCAGTTCAGATGGACCGATGCTGCATTCGCAAGCCAATGGACCTTGACACTTTGAAAATACGCGGCATGCTTGACCTAGGGCGGCGGCTAAAGATAGTCGGAAGAACACAAGGCTGTCTGTTCATGTGGGATGATGCGCTCGCTTCTTGACACCAAAACGACGACTCGCCAGACGTGGTAACGAAGCAATCACACTCAAGGGCAACTCCAAGCTCGAGATGGCTGAGCTTGTGGGTAAGCACCGGAAACAGAGATGATTGGAAACACCACTCATCCGAGATTCGCAGTCACCTCGAGTGTGGTCGATCTGTCGTTTGATTGGAGAGCTTGCGCGATGCCGTCTGACGTCCCAGCCGCCGCCGTAGGCATGGATATTGCGGTATGGTGGAGCCTGGAAGACGTATACGAGTATAAGGTAGGCTTTGTTGGGGGTGGCAGTCTGTAGTCGAATTAAGGAGCTGTAAGGCTGGTGCAAACGGCCCCTAGCGCTCCTCCGGCGCTTGTCGAGCGGGAGCCAGCGGAGCCGAAGCGCTGGTGCCGCGCTGCGCTTCAGCGCTACTTGCCTACCCACCTTACTTGGTAGGTACCTACCTACCTAGGTACCTGGTGAGGCAGAGGCAGAGGCAGGCAAGCCAGGTGGGAAGGCACAGCGCACCTCCCCACTGGTTTCAGTGGTCGACCCTGCTAGAGCGGCCGTGTGGTGGGGTCTCGCTTCTGTCCCCCCCCCCCCTGCCCTGGTCCTCGAGCTGGGTCCTGCTCCGCCTACCGGCTCAGGTCCATTCCGCTGTGTGGTGCTTACTGCACTCACAGCAAGAACGAGATCTCGCTCGCTTTCCCTTTCCCCTCCATGCTCATTCATCCAAGACCACATCTGCGCCTCTACCAAGCCCGCCGTCTTCTCCATCGTCG
>NW_003315038.1:304129-310193 GCF_000150825.1 Verticillium alfalfae VaMs.102
CTGCCTGGGCCTCGCTATGTCATCAATAGACCACCACGGTCCATGCAACCCCCCGAGTTTCTCCGGTGCATTCCGCCATGGCACGCAACGGTGTCGCCGTATGCTTCGTCGTATGCTTCGTCGTAGGCTCGTCGTATGCTTCGTCGTACCGGCATTCAAATGCATTCACCGACCTGTCCGTGTCATCTCTCTAGTGTCCTGGGTGCCGAAACAACCGCCATGTGGGCTCTGATACGACCATCGTTGACCAGACCCCAATGACAAATATCGACTCCTTACTAGGCAGCACCTTCTACTGTAGCGACCTGTCAACTACTCGGCCATAGGGGTTTAGCTATCATCGACCGACGGTCATACTCTTCCACGGCACTGCCGTCCTTCGGCCTGGAGTCATCCGGGGGGCAGGGGATTGCGCATGTGGCGAACTGCATTGCATCTACCCAACTGCCAATGCCAGGCGGCAATGCCAGGCACTGGAACGACACTGGGAAGGCATAATCACGACACCGGACGCTGGAAACGGGAACCAGCACTTGGCGCTTGTCCTCGTTCTCTGGGAGCTGCACCCACTTGGTACTAGGCGTACGACAGGTCTTTTTCTTGTCTTCTGCCACACGTGCTACTCGGCGTCGAGGCCCTTACTCATCCCCTCTCCTCTTTCGTACACGAATTTGTACCCACCATCCAAGCACATCACCGGTGCACAGCCCGGCCACACGCACGATCGTGCGACTAGAAGGGCAGCCTACTTGTACATTGCATGCCGACCAGGGTACGGTACGATGGGGGGTGGCTGGCTGGTGCTTACGTTACATGTCCTCTGACGAGATACTTGGTCTACCGTCGAGTACCCTTTCCATCCACTTCAGCCTTATGGAGTTGTACAGAGCTTGGCTGGGTCCGTCCATGATTGGGTGCTTGGGTCTCTTCCAGAGAGATTCCATGCAGGCCCTGCAGCGACCGCCTGTCACCTCCCCCGTCGCTGGGTCTCTGGGCGCTGGCAGGGCATACTAACAATCTGGTCTCTTGGTGTCGTCCCGGAATTCGTCTCGAGACCCCCATCTCTGTTCGTCACCCATTCATACCCTGGATCACACCCCTGGCAACCTAGCCTACTGCCGCACCACGCACAGCACATGCCCATGTCCACGCACACCCTACACCCTCCGAGAATGCGGTTTACGATCAACTGCCTGTGGATGCCGGACCCGTCCGGACTTGACCTCAGGCCTTGGCCAGACAGAAGCAGCCGGTTGGTACACAGACCGAGAGCTGAGGGCCCAAGAGACACCGAGCCTCAAGTGAGGTACTGCTGCCCACTGTCATCCGCCTGCGCATATTCTTGTATTCCCGTCCTCCAGTCACCTCTTTGCGGAATCCGCAATCGTGTGAGCCATGCCTTTTCCGTCTTGTCCCCCTGACCCTCCGCCTCCTGTTGAGGCGGAGGGCCATCCTCTGCGTCCCAAGATACCAGCCGGTCCAGTCGCAGCCCGCAGGACTGTCACCTACCCTCGAGACGTCATGGGCTGGTCAGCCAGACGTGCCTTTGATTTCTATATAAGACTTCGGTCTAGTGCCCCCTGATGAGGAAGGAAAAAGTTTACAATCACCATCAGCTTCACACTCTCCTCGATACAACACAGCAGTCTTGCATTCATAAGCCATTGCAATTCTCGAGCTTCCTCCACCAGCCTACAAATCTTCTCTCACCATCCATCTACCTATTTGTATTACTTCATATCAGAAGCCACCATACAGTTACTATCCTCCATATCATCACGATCTTTGTTCAAGTCACCTTTACATCATCACAATGGCCGGCTACACATTTGAGTTTGCTCCCACCGCTGCGCCGTTCGGCCGCTCGGGCTACAACAAGGGCGATGACGACGACGAGGGCCAGAACAAGGGCCGCTCGGGTTACAACAAGGGCGACGACGAAGACGATGAAGGCCAGAACAAGGGTCGTTCGGGCTACAATAAGAGTGGCGACGACGAGGATGACAAATGAGGAGCCTCTCCCCACCAACAAGTCCCACCGTCCGCCCCCCCCCCCAACCACTTGTCCCTTTTCTCGCCCGCCACCCTATCTCAGGGCTGGCCTTGTCGTTGAGCGCCCGTGTCTCAGATCGACGGTCAGATGTGGGGTGGGGCAGCAGGGACGCTGCCGTTCGACCGTGGGCCCGGTAAGCGGGAAGCGGGCCGGGCATGGAAGGGGGGTTTGGCAAAAGCCCTGAGCCAGCCAGGCGGCGCCCGCGGCCGCTCCTGCGTGGCAAGGGCGGGAGGCGGTCTGGACGACGATACACGGTATTGCGCCCCTGATAGAAAAGGGGTGTGTGGAGGACAACGACGAAAGAGAGCCAGCCAGGCATGTCGTCGATCTTCCACAAGGTCGCGAGCTTGTATGAGTACGCGGATCGGCATTCCAAGATTGGGAGGCTCACGCCGGGAATTTTTCAGGTTGCATGTTACAGTACAGGGTAGATACACGGGCGGGTGGAGACTGGTGTTTGATTTTCCTCGGAAAGACTGCGCGTGCTTTCAAGATTTGGTGGCGCTTAGGGGTAGTGCTTAGGTAGACAGAACGGAGTAGCAACAGGTCTGCAAGGGCTCTCAATTTCAGTCCATCTCTCATGCCTCGAGCCCAGAGCTTCCTCGTCATATCATTGGTGCTTTCTGTCTTCCGTCATGGCCGCTTGCTCACCGGCCTTGTCCTTCCGGTGTGCGCAGCAATCATGGTTCTAGCCGGCCGTTTTCACACATGGTCGCGGCTTACACCGACTGATTCCCAGGGTGGTGGTGAGAAGGGTGGGTGGGTATCGAACATGGTATCCAACGACGCGGGACGCTCTTCGGCCCTTTTTTTTCTCTCTCTCTCTCTTTCTTCCCAAAGACACATTTGAGCCTCATCGGCCGCCGGGAGAACGGGGGGACGCTGACGGCGGACTACCCTGCAACGACACGCATCTAGGCCCTCTCTGCTTTCTCCGACGGCAGAAGCCAAGCCACTAGCTCGGGTGGCACGAGAGGGCGATACACGCACACCGGTCTGCCGGGCACTCACGCTACGGGATAGAGTAGGGACCGTGGTCTCATTTACCGACGCAGAACCTGGACGGGAGGGGGGGGATCACATGTCAGTCATCACGAAGTATACGGAACCAGCATTGGCGACAGTAGAAAGTAGCAGAGCTCGGGTGTCAGGAGATGCAGGAGAAGGGGGGGGTGGGGGGTGGAAAAGGGGAAGCGGTGAAAGATGGGCAGGATCAAGAGGAGCGGGAGGAAAAGAGAACAACTCACTTCTCAAAGATGACACCCAGCACCTCCTCGACATCGCCCCCCTCGCCGCGGCCAGTGATCTTGGCCAGACACTCGGCCGCGTACCGCAGGTGCTCCGCCGCGAGCACGACATCGGGGTCCTGCTGGTCGCCCGCCTCGGCGATGGCCATGTACTCGTCGAGCCAGGCGCCGCACTGGTCCAGCAGCTGCCTCTGGCGCGCCGTGACGCCCAGCATGTCCTGCATCTCGACGGGCAGGCTCGTCATGTCGCCAAAGAGGCCGGCGAGCGTGTCGATGAAGGTGTCGACGCCGCCGTTGCTGGTGGTGCTGTGAGTTCCGCGAGAGGTGGCGTCCTGCGCCTCCCTGCACGATAGGGCAAGCGTGGGCACGTCGCGTAGCGCGGGGGGTTGCCCGGCCTATCTCGGCGTGGAATGACTCCAGCAGGGATGAGAAAGTGGGCGGCATCGACAGCGTCCCGCTTGTTGACGACGAGATCGCTGCCTGGGCCTGCGCGGCGAGCTCGACCGTCTCCGCATCGTAGACAATGGCATGGCCGTCAGGGGTCGGCTCAACGGCGGCCAGCACGACGACAATGTGCGAGTCGAGCGCCTTCTGCTTGGCGCGGCGGATGCCCTCCCTCTCCACGGCGCCTACAGATCCCCCACTCTCGAGGCTCGCCTCACCCCTGAATCCAGCCGTATCGGCAAAGAGGCAGAGAAATCCGCGGATGTCGAGACTCGCCTCGACAATATCCCTCGTGGTGCCCGCCTCACCCGACACGATGGACGCCTCGCGGCCAATGACGAGGTTCATGAGCGAGCTCTTGCCCACGTTCGGGGGTCCCAGCAGGGCGATGCGAATACCGCTCCCTCAGAAGCTCGCTCGGCGCTCCGGCGGCCTCGTGCCTGCGGATGCCCTCGAGGATCTCGACGACAAGCCCACTGACGTTGCGCAGCAGCCTCGGCGGGGGGACTCGTCAAAGTGCTGGTCCTCCGAAAAGTCGATCCAAGGCCTCGAGCTCGGGGCGCGGCTCGCGGGGCTCGTCAAGTGCTGTCCTCCGAAAGTCGATCAAGCCTCGAGCTCGGCGCGCGCTGCCAGCAACGTCGCGCGCCATCCTCGTAGGTGCGGCCAGGGCGCCAGATGAGCCCCTGACGGCGCCAGCGCTGCTGCTCCGTGTCGGCGGCCAGGGTGTCGCCCAGGCTCTCGACCTGCGTGAGATCGAGGCGGTCGTTGAGGAAGGCGCGGCGCGTGAACTCGCCCGGCTCAGCGTAGCGGACGACGGCCACCGAGGCACTGGCGCACCTTGGAATGGCGGCGAGGACGGCCTTGACGGTGGCCTGGCCGCCGTGCACATGGAGCTCGAGGACGTCATCGCCTGTGACGGTCCTGGGGCCGGCAAAGTAGAGGATTAGGGCACTAGGGTCGAGGACGTTGGCCGTTGGTGGCGCGCTGGGGTCGTAGAGGGTGCGCACCGTGGCTTGGCGAGGTGGAGGGAGGGCTCTGGACGGACAGAGCTGGCGATAGATCTGGGACGAGCGGTCAGCTGTCTGGTGATCTGACGTCCCAAGGCATCAATCATACGTACATCCAGACAGGCCGGGCCTGAGATGCGAATGACCGCGATGCCGGCACGGCCTGGTGCGGTGGACAGGGCGTAGATGGTGTCCTCGGTGAAGGCCGACTCGACCCGAGTCGTCATCAACCGTGTCCCTGCGCTCCGCCACCGTCTACATGACGCAGTGGAGCGGTGGTTCGGGAGAGAGGCTGGGGCTGGGGCTGACAAGACGCGCGCTGCATAGCTTGTTGTGCCGCAGCTCAAGCTGCAGGTGTTGGTGTAGATGCAGCTGCTGACGTGACGCCACGGCTGTGAAGACGGAGTCCGCGTCCGGCCGAGACGCAGCACCGGCCGAGCGACGGGGAGCATTGGCTGTGAATGAGGTACAGGAGCGCGCTATGAGATGCCGAAGGACGGTGATGAATTCATGTTGGACTGGGGAAGATGAGGCATCTCAAATGACAGGAGGAAAAGGAGAGGTTCGTGATGGCGAGGTTGAGCTGGCTTAGATGCATCACCTCGATTGAGCGGCAGAGAGTGGCAGAGAGCAAGTGCGACCCACTCGATCCACGAAATGGGGAAGTCGGGTCGAGCTTGTGTAAAGTGACTCTTGCTATTGGCTGCCAACCCCGGGCTTCCGCCGTCTTATCTTATCGCACCAACGGGGACCCCTGCCGCTTGGCCGCAGCTCTGAAATTTTTCTGGTTCAGTAGAGTTCAGATGTTCAGTTGTCCAGAGGCCAGAAAGAAAAAAAATCCCAGGCCCCCCCCCCGCCAATTCCTCACCAGCTGAAGACAAGCGACGAACGAGCGACCTCGAGCTCGACCTTTTCCTTCTCTTCCCGGAGAGAAAAACGACAAGAGTCACCCGAAACCCATATTGTCCCCTCAGGTTCAGACCCAGCGTCTACATTCTTTCATCATGGCGAGCGACAGCGTTATCTGGGAGATCATCAACACGCAGTTCTGTGCTTTCAAGATTCAGTACGTGCCTCTCCTCTCTCCTCTGTCCTCCCTCTCCTCCTCGAGGCTGGCCTTTTTGCGACGCTAACGCCATGTGTGCAGCACCGACAAGAAGCAGACGTTCTGCCGGAATGAGATGAACGTGACGGGCTTCTGCAACAGGCAGTCGTGCCCGCTCGCCAACTCGCGGTACGCCCACGGTGCGGCGGCACCCGACCAAGGACACGCTCTACTCTACATGAAGACGATCGAGCGGGCCCACACGCCG
>NW_003315038.1:310293-311010 GCF_000150825.1 Verticillium alfalfae VaMs.102
TTCGGGGGTCCCAGCAGGGCGATGCGGGATACCGCTCCCTCAGAAGCTCGCTCGGCGCTCCGGCGGCCCTCGTGGCTGCGGATGCCCTCGAGGATCTCGACGACAAGCCCCACTGACGTTGCGCAGCAGCTCGGCGGGGGACTCGTCAAAGTGCTGGTCCTCCGAAAAGTCGATCAAGGCCTCGAGCTCGGCGCGCGCTGCCAGCAACGTCGCGCGCCATTCCTCGTAGGTGCGGCCCAGGGCGCCAGATGAGCCCCTGACGGCGGCCAGGCGCTGCTGCTCCGTGTCGGCGGCCAGGGTGTCGCCCAGGCTCTCGACCTGCGTGAGATCGAGGCGGTCGTTGAGGAAGGCGCGGCGCGTGAACTCGCCCGGCTCAGCGTAGCGGACGACGGCCACCGAGGCACTGGCGCACCTTGGAATGGCGGCGAGGACGGCCTTGACGGTGGCCTGGCCGCCGTGCACATGGAGCTCGAGGACGTCATCGCCTGTGACGGTCCTGGGGCCGGCAAAGTAGAGGATTAGGGCACTAGGGTCGAGGACGTTGGCCGTTGGTGGCGCGCTGGGGTCGTAGAGGGTGCGCACCGTGGCTTGGCGAGGTGGAGGGAGGGCTCTGGACGGACAGAGCTGGCGATAGATCTGGGACGAGCGGTCAGCTGTCTGGTGATCTGACGTCCCAAGGCATCAATCATACGTACATCCAGACAGGCCGGGCCTGAG
>NW_003315038.1:312178-314425 GCF_000150825.1 Verticillium alfalfae VaMs.102
CCGCTCGCCAACTCGCGGTACGCCACGGTGCTTGCGGCACCCGACCAAGGACACGCTCTACCTCTACATGAAGACGATCGAGCGGGCCCACACGCCGTCGCGGCTCTGGGAGAAGATCAAGCTGCCGACCAACTACGCCAAGGCGCTCGAGGAGATTGACAAGCGGCTCATCTACTGGCCCAACTTTATGATCCACAAGTGCAAGCAGCGCCTGACGCGGCTGACGCAGGTCAACATCCGCATGCGCAAGATCGCCGCCGAGGAGGCCCGCCTCGGCGAGAAGCTCGTGCCCAAGCTGCCCAACAAGGTGCGGAACCGCGAGGAGGCCCGCGAGCGCAAGGCCGAGGCTGCTGCCAAGCTCGAGCGCACCATTGAGAGGGAGCTCGTCGAGAGGTTACGCTCCGGCGCCTACGGCGACCAGCCCCTCAACGTCAGCGAGTCCATCTGGAAGCGCGTCCTCGGCGCCATGGAGAAGGACGGCCAGGCCAAGAGAGACAAGGACCTGGACACGGGCATCGAGTCGGAGGACGAGGACGAGGACGAGTTGGACAGCCAGGCCGAGTCGGAGGACGACCTCGAGAAGGAGGTCGAGTACGTGTCCGACATTGAGGAGAGCGAGGACGAGGGTCTCGAGGATATCCAGGACTGGCTCGGCAGCGACGCCGACGAGGATGACGAGGACGACGAGGACGACGAGGACTCGGACGACAGCGACGCCGGCAAGAAGAAGTCGGGCGACAAGCGCAAGCGTGGCCGCGCCGTCAAGCTCAACAACAAGCGGCTCAAGCAGAGGGTCGCTGACCGGCCCAAGGTGGCCGAGGAGCTCACCTGGTGAGGAGGCCATGTGCGGGGCGGTTGAAAACGTTTTTCAAACGAGCGGATTTCGGGTTTCGGGTGTCACGAGGTTTTTTGTCTCCATCATCGTCATCATCATAGCAATGTCACATTATACCCATGGACTCTGTTGTGACGTGATTGTCAGTGTCTCTCTCAACTATCACCTGTCAGGTCTCTCCCACGACTCTGTCGGGATACTCCGTTAGTCGCAGATCGGATAAATGCATGGCGACATAATGCAGTGAAGGTGGTGGGGTCCAGTGAATGGTGGGGCACAGCTCTGGTCAACGACACTGGCCGCACCTGCCTTGGCCGCCGCTCCTTTGATCATGTTCCATGTTCCATGCCCCCCCCCCCCCCCAAAGTTGAAACCTCCTCCAGGCACGAACCCACCTCCGACCAAACGATCCGACCCACCTACGACAAATCGCCCTCTCCAAGTCAAGTCCGACTTCTCTGCAGTCCATCTCTACAACCGAACCAGGGCAATCCGCAGCATTCCACACGACACTCGCCAATCGAGCACCCGAAAAGCAAATCGTAGAACCCTCCGCCTCCTCCCCAGCACCCCGCAGCACCGCAACGCCGCAACACCGCAACGACCGCCTGAACAAGGAGCCTGAACACTACAAAGAAAGCCTAGGCCGGCAAAGGGGAGCCCGAAAGCACGAGAGCACAGTTTTCCTCCTGTCTCTCTCTCTCCCTCTCTCTCTCTTTCCCTCTCTCCCCTCTCACCCTACGCAGAGCAGCCCACCATGGCCTCGTGGTACAAGAACATACTCACAAACACAACGTCGCAGCTCTCGAGCCTGCAGTCGCGGCTCCTGCAGACGGAGAACGACGGCGACACGGAGGACGACACGCACGTCTGCCGCGTGCTCCGCGCCTACTACACCCAGGAGCAGCGGCCCTTTCCCGGCTGGCTGCCGCCGGATCCCAAGGCCCCGCCGCCCGTGGCCCCCGTCTACGCCTCGACCCAGCCCCAGGTCGGCGCGCGCTACGGTGCCGCCGCGTCGGGCGGCGGCGGTCAGCTCGGCGGCGTCCCGGCGTCGGGATCGCTGAGCTCGCTGTGGGATAGGAACCCGGCGCAGCAGGGGCAAAACGCGCCGCAGAGCCTGCGGCAGGGGCGGGGAGGCGGCGGGCAGCAGAGGGTGAGCCCGTTCGCTCAGGGTGGCGGCGGCGGCGGCGGCGGCGACGACAGGCCCGGCACCGGGGGTAGGGCCGGGAGCTACCAGTCTGGCAGCGTGTACTCGCAGGGATCGACAAGCGCGCCGGCGCCGGCGGCTGCGGGTGGAGGTTCGGCGCAGGACAGGTTGAAGCAGAGGCTTTGGGGCGGCGGCGCGAGGACGACGAGCCCGGCGGGGTCGCAGGGCCCTACCAACCGCCGAGCTCGGGAGGCGCAGCCATGGC
>NW_003315038.1:315189-321041 GCF_000150825.1 Verticillium alfalfae VaMs.102
AAAAGGCAAAACAATTGGGGTGAGCCGGGATCGAACCAGCGACCTTTAGATTGACTTCCTGAAGTTGGCTTCAGTCTAACGCGCTCCCAACTGCGCCATCCCCCCAATGGATAATTTCCGGTTCGATGAGCAAAATCACGACAACCGCTTGCAGCAAAACCCCTTATTTTTCCTTGCTGTTGAGTCTGTTCACTGGGTGATGCTAAGTTGACTTTTTTTTCAATGAAGCATTGCACTGATGCGAGTCCTCATAACGTACCGTCTTATGGTTCTCTCCTTGTCACTCGCAAGCTCATTGACAAGAAGCATGTCTCGTGTGTGCATCAGGGCCCAAGCCAGACCTCAGCGTTCCTTCACAAGTTAGAGGAGAGAAAGTACAGGCAAATCAGTCTGTAGTCATAACTTGTCCATAAGTTGAGCTCGTTCTGCTGCAGCTGACGCATCCCCGCACGATTAGGTCTCGAGAAGGGGCGCATCGCTCGCCTCCCAGGGGTGGTCCTCCTCCGCGCGCCGAATGAGATGTGTGTGCGCAGCGCTCCTCGGCGTGATCTTGAAGGGGAACTCAGCAGGGTAGCACAGGATGCCGGGCATCGGCTTGGCGTCGATACCCACGGACCCCCCCGTCGAGTCGGTGGCGGCGCTCACGTCAAATACCGCCAAGGACTGGACGACGTTGATGAAGACACCCGAGTCGGCGATAAACCGGCCAGGGCATATTCTGCGTCCGTACCCAAACACGTCGGACGTGGGGTCTGGCTCGTCTCGCGGGCTCAGAAAGCGCTCGGGCTCAAACGAGTGCGGGTCCCGGTAGACGTTCGGGTCATGGAGGAACCCCCACACAGCCGGGAGGAGGATGGCGTTCTTGGGGATGCGGTACCCGTTGTACTCGAGCTCCTCGTTGGCCGTGTGGGGGAATCCCATGGGGGCAATAGGCCACCATCTCAGCGTCTCTTTGATGACTGCGTTGATGTAGGGAAGGCTGTCCCGGTCCTCAAAGTTGGGAAGACGATCGGTGCCTATGACGCGGTCGATTTCTTCCTGGGCTTTGCGTTGAATACCGGGGAACTTTGCCATGGCCAGGGTGAAGGCCGTCAGGCTGATGACGGTGGTGTCCGCGGCGCCGCCGTAGAGACTTGCGGCCGACCACAGGATGGCCTCCTCATCATCTTGGCACAGGGTGCTCGTGTCGTTGTTTTTGCACTGTTGCACGAGCTTCGACACGTACGAAGGCTTTTGCGAATCGGCGTCCATCTGGCGCTGGACGAATCGATACGGCACCCAGCCGGCGTCCTGGATGGACGTGCGCCACTTGCGCGCCGTCTTCTTGAAGGTGACGCCGGGCGTGTTCTCGGGGATGTATCGGAGCAGAGGAATCGTATCGACCGGCCAGGCCATGGGCACAGTCGCCAGGGAGAACTCGGTGGTCATCTTGTCGACGAGGCTGACGAGCACGTCGGGCTCGTGCGGCTCGGCAATGTAGCCATAGGCCATCTTTAGGATGGTCGCCGCAGTCGTGCTGGATCTTGGTCAGACATGCACATTGATGTCTCGCCAACGTCGTTCGAACTCACGTCTTGAAGTGCTGCAGCCACTTCTCCGGCTCCTTCAGCGCACGCACGAGCTGGCGGTTCACCTCGAGCTCCTGGGCCTGGTGATACTGTGCTGCCGCAGCCTTGGTGCCGAGTTCTCGGTGCATGAGCTTGCGGTACCTGCGGAAAGACCTCGGTGTTGCCCTGGCTGATGACTGTCTTGTCGTAGCCGCAGAACTCATTGGCAAAGACCATGCTCGGCCGACCGGAGGTCTTGCCGGCGAACTTCTCGAGGAGGTCATGAGCCATCTGCTGGTCATTGATGAGAATGAGAGTCTTGCCAAGCACGGTCACGGAGCTGATGGGGCCATAGAGGCCCTTGTGCTTGACCCAGTGCTGGTACTCGGCCATATCGGCGGGAGGAAAGTCGTTCACATTGCCAACAATGGGGAGCGGTTTGGGACCTGGTGGTAGGGGCAGCCGGCGTCTCTCGTTGAGGTATTGGTAAACAAGGTAGCTGAGTAGAGCCACAGCAGCCCACGGCAGTACAAGCGATGCCGCCATGATGTTGGTCTGGCAGCTGGTTCACGTGTAGCGGAGGGGGGACGGGGTCAGTAGCAAGGCAGGTGAAGCTCAGAACGAGAGAGAAGAGGAAGACGAAGATAAAGCGGACGAGCACAACAACGAGGTCTGCAGCAACGGACACAGAGTCTATATCAGGCAAACAATCGGCATAATCACCAATGTCATGATTGGCCGCTCATATCTCGTGCAGGCGGCGGTCAGCCGCGTCGAGGAGCATCTTCCGTGCCGTGGGTTCGTGATGTGCCGACTTGGCGACCTCGGTGGGGTTGAGTGCTACCTGTGTGCAGATCACGACTGGTGGTCTCCATCGCGCAAAGGTGCCGTATGTAGGCGAAAGGAAGTCATTGGATGTTGAATGCACCGTGGATATCTTGCTGCATGAAAAGGGCCATCCATATGCATCGTTCGCTGTTGCCGCGGCTTGCATTGCATAGCCGTGCAAGTAAGTGATGAACATACATGCGGGCCGCCGGGCTTCTTGGTGGAACGATGAGAGTGTGATGGCGTTTCGTAGGGAAAGCCATTGGCTGATGTCGACATGTTGTTTGACGTCAACGTGCTGCCATCCAGTAGGGTCGGATTGAAGGTGGAAGGGATGGTGTCGAGGTGAGACCTACGAGCGTAGATACTTCACAGGGCAGGGTACCTTAAGCTCCAGCCACAGATGCTCGGTACTTACTCAAGGTACCTAAGGTAGGCACCTCAGATAGGCAGGCACCTGGAGGCATCGCGTGAAGTGACGAGGCGAGAGGCGAGGCCCGGGTGACGTAGGCGGAACGCGCCAGCTATAGCAGGCGGCCGACGCTTTCAGCGGGCGACCCCACCATCACCATCGCTGCAGCCTGGTGACCTCGCCCATTCTATTAGTCGCCCCCCCCCCCCGCCGTCCACCTACACTCCATGTCCGCGTGAACCCCATCTGGTGCATCATGCGTGCTGTACCAAGATTTCCCTTCTTGCACTCGAGTCTTCCTCTCGTGTAAGCCTTTCCTTCCTCAAGCAGCTTCAGCCTGCGCTTCATCTCATCTCTCCGTCTGCTCTACTACCCACACCCGCCGACCGTCACGGCCAGACACGGCTGCACGATGACCTCAGACCCCCCGCCCTCCTCAGCAGGGGCCTCTCGCGATGCAGCTCCCGCCAAACCACAGAGAAGCTCGTCGCCATCGGGCAGCTACTATGCCTTGAGCGACGACGACGAGGGTGAGTACAACACCATCACACACACCGAGACGGGACGTGGTGTGAAGCTGCTCTTTTCCAAGAGCAAGGTGAGTGGCCTGCTGCTCCTTGCGAATTGCTTTCCTTGCGAATTGCTTTCCTTGCGAATACGCTTTCCTTGCCCCTCATCGTCTAACCCACCACGCCACCCCAGGTCTACGTCCACCCAACCCCGTCTGCCAAAGACAACATCCCAGGCTACATCGCTCTGCTCCAGCAAAAAGGTCACCGAAATGGCCGGCCCCTTTCCTCCTCATCGCTCGAGCCTGGCTCCGTCGCCTCGTCAGATCTCCTCCTCGCCTGGCTGCCCGAAACATCGCTGGGCGCTTCCGAAAGCATCTACGTCAAGGTCGACCTCAGCGACGCCGAGTCGCCCCCCAAGCAATCCTACCTCGTGCCCCCACCGCCCACCGTCACCGCCCACCAGGGCTCCATCGGCCACTACGCCTTCGCCATCCCCGTCAGCGCCATCTATTCACTGCTCGTCCGCCCCCCGAGCCTGGGCTGGTGGTACGGCTCCCTGATCATCAACTCGAGGGCCGGCGACAGCTTCCCCGCCCTGTTCTTCCACGATGGCGAATGCCAGAGCACCATCCTCAAGAGGAAGCAGCGCGCGCGCGAGAACTTTGATCCCTTTGGCGACAAGGGCGAGATGTTCTGGGGTGGCGACGAGGTCCTGCGCTGGCTGCGACGATATATCGACATTCAACGGTCCGAGGCCGAGCCCAACATCTACCTCGTCGAGCCGAGCAAGGAAGACAGCGAGGCCTTTGGTGGCAAGCTGACGTCCAGTCAGACACAAATTGGGCGCAAGGACAGCACCACGGGCATGAACGTCCAGGGTGCTGCCGGCGCAGGATCGTCACGGGGCGCAGGACCCGATGCCCAGATGGATCCCTTTGTCAAGTTTGTTAAGGAGACTGGCTGGAACATTATGGAAAAGTTCAGCAAGGTCACGACCATGACACGCCGCGCCGCCCAAGACGCCATCCAGAACCCCAACGTCCCTCCACAGATGAGGCGGCTGCTGAGAAACCCGGAGGTGCAAACCATCCAGGAGGAGTTTGACAGCGCGAGGATCTACCTGGCTAGGTGGGCCATGGGCATTGCCGAACAGAGCGAGCGTGATCGCCGACAGAGGATCTGGACCGCGAAGGACGTGCTGGAGCTCGAAGATACAGACGTCGGCGAGTTTGAGCTGCTGGATGGTACGAGCGGCCTGTCGATGGAGGAGCGCAGGAAGCCCGTCACGGCCAAGGAGTGGAGTACCTTTTTCGACGCGCGCACCGGGCGGTTGACCGTGACTGTCGATGAGGTCAAGGAGCGCATCTTCCACGGAGGTCTCGATCCGGACGACGGCGTGCGCAAGGAGGCTTGGCTGTTCCTTCTGGGTGTGTACGACTGGCACAGCACTGCCGATGAGCGCAAGGTCCAGATCAACTCGCTCAGGGATGCCTTTGTCAAGCTCAAGGGAGCCTGGTGGGAGAGGCTCGTGGATCTCGGCGGTGAAGGAGAGGAGGGCGAGTGGTGGCGCGAGCAGAAGGGCCGTATCGGTCAGTACACCACAGCGACGCAGAATCCAACGTTCGTGCTAACAGCCACCACAGAGAAAGACGTTCACCGTACGGACCGCAACGTCCCCATTTTTGCAGGGGAAGACATCCCCCATCCAGACCCTGACTCTCCCTTCGCCGAGGTCGGCACCAACGTTCACCTCGAACCAGCTGAAGGACATGCTCCCTCACCTACAACGAGTACAACAAGGGATCTCGGCTACGTCCCAGGGCATGTCTGACCTGCTGGCGCCCATCTACGCCCGTCATGCAGGACGATGCCATTGCGTTCTGGGGCTTTCAGCACTTCATGGACCGCATGGAGCGCATCTTTCTCCGCGACCAGTCCGGCATGCGCAACCAGCTCCTGGCCCTCGACCATCTCGTCCAGTTCATGGACCCCAAGCTGTACAAGCACCTCCAGTCTGCCGACAGCACCAACTTTTTCTTCTTCTTCCGCATGCTGCTCGTGTGGTACAAGCGCGAGTTCGCCTGGATGGACACGCTGCACCTCTGGGAGGTCCTGTGGACAGACTACCTCAGCAGCAGCTTCCACCTCTTCGTCGCGCTCGCCATCCTCGAGAAGCACAGGGATGTCATCATGACGCATCTGCAGCACTTTGACGAGGTGCTCAAGTATGGTATGTTTGAGATTCTTGCCCCCTTTGCCCAAAGCCAAAAAAAAAAAAAAAAAAAAAAGTCTAACGCACGCCAGTTCAACGAACTCTCCAACACAATGGACCTCGACTCGACCCTCATCCGCGCCGAGGCCCTCTTCCGCCGCTTCAAACGCCTCGTCGAAGCCGTCGACAAGAAGGGCAACTTCCCGCCACCCCGCCTGCACAGCCCCGACGAGGTCATCCAGAGCCCCGACGCCGCCAGGGTACGGCCCGCCAGCGCCAGCCCGCCAGAGGACGCTTCGACTTCGGCCTCGGCCTCGGCCACACCCTCGACGCCGAGTGCG
>NW_003315038.1:321141-323694 GCF_000150825.1 Verticillium alfalfae VaMs.102
GGCGGCGCCGCGCGCAAGAGTAAGAGTCCAGCCGTCAAGACAGACGAGCCGGACGAGAGCGCCCAAGATCATCACGCCGGAGCTGCTGCAGCTTCTGAGCCGCAAGGTCGAGGTGCTGCCGCGGAAGAACGGTCGCGAACCTCGGCGACGGGCTGCCTGCGGAGAAGAGGAACGTAACACCTCGCGCAGGGGGGGTCGGTGTGACGCACGTTTGGACTGGCATAGAGCGTAACGACAAGGCAGGACGAGAAATGGGGAATTGGGTTTGGACAGATTCGGCGCACTCGACAGGCCGCTGTCGCGGGCGTTCTGGTTCGCGGGTTCGGCAAGGGGAACGTCGCAAAACGAAAACGAGGCAAAGCGGGTGTTCACTTCGTACCGTGTACTACAAACAGGATTGATTTTTTTTGTGTTTTCCGCAGTGCTACCACAGCAAGAGGGATCTTCCCATACGCGAGGAACGTTCATGGTCTGACAGGCTAACAGGCTTCTCTCTTTTCACGTGATGAATGCGTCCAGACGAAAATTCCAGTCCATGCTGAGTAGAAATTGATTGCTATGCACACTGACCAGAGGTCATTCATACACGCGGTGCTGAACCGCAAGTGTAAACTCTATAATGCCCTTCTCTCGCTCCCGTTCTTCTTCTCCTTGACATACGCTAATGATGACCCTCACCGACGGAACCGCCCCAAACGCCTTCGTTCGCGCCCAGCCCCGGACCGACCGCCTCGAGCGGACGACGATTAATGCAGACCTCTAATTAAAGGGGTATATCTATGCTGTCTTCCGTCTCGCTGTACGGCGTCGGCGGTAGCGCTTCATGAGGCGATCCGTACGCGCAGGCCTGATGACAAGAACGTCACGACGCAGCAGAAAGGTCCGAACGAGTCGACGCGGCCGGGAAGGGTTTGGCAGAACATTGGCCGTCCTTGGCGGACCCATTTTGGCAAAGTACTGCTGGAATGAAAGGATTCACCTATACCACGGGTGAGGCCATTGTTTCACGTCAGGCGGAAGGCAAAAAGGGAGCAACACATTCCGGGTAGGTAACTGTGGTCCGAGATCGTGGGCTTCTGGGACAAGGGTTGTGCGCCAGCTCGTGGGCCAAGACGACCCACCACCAGACGGGCCGCCTCGGGCCTTGGCCTCGGCCTGCCTGGCGCCCGTGAGCTTGTCGGCGTGCAGCTGCAGGAAGAAGCGCAGGTTGCAGAAGATGCTGCCGCTGCTGTTGAACGCAATGGTGCCGCCCTTGTCGTCGTAGAAGATGTGCAGCACCTTGGGCGACAGCGAGTAGACGCCGCCGACCTCGGTGAGCAGGGCCGCAAAGGCGTTGATGGGGCCGGCGTACCGCTGCAGGAACGGCCCCGGTTCGAGCGTCATGTCGCGCGACGTGAAGACCTTCATGCCGTTGGAGGCCTCGGCCGCGAAGGCTATGTTCTTGGCGGACGTGCTGTCGCAGTACGTCGCCTGCTCCTTGACCTCGTTCATGCTCGGCGGCGAGAAGAGCTGGTTCGAGTCGTGCGACCGCGTTGAGTTGATGGCGTTCAGAAGGTTCTGCTCTACGGTGGCCGGACTCGTCACCCTGCCGTCGTCCTTGCCCTTCTGCCCGACGCCGCCGGTGCTGCCGCCGGTGGACGGACCAGGACCAGGCGGCGGGGGCAGAAGCTGTCGGCCGTCTTGCGCCGGCTTGTCAAGTTGGCCGTTGTGCCTGTCGTCGTCCTCGTCGTCGTCCTCGGGTGTGTCGAACCCCAGGCGTCGCGTCAGGTTGGAGAACAAGCCCTTATTCTTTCTCGTTGGTGGCATCAAGCTAGGCGGACGCTGACCCTCCTCGGGGCTCTCGTGTCCGAACGAACCAGGCATGACCGGCTCGGGTGTCTTCGCAGTGTGCCGAGCAGCCTCGGCAGCCTGAGTCTGCTGCTGGTCCCATTCCCGCTCCCTGTCCTGAATGCGCTTCTGCTCTGCGTCCAGCGCCTTGCGCCTCTCCTCCTCGGCGATCCTCGCCTCCGCAGCCTTCGCTCGCAGGATGCGGTCGACGTTGTAGCCTCGGGCCCGCAAGCCGAGCAGGTCGAGGGTCAGGAACGGCTCGAAAAAGAGGTAGGCCTGCTGGTTGTGCCGCGTCAAGAGAAGCTGGCAGATGGCCTGGCCCACCTGGTACATGTCCGGCTGGCCGTCGGCGGCGACGTACAAGACCCAGCCCGCCCGCGTCTGCACGCTCGCCGCCGAGCGCTTCTCCGTGTGCGTCTTGCTCTGGCCCCGCAATGTGCGTCTGAGAGCCACGTTGGTCACGAGTTCAACGATGAGATTCTTCTCGAGCCACTTGGCGTCATGTTTGAACGCTTCCCGTCGGTAGGTAGCGTATTCGTGGAGGAAAATCTTGCTGCGCTCCACAACGTGTTTCCGGAGAGCTGCCGCCCTGTCTTGCTTATCGACGTGGGGACCGATCCGGACGTTCTCCTCGACGAGACTGCTGAGGTTCTGCGCACCAAGAGCCAGGTAAGAAGATCTCGAGCGCTTCGTCCTCCGGTGCCGTGAGCAGATGATCCTTGAACA
>NW_003315038.1:324681-327512 GCF_000150825.1 Verticillium alfalfae VaMs.102
CCAGCCCAGGGTTGAACCGACCCATTACCGGTGGATGTTGGGTGGGTTGGGCAATGAAAAAAGGTTCATTGGCTTGGACCACGCAAGCGCTTTCGTCTTTGCAGACGTCATCAGGGTCTACCCAAGCTCTGGCACCGAAGGGATACGCCCCGCAAGCCCAAAAGTCGCGAAGGAAACAAGTCCCTCCGTGCTGGAGGCCCCGGAAAGCTGCCTGGAGGGCCAAGGCCACTGCAGCAGCGGCAGCCCCAGAGCTCCTGTGCGAAATCCTTGGGCTCAAACAAGTTCGCACACGCGGTACAGCTGAGTCGAGCCCCTTGGTCGGTTCCAAGGCCTTTGGGGCCAGCCTCGGCAGGACAAATGCGCGACTCCTTCAACTTCTTCATATCCGCCGCAGGAATGTCATCCTTGACTGATGCCAGGTACTTGATGAGTTCGAGGTGACTCCATCGCTTCTCTTCGCCGTTTGCGGTGGGACTCAGGAGCCTGGTGAAGATGGTATCGAGGTCGAGGGTTTTCCTGACGCCAATGGCAACGAGAAACTTCTCCTTGAGGTTTTGACAGTTTTCGATAACCGGCAGATCGTCAAAGAGCTTGACGGTCGCAAAGAACGACTCGGTAGGCTTCCGCATGCCCAGCTTCGTCGGCATGACCGTATGCGCTTGCAGCAGACCGATCACGGCAGACTTGGACTTTGGGTTCAGGTTATCCCACGCTTTGGACAAAATGAGGAGCACTTGGAGAGCAAATTTTGGCGTCTTCGTCATGTTCTGGTCATCTGCCTTGTCAGAGAGGGACATGAGCAGGAACCTCAGCCAGGGCAAGACTTCGAGAGGCTCCCAGCCGAGCGCCTGCAGCTCCGGAGTCGCGCAACTGCTGGTAAAGGCGTGCGGGATGGTGGTGGGCGGTATAGGGGCGTGGGCCGGGATCTTGTTGACCACGAGGAAGTTTGTGATGGACCCGAGAGCAATGATCTCACCCTGATCGCTACCGTCTTGTGACACAGTCGCCACCGCGACATCCAGCAGGCTGGACTTGCTCGAAGGATCAAGCTCGCCGTTGAGTGCTCTCTTACCAGCCCAGCTGATGAAGTTGATCAGCTGCTCCCGATTCATAGCCTTGGTCTCGAGTTCTTTGCGCACGTCTTCCACCGTGATCGAACTGATCAGCCCGAAATCGATCAGCTTTTTGACGAATGGGTCATTCTTGAGCTCCACAGGCACGACGGGGATGCTATCCACGAATTTGCTGAGCTCCTCGGATCCGATCCGCACCTTGGAGGTCTGCATGACACCACGCGAAGAGAAGACCTCGATGGAGGCCTTACGATACGACGTCCAGAAGGCTTCCTCGATGATCTGTGCAACCTGACCGCTTGGCGTCGAGTCACCAAAGGTAAACGTCTTCAAGATGTGAATGGCTTCAGGCATGAATTTGGCAATGTCCTTGGTCGCAATCTTGCCGCCCTTGTCGGCAGCCTTCCTCACCTTCAGGTCAAGATCACTCATCTCGTTGGCAAATGCCAGCCGCGTCATGATACCGGCAGCACGAAGCATCTCGATGTTCCAGGAGCGAACCCACCGTGCGTTCAGGTCGATGGCCTCACGCTCCACGGTCGGAATTACAGATTGTGCCGAGATGTGCATGCCCGCACCCGTGGTCTGCGTCGTGGGAAAGCCAATGAAGATCCGGCCACCGGGCTTCTTGCTCGGCAGAACAGACGCAAAGACATCGGCTGATTTAGAGATGACATCGGAGCTCGAGCTCTCCGTCGCCTGCGTTTCGTCGTATGACGATGTCAGGATGGACAATTTTGTCGTCTTTGGAGGCGGCTTCTTCGTGGCACGTTCTAATTCTGCCGAGAAGGAGGCAGACACCTTGGTCTTGATGACCGCAGACGTGACGCGGAGGAAGATGGAGGAGCTTGACGCCTTGGTCACGTCCTCCGAGATGGTCTCCTGGGCGACGGCTTCCTCCTTGTGCGCCTTGCCACGCAGGCCAGCCTGCGAGGCACTCGACGTCAGCCTAGAGAAGAAGCTTCTCAGAGAGGGAACCTCTGCGCCCATGCCGTACTGGTCGGACTGTTTGGCAGCGGTGGCCCTGGGCTTCCACCCAATGACGCCCATGAAAGAGGCATCGATCTGTGCACTCGTACGATCGACGGTGTGTACCGTCATGAGGCCGTCCCGGGTCCGCGTCTCGAGGTCCCTTGGGATGGGCACCTCTACACTGGGCGAGGCCTTCTTGTGCAGGGCCAAGACTTTGTAGTCGTCGATCCAGAACTCGACGTGCTGCAGGGCCACAAACGTTAAGCTTGTGGCAAGGAACTGACTGACAGACAGGAGATTGGGGAGAGGCGTCGTCGTGTTGCGGTAGTCGAGCACAAAGATGGTGTCGGGAGACTGCTGGTCCGCGGGCAGCGTCGTCTTCTTGGTGAATAGGGCGTTTCCTTTCCAGTAGAACGCCATGGCCTCGTTGCCAGAGCTCACAAAGGGCTCCTCGCAGTCGGCAAAGACGCTGTAGAAGCCCACGCCAAACGCACCAATCTTGGTCTCGTCGGGGTTGCCCTCGGCTATCCTCTTCAACCTCCCCCAGTCTGTCTTTGTAAAGGGTTGGCCGTCATTCTGGACCACGAGGCGGCGGAGCGTGTGATTTGTGATGACGTGCTTGAGGAGTTCAGAGCGATCGGTCGTGTTGGGTAGCGCGACAGAGGTGGAGGGCATGGTCTCCCACTTGACCTTGACGGTCGTGGCCTGGGCGTCGGCGGCGTTCTGGATGAGTTCTCGGAGTGTCGTCCATTCGCCAGAGTAACGGGCAAGAACCTTGTCGATGAA
>NW_003315038.1:327612-332013 GCF_000150825.1 Verticillium alfalfae VaMs.102
CACCGCGGAGGCGCGAAATAGTCCATGGTTGTGGTTGTGGAAAGGAAGGGTAGGATCGAGGGGTGGAAGTCGGAGGGGGTTTATCCAAGGTGGAAAGTTCGCATGGTCTTGGCCAGCATCCAGAAGCAAGAGTGGCTCTTTAGAATGCGTCTAGTTACAGGTATCGCGTCGAGATGACAGAGGGGCGTCCAGGTTGTTCGGAATCGGAGGGTCGGGGTGTCGGCATACACGATGACACTGTAACGAAAGCTGAGACGTATTAATAGTACAGGCACGGGAAGAGGGCGGCCAGCGGGTTAGGCAGGCCAGTGTTTGTTCTCAGATCACACCTTGCCACTGAAGCCACTCTGCTGTTCTAGAAGCTGCCGTGCGAAGATGCAAGGTCAAACTCAGGCTGTTCGAGTCGGCGTTGCGTCGTGAGCTCGGTGAGTCTGGCCCCAAAGTTGCTGAGGCTAGGCTTCCCCCCGTAGTGGCCTCGTGACGCAACGCGCCTCGCCACAGGCACCGATGCACTGGGGTTGGTGGTGACAGGGGTCCGATAAGATAACCAGGCATCCCTACCGATGAGGCTCACGTTCCTGGCCACAACACACCGAGCGCCCCCTGAATGAGGCTTGGAACCTGGGGCTTTCGTGCCTGTCAGTAGGGGGCTACATGGATTCACAGCCAGTGCGTTCCTGGCCAGTACGAGAAACGTAAAAGAAAATTATTAAAAAGAAAATTGGACAAAATCGGAACGGATTCGATGCATTACAAGTTGCTAGTGTATAGTACAACAGAGAGACCGTCTCGTTTCGGAGGTCTCGTCACAGACGCCTCCAAATCCAACCAAACTCCTTATTTCGCCATAATGTCAACATAGCGTCCGCTCTTCCTCGCCTTCTTCGCGCCAGGCCTACGCGGTCCTGCGGCGCCTATCAGATCATCAATGCTGCTGGCATTGCTCATGCTCGTCGTCGGCCGGCTCGGCGGTCCGCTCGGTGGCCCTGTGCTCGAGTTCGACACCGACCTGGCCATGGCTGGTGGGCCTGCCGGGATGTCAAGGCTCTCCCGCGAAGGAGCCTTTGACAGGCTGCCTGCGCCGATCGGCATAGGCGGCCGAGGGGGTCCGCCAGGGGGTCCCATGGCGCCCGACGACGACGAGGGGGGGCGTGCGGTCGACTTGGCCTTGGGCGGTGGAGGGTGGTAACGTGTCTGCTCGGCCCGGCCGTGTCTGCTCGGCCCCGGCCTTCTTGACCCCATCGCTTTCTGATTCGGGGTCGTAGACGAAGCTGCTCGACTCGCCCAACTTGGCACGGATCGGCTTGTTGCCTGGGTTGGAATCCGGCATGGCGTCCTTCTTGCCACCCCACCAACTGCCGAAGCCCCATCCCTTCTTGCCTGCGCTCTGTTCACCTGCTCTCTTGGCTGTACTGCTATTAGCTTCGTTGTGACAAAGAAAAGGGGCATGCCTAGGTTGAATCTTACCATCTTCTTCGGCGGCCTTTCTGAACATCTCGTCATTCTCCTTGTCCTTCTCCGACTTGGATTTCCCCTGCGGCCGCAGCGCGGGAATATCATCCTCGTCGTCATCCATGAAGCTTTTCTTCTTTGGCTTTGGCTTGTCATCATCGTCATTGTCGTCGTTGGATGGCTCAACGCCCGGGTCATAGGTCGGTGGCTCGTAGCTGTAGGGCTGGTACGAAGGTGCTTCGTACCCTCCGCTAGCTGCAGCATCCTCGGGCTCGGCCTGTTGGGAATCCGGGCCTGCGTTCGTGACAAAAGACGAAGGTTCATAGCCGTACGAGGGCGGCTGGTAGCCTTGATCCCCCTGAGGAGTGAATTGGGTGGGCGCATCGGCAGGAGGCGCTGGCGATCCCTGGTGTGTGATGACCGGAGCTTCTTGCAAGCCGCCGTACGGTCCATAGGCAGACGGAGCGGGGTCAGGCTGGGGTGCATGGCCGTCCAGAGGCGCACCGTAGGGTGCAGGGTTGTAGGCTTGCGGAGTATAGCTGCCTGCGGTAACACCAGACTGCGAGTCGATAGAGGTGCGAGTCGGCGCATCAAAGGACGCACGGCCGTAGTCGTTCGACGGCTGAGTCGACTGCGCCGCAGGCGTATAACCCGACGTCGGCTCATACGAAGTCGTCGGTGTAGACGGCTGCGCTCCCATGGGTGCGTAGCGCGATGCTGCCCTCGTCCCCTGTGCAAGTGCTGCAGGAGCAGTGACTGGGTAGCCGGGATTGTTGTTCCCGTACACGTCAAAGTTCGATACGGAAGGAGACGGGCTGATGGTAGGTGTGCCTCCGGCAATGCGGCCAAATGGCCCAGTCTCCGCGCCGGGCTCGCCTGGCGTGGCGGTGCCAGAACCGTCGGCCTCGTCGCCGGCAACAAACTTGTTGAAGCGGTTCCACATGCTATCCGAGACCTTGTTCATGCTGGGTTTGGAGATCCAGGACGAAGATTCGCCCTTCGGCGCCTGCTTGAGCCTCTTGGACAGGTCATCTACCGCAGCCTCGAGCAGGGCATGGTGGTACGGAGACCTCTTTGTCTGTGCAGTGATCGAGTTGGCAATGACATCGCAGTATTGCAGCGCCTTGTCCCTAAAGCCATGCTCCGCCAGAGTTGCGGCATGCTGGAGTTTATAGGCAGCGAGGTGCGGCACGCCGGCCGAGTTGGCCCCGTTCGCAAGCGAAAGGCCATACTCGAACACCTCGCTAAGCAGCAGTGCCTCTGTTTCCTTGCCGAACTGCTCGGCTTGAGTCTTGTGGTCAGCGCCCAGGAGGACAAAGCTGGCTGTTTGATCGTCGAGACCCCCGAATACTATCGTCTTGCGGGCAAAGAGGAAGCAAATGTGTGCGGCTTCAGCTCTGCCATATGTCGACAAGAGATCGCCCAGTGCGCTCAGCGCCTTGGTGTCATCGGGGCTCCGGTTGCTGAGCACCAACCCTAGGGTCTCGCGCCATTTGTCGAGGCCATCGAGGGCGTCCTTGGCTGGCTCGGCAGTCGCGGCCGTGGTCATCAGCTGGCGGCCAGCACGAGCATGGCTGGGGACCAGCTCATCGACACACTCATCGAAATTGCCTGACAGGACCTTGTAAAGTGCAGCAATCGACTCGTTGTTACGCCCCGGGTAGTTGACCTCTTTACGCACGAACTCTTGGGCGACCTGCTTGTACAGATCCGGCGACACCGTGTTCGAGATGAGCATGGCATGACCCCAGAGCCTCTTGTCGACAGCTGCCCAGACCGCTTGTTCCCGATCACCAGCGAGGAGGTGCTTGCGGATAGAGACGACAGTTTGGGAGTCAACACCATCTGCCTGCATCTGAGTGGAAGTGGCTGGGAACGCAACACCAGCTGCGCCATCCGCGTAAAGAGGAGCTGCCTCAGCTGCCTCGTCCTTTGCTTCTGGCGAGAGAATGTCGCGCACGGCGGCCTCGACCTCTGCGCCGCCTTCGAGAGCGCCATCGAATTCGATGAACGTCCTGAGAATCTTCCACAACAAGACGCGCTCAGTCGTTCGCTTGTCCTCGTGGGTGATTTGAGAGCTGTACGTCTGCCCTGGCAAGTTTGCCTCCAGTGACTCGATCCCGGCAGTCAGCCAGGAAATAGTCTCCTTCTTCTTCGACTTCCCCTTGAGAGGTCCAGGGAATTTGGCCAGCCGGTCTTCGAGAGGCTCAATGTCTTTCACCTGCTTGACGCGCACTTCGCCGGGCGTACGCACAATCATGGGTGCCGTTTGGCCCATGCCGTAGCGTGGGATCTCCTTGGGGAAAGATGTGATGATGGTGCCACCGATACCCCACGAGAAGACAGGTGCTCCCTTCCACCTCTTGAGTGGGTCATTTTCACGTCCATCGGTAGGGGCGACCATGTTCAAGCTCTGAGAAGGAGCTCGGTGGCGACCCGTGCGAGGTGCTGCGGCATATGAGTGCTGAGCACTGGCGGGCTGCGCTGCTTGCGGAGCAGCGGCACCATGCGAGGATGCCGGACGTGCAGCAGCTTCACTGGGTTGGTAGCGGCTTTGGAGTGAGCCAGGCGATTGTGTCTGCGACCTCATCGGGGGCGCGAACCTCTGCTCGGGTGACAGGGGGTTCGATTGCGGCTGAGGCGTGTAGTTGGCCGCAGCTCTCTTGGGGGGCGACAACATGGATGGGCCATACCCATGGGCGGACGGCGGTGGGGTGTGGCGTGCAAGAGGTGGCGATGCAGGCGTCGCGCCAAGAGGGGCATACGCATCAACAGGCTGAGGCGACTGTTCGGCCTTCGCACCTTCGTCTTCCTCAACCTCCTGCGTCGGCGGCAGCGACGAAACGCGGTTGACCCTCGGCTCAAACTGTGCGCTGATGCGTCGATCCTGCTGGCCGTGCTGGCCGTGCTCACCATTTGAGACAGGTGCAGACTGGGCTCGGTCGTGAA
>NW_003315038.1:332637-334193 GCF_000150825.1 Verticillium alfalfae VaMs.102
AAAAGTTCTCTTGCTCGGAGTGACAGCGCCGAGGCTTCGGCCCAGCACCTGTTCCCGCCGTGCCTGGGCTGGGAAGAGCACGCAGGGCTGGAGGAGGCAAGCCGGCAGACGGTGGTGCGGAGCTGGTCGGGCTTGGGGCGTACATGCTGGAGCTTCTGGGCGGTAGCTGCACGGGGGGGGCTTGCACCTGAGCTCTCGGCAGCTGTTGCATACTGGCTCGCTTGCGCGGCTTGACATCCATGGGCAAGTCGTAGGGCGAGGTGTAGCCGCCCTTGTTCTTGTCGGCGAAGCTCTGGGCTTTGGATGCCTCGGGACGCGGGGGCGGCGGCATGCCATATGCAGCTTGGATGGGCGAGGGCTGGGACTGAGCAGCGTACGACGTTGGGGCTGGGAATGAAGTGACCACAGGCGAAGGCGCATATGCTGATGTAGGCGTCTGGGGCGGCGCCGCCGCCACAGGAACGTAAGGCGACGGGGTGGCGGCAGCCTTGGGAAACGGGAAAGATGGGCTCTGCGGCGTATATCGTCCTTGCAGGCTTTGCTGTTGAGCGGCTGGCAGACTGGGTGGCTGCACAGCCGGCGCGGATGCCGTGGTCTCGTCGTCGTCGTCGTCGTCCAAGAAACCTTCGTCATCACTGCCAAAGAATGCGGCGGGATCAACTGGCTTCGAGTCGCCAGCGTTGTCGTCGAGCAGGAATTCATCATCGTCGTCTCCGGCGAATGCCTCTTGCCATTTGGCGGCCAGATCCTCAGGAGCGGGCTTGCTGGAGTCGTCCTCTGTAGCCAAAGCCTGCGACGGCGTCGCTTGATGCTCATCCTCCTCGGCCATCCCTTCCAGCGTATCCGCTCGCGACAGTGGGTTCGTGCCAAAGGCACCGAGTACCTGCATCGTTGACTTGCGCTCCAGCGTGGGCGGCGTATCATCGTGGCCAGCATCCTGCACATGGCTGAAAAAGTCGTCGTCGGCCGAGGCTTCGTGGTCGAAGAAGGAGGCTGAGGCGGCAGTCTCCGTGTGCTCGGGCGCGCGAGGAATGAGAGGCAGGCCTTCCTCGAATCGCGAACCGACATCGTCCTCATCGGCGTCCGTCATGTCGCGTCCTACATACCGCGCTTGCTCCGAGTAACCGTTGATATGAGGCGTGTCAGACGGGTCGTCGGCAAAGTGAGGGTGGGCTGGAGAGATTGCTCGTTCAGACAGAGGAGCGTCAAGGTCGTCCTGGTGCTGCTCCGTCGCCTGAATTACATGTTGGGCCTCGGTCGCGGGAAGCGGTTGAGTCCCTGCCGACGCGCCGGGCGGGCTCGCTGGGGGGACGACCGGGAACGAGTTGGTCCTGTCAGAGGGAGGCATGAACTTGAAGGGGTCCGTGTCGGTTCGGGAGAGGTTCCAGTCGGCATCCTCGTCATCGTGGAAGTTGATGTCATGCGACACAGTTCGGGCGAAGGAAACAGTGCTCGAGTGGCCGAGAACAGGGCCGGCGGCTTGCACCTCAGGTGCTGGGGCCGATGATCCAGCAGGCGCGGCAGCCTCCGCGTCAGCCGGTGACGCTTCGGGTTCT
>NW_003315038.1:334293-337420 GCF_000150825.1 Verticillium alfalfae VaMs.102
CAGAGTCGGATGTCAAACACAGCCAGTCTCTCGGCATCAGCTGCGCGACGTGGTTCCTCTGCGAACCAGGCTGTTGGTATGGCGCTCTCGTCCTGGGGTATCGGGTCAGGGACCGGAGGCATGGTAGCTTCGGAAGTGGACGTGAGTTCGGTTGGCTCGTTGATCAGCGACGCATCAAGATCGGCGGTGGCCTCGGGTTGCGCGGGTGAGTCTGCAGATGATGTGGTTGTGTGGTGCGCGTATGGTTCGGATCCCTCCAAAGAATCTTGGACCGGTGGTGGTTGGATGTGTGCAGGAGCGGAGGGATGGCCGTCGACAGTGGCAGAAGCACTGCTGTTAGGCATCAGAGCGGGATGCCATGACGAAACGTGTTCGTCGGAGCTCATGTTGGCTCGACCCAGTTGATGAAGGTCGGGAACAGCTTTTCTCAGCAACGGCTCCTTTCTTGGGGGGGGGAAACCCTGATAGATGCAAAAGGCTTTCCGAATGGGATAGGTCAGCCAAGAAAGTTTTTGGATCTCAGGATCTCAGGATCTCAGGATCTCAGGTGGTGTGCTCGCAGCAAAAAAAACGCGACACCAGGGAGGTTGCAATTGAGATGAGGCGTGGAGACAGAAAAAGGAGGTCGCGCAAAGCTGGGTAAGTAAGATGAAGGAAAACGTACAAGGACAGTCAAAGCTTGGATCTACAGAAAAGGCCAGGCCCCAAGCGCCATGTTCGATTCGTCTGGAGAAAGAGGGAGATAGATGCTGTCGGAAGAGAACAGAGTATTAGGTGCTGGTAGAATACAGGGGCGGCAGACAGTTGAGGTACAGAAGTGATGATGACGGATTGTAGCGAGGCCAAGACGGGGCGAGACAAGTGCAAGCTGGCAGCAATCCTCTGTCTGGAACGGGGAATGGAAGGCAGCACCGGGCATCGAGCATCGAGCATCGAGCCTTGAGCAGGCATCGTCCAGTCCCGTGGCGTGTACGAGGCCATGGTGGGTCTGTCACCCTTGCCTCCGTGTCATGTTCTCTCCTGGCCCCCAGGTCCCGCGCCCAAACGAGCACGCCACCGAGGTTCAACCGGCGCATCATCCGGGCCTCCAGGTGTCCTTTTCAGCGCTTCTTCAGTGGGCCACTGCCGGTCGTGCCACGGACAGGCATGCACCTTGCCCAGGTGGGTAGGCACCTACCTGGTTACCTCCCTAGGTAGGTAGGTAGGGAGGAAGCCACCTGTAGAGACAGACTTTAGAGCTCGGAACCTAAGGGTCCAGCTAGCTGCATGGTACGCCCAAAAGAAAGCCAGATATGCTCATGAGACTCTGTCGTGGTCACATGAAGGAGGGGAAACACGGTAGAACGGATGCCCCATCAATATCGAGCCATCTACATCATCCAAGTAAAATGGTCATGGTGGTTCCACAGTAATGGATGGTGGTCGAGGTCCATGTCGTTTGAGGCACAGTACCTTTGTCTTGCTTGTGCATCCCCTACCTAGGCACGTCGCAGAAAGCAATGGCCACGCGGCTGGTCCCTGAACGTCACAGCTTGATGAGCCCACCTAGTCACCTACCTAAAGTACCTACCTACCTACCTAGGTAAGGTAAGATACCTTAGCTTTCCTAGGTACCAGGCTGCCAGGTACGTACTACAGGCGCCACAGTGCCACAGACCGAGTGTCCACCAGGCCTCGTAGTCAGTACGTACCTCAAACCCAGCCTTGCCAGTGCACCGTCAGTCGCGATTGATTTGCTTTCCCTGCATCCCGGTCCATCCACCCATCCACGTCGGCATCATACCTCCTGGGCCGCTTAGTTTCTGCCCTGTCGGATGCATTCAGTATACCTGTCCGAACAAGCGTCGCCCTTTTCTTGATGTATCTATTGCCTCAGCCACTTTTCTACTTTCCAGCACGAGTCTGGCCTTGAGCTTTGCAACTGCGGCCAACTCACCCTAACCCTCGATTCATTCAACTACCGGCAACTTTTGACGCCGCCCCAAGCTTCGGCTCCAGATGCAGCTGTCCTGTCAGCGTCTAACGCCCCGATCGAGCCGAATCATCATCACCTCTCGTCAGCTCTCCTAAGCTGTAGAGGCTCCCCCGACCCCCAAGACCGGCCGCGGCATGCCTCCCAACTCTTCATATCGTCCTGCGGAGCCGCCAGATTCGCCGAATGATTCCGATTCAGACCTCGACCTCGACATTCAGGAGCTCGACCCTGCCACCACGTCCCAACGCGGCTCCGCCCAAGCCAGACACGCCCGCGACACGGGAGAATCGCGTTCACCGAGGATAGCCCTCCGCAACCTCCGCATGGGTGGCCTGCGACGTGGGAACAGGAGTAGGGGGTACGGCGAGCTCGGCCAGGACAGAGATGGCGCCGCCGACGATTCCCAGTCTCTGCTGGGTGGTGGCCACAGGCGGTCCACTTCGCAGTCCGCCGATGGCAGTCGAGCCTCCGGTGATGATGCGCCTCTGCTGTCGGGACGGTCCCAGCCGCGATCTCGACGTCGCTCCTCGGCGCAAGAAGGCCTGGGACGCCTGGCTGCCCTCGGCTCCAGTTTGAAACTCGGGAGCTTCATGGGCGGCAGTGGAGCCCCTGGTTCAGTCAAGGACGATTCTGGAGAAGCAGAGGAGGAAGAGGATGACCCTTCCGCCGCGCGACACATTGCCGTGGGGTCTTTACAATCGACCAAGTTCCCGCCAAATCTGATATCAAACGCCAAATACACCGCCCTCTCGTTTCTCCCCGTCACGCTGTACAACGAATTCTCCTTCTTCTTCAACATGTACTTCTTGCTGGTGGCCCTGTCCCAGGCCATTCCGGCGCTGCGTATCGGCTACCTGACAACCTACGTTGCGCCCCTAGCCTTTGTTCTGATGATCACCATGGGAAAGGAGGCGTACGACGACATCGAACGCAGGCGGCGAGACAATGAGGCCAACGCCGAGGCATACACTGTCCTTCGCTTTGACGAGCCGGGTCGGGCCTTGGCTCCCGGGCTGCGCCCGCACAAGAGGCTCAAGTCAGAGTCGACCAAGAGGCGGGGGAAGAAGCTGGTCAAGACGGCCGACAGGCTCTCAGACATCCGTGAAGAGGAAGAGCGCATGGAGGGCGATGGCCCGCGTACGGGTCCGACGT
>NW_003315038.1:337984-340394 GCF_000150825.1 Verticillium alfalfae VaMs.102
ATTCGTATACGGGCACGCAGACAAGGTCGGCTCTCTCAACGGCACCTTCAAGATCCAAGACAGGACTGCTTGAGACTGAAATCAACTCGTTGACCAAGATTCTGTGCGCCCTCACCCTGGCGCTGTCGGTGATTCTGGTTGCTCTTTTGGGTTTCGAGAATACCGAAGAAAACCGTTGGTACATCAAAATCATGAGGTACCTGGTTCTCTTCTCGACCATCGTGCCCATCAGCTTGCGCGTCAACCTCGACATGGGCAAGAGTGCGTACTCCTGGTTCATCCATCGCGATTCCGGCATACCGGGGACAGTGGTGCGCACCAGCACGATTCCAGAAGATTTGGGTCGCATTGAGTATCTGCTCAGCGACAAGACGGGCACGCTGACGCAGAATGAGATGGAGATGAAGAAAATCCACGTCGGTACCGTGTCGTACGCCAACGAAGCCATGGACGAAGTTGTTGCCTACGTCAAGCAAGGTTTCCACATCCAATCGACAGTGGATCCAGCCTCTCAGAAGATGCTCATCACCCCTTCGTCAACTTTTGCGAGTACCGCCAGCGTGGGCACCACCCGTACACGGCGAGAGATTGGTTCTCGTGTGAGGGATGTCGTGCTCGCGCTGGCGCTCTGCCACAACGTCACCCCCACAACGGAGGAGGAAGATGGCAAGACAATCACATCGTACCAGGCCTCTTCGCCCGACGAGATTGCCATTGTGCGCTGGACAGAGTCAGTGGGACTTCGTCTTGTCCACCGCGACCGCACCGGTATGATCCTGGAATACGCAGAAACAGGACGCCCCACGGTCCAGGTGCGCATCCTAGACGTGTTCCCCTTTACCTCCGAGGGCAAGCGGATGGGTATCATCGTACAATTTTACGAGACGAAACAGTCGAGCCCTCCCGATTTGAGCAGCGGACAGATTTGGTTCTACCAAAAGGGCGCCGATACCGTCATGACGTCCATTGTGGCGGAGAATGACTGGCTCGACGAAGAGACGGCCAATATGGCCCGCGAAGGCCTACGTACGCTGGTTGTTGGCCGGCGCCGCCTGTCTTATGAGCAGTACAGAGAGTTTTCAGAGAAGCCACCAGGAAGCCGCGCTCGCCATCACGGGCGTGACGCACATGCAGAAGGTGTGTCGCAGTACTCGAGCGGGACCTCGAGTTGCTCGGCGTCACCGGTGTCGAGGACAAGCTGCAGAAGGATGTCAAGCCGTCTCTCGAGCTGCTCCGAAACGCGGGCGTCAAGATTTGGATGCTCACAGGCGACAAGGTGGAGACGGCACGCTGTGTGGCCGTCAGCTCGCGCCTCGTGGCCAGGGGTCAGTACATTTACACCGTGTCCAAGCTCAAGAGGAAGGACAACGCACAGGACCATTTGGATTTCCTTCGCAGCAAGACGGACGCGTGTCTGTTGGTCGACGGCGAGAGCCTGCTGTTGTTCCTGACGCATTTCCGCATCGAGTTCATCTCGGTGGCGGTCCAGCTCCCGACCGTCGTGGCGTGTCGATGTTCTCCGACGCAAAAGGCCGAGGTTGCGACGCTCATCAAGGAGTACACCAAGAAGCGTGTCTGCTGCATCGGAGACGGCGGCAACGACGTCTCCATGATTCAGGCGGCCGACGTGGGTGTCGGCATCGTCGGCAAGGAGGGCCGACAGGCGAGCCTGGCGGCCGACTTTTCCATTGAGCAGTTCCACTACCTCACCAAGCTGCTTGTCTGGCACGGCCGGAACAGCTACAAGCGGAGTGCAAAGCTGGCGCAGTTCGTCATCCACCGCGGCCTCATCATTGCGGTGTGCCAGACAATGTACAGCATCGCGATCAAGTTTGAGCCACAAGGTCTCTACAAGGTATGTCGGCGTAGGCGTTGCTTGGGCAAGGTCTGTGCGAGCTGACGAAGACTAGGATTGGCTTCTCGTGGGGTACGCCACAGTGTACACGGCGTTCCCCGTGTTGTCGCTGGTGCTGGACAAGGACGTGGACGAGAACCTAGCCAACCTCTACCCAGAGCTCTACAAGGAGCTGACCTCGGGCCGCTCCCTCTCGTACCGCACGTTCCTCATCTGGGTCCTCGTATCGGTGTACCAAGGTTGTGTCATTCAGGGTCTTTCACAAATCCTCACCGAGGTCCACGGGCCGAGGATGGTCGCCGTCTCGTACACGGTGCTGGTGCTCAACGAGCTGCTCATGGTGGCCATGGAGATCACGACGTGGCACCCCGTCATGATTGTGTCGATTGTCGGGACATTCATGATGTTTGCCGCGTCGATCCCATTCCTGGGCGACTACTTTGAGCTGGAATTCCTGCTCACCCTGTAAGTCGGATCCCTCGTCCGAGTTTCTCCCCAGGCATGATCGCTGACAGTCGCAGTGGGTTTTACTGGCGCGTCCTCGCCATCGGGGCC
>NW_003315038.1:341453-342600 GCF_000150825.1 Verticillium alfalfae VaMs.102
GATACCGGTGCCGCCTGCGAGAAAGACGAGGCGGCCCTCGGGACGGAGGCGGGCTTGGAGATCGAAGCTGCCGTGGGGTCCGCGGAGGTCGATGGTGGCGCCGAGGGGCAGGCGGCTCAGATAAGTCGAGACTTCACCGCCGTTGATGGCGCGCACGAGGAAGCGCAGGGCACCCGGGGGCGCATTGGGGAGCGGCGTGTACTCGCGGGCGATCTGCAGCTGGGGCTGCTTGACTTCGAGGGACCAGAGGTCGTTTGCTGTCCAGGGGGCAGCGAGCTGGGCGGCTACCTCAGATGGCGGGAGGGTGGTGGTGGCGGGGTGCAGGGTGAGGACGAAGGAGGTCGCCGATACAGGTTCGCGGTCTACCAGAGTGAAGGGGGTGAAGCGGTGGTCGTTGAATATGTGAGCTGACGACGGTGCTGAGTCGTCAGTGGTGAGATAGTAGATGGCTGAGGCGGTGATGAGGGCGAAAGCCAGTAGCTTGGATGAGGCCGAGCGGCGCGGCGGAGGAGTTGGGCTTGGTTCTTGAGAGGCGGTCGAGGTGGACGTGGTGGCACGGGTTCGAAGAGTGGTTGAGAAGCGTCCCACCTGGCGAGGAGATCTTGGCCTTGGTCTGAGTCTCGTGCTGCAGAGTCTTATCGTTGATGATGATGATGATGGAGAAGTCGGCGTCAATGTTCTCGTGAATGTCAAGACTCCCCGAATGGGAAGGCTCCGATCTGGAAGCATGTTTATCGATTTTGATCTCGCCAAGTATGACAAGGGTCGTGAAGAACTCGAGATGGCCAAAACTTCAGAGCTTGGCATTGATGAGAGTCGTGTTCCGAGATCTGAGTGTCCGTCTCATCGGCAGTCTCCACATGACACGTGATCACGTGAGAGCGTGATGCCCCTGAGCTCCTCTTTCGGCACAACATGTTGAACGCCATCGCTGAGCTCAGAGGATCTAGCCTCGCTGTTTGATCGATGCAGTGGGACACCTCTCTTCACCCTCTACCTGGGCACCAGGTGACCAGATTCCGCTTTGTCGCGGGTCGGGGATGGACCTGACGATAAAGAGCAGAATTAGTGTTCAATCAGGCTCACTAGATGGTATCCTGTCAGTCTTGCGGCTTTATGAGGCTATTTAGTTGGATTTGCCCAGGGT
>NW_003315038.1:343103-344577 GCF_000150825.1 Verticillium alfalfae VaMs.102
CCCACCCCGACCTCCGCTGAAGAGATCCATGGACCGGCCGTGTTTGCATGAGAATCACACTAAGACAAGGCAACATCGATTCTTGGACCGGTGGTCAGACATGTGAAAAAAAGGGCAAAAGAAATCTGACCTCTCGAGCCCGAATCTTCACGGTACACAACCGGTTTGGCGTCAGCAAGAGCCAAGACCAACCACACGCATGCACTTCATCCCAATGACGCTCAGACACACCACCGACTCGGCGCGCGAGTGACCGCGATGCATTTTAGAAGTACAACCGGAAGAATGCCGGACTTCCATCTTTACACACACCTGGTCCACCCGGACAGCCTGCCGTCTACATCCTGAGGATCTTCCTCTGCTGATCGATGCCGCCGCGGAACATGTCAGCAATGACACGCCCCCCCAGGATGGTCTCCTTGACGATGCCCTCGACGTGCCGCGGCTCCACGCGACCGTACCAGATGCCCTTGCCCGCAAGGCCATGCTCGGTCCCGTCCTGCGCTTTCATACCCGGCGGCACGTAGACGATGACGTTGCCGGCAAATTTGTGGCCGCCAATATGGCTAATGAGGCCGACTCGCGCCGCTGCCGCACCCCTCTGTGGCGCCCCCTCGCCGCCGCCGTCGTGCGCAGTGGCCCCCTCCTCGAGCCTCCGCCCCTGGTTCTCCTCGACGTCGCCCTCGACCTCCCCCTTCAGGACATGCACGCCGGCCGCGTCGAGCTGCGTCTCGAATTCGCTCCGCAGCACGGGCCCTGTGATACCACACCGCGCATCCCGCCCGCCATGGCCGCAGATGAGCACGAGGACGTCCTGCACGTCCTGCACGCCGTACAGCATCTCGCGGTAGGCCTCCTTCCGCAGCAAGCGGTCGCGGTGCACCGGCGACAGGCCGTCGTGCACGGGATGCAGGGCCTCGGGCAGGAGGTAGCCCTTGGCCAGCGCCTGGACGCTCTCAAAGGACACGCGCGGCAGGAAGGGCACATACTTGAAGCTGGGGAGCAGGTAGGCCGATGTGGTCTGGAGCTCGGCCCTGCGGCGGGGCGTTGACGACGGAAACGACGCGTTGAGCACCGAGACGTTGTGAAAGGGCTGTTGGAGGGCCAAGGCGCGCGCGCGACTTACCGTCAGTCTCGGGTACACTGCATGTTTCATACTTGACAAGACGAAGGAAGTTGCATACTGTAAAAGACAGAGGAAGATTTCCACATGGCAAGCGGATCGCAACCGCACCAAGACAGGGTCTCTGCCGGCATGCCCTCAGAAGACAAAGAGGAAAAAAGAGACTAGCGAGAAAAAAAGAGGGAAAAAAAGAGGAAAAGTAAAAAGAACAACTCACATCGCTGTAGGTCCCGCCCCTGCCAAAAAGCTCCTTCAGGTCGGCGGCGAGGTTGTCGCCGCTATCCTCCTCCTCGATACGCGACGCCCAGTCGTCGCGCCCTGTGCACACGAGCAATTGCTCCGCGTACCCCG
>NW_003315038.1:345157-365693 GCF_000150825.1 Verticillium alfalfae VaMs.102
CTGCTGTAGCTGCTGTAGCCCCAGCGGCCCACAGACTGCCCTGTATCGCCCCTTCCTCCCCCGGAGTCCTGATCTTCCCCCCGCCGGGTCAGCACGACCCACCCACCGTCGGATCCGAAGTCGGAGTTGCAGCACCCTGGCTCTGCTTACTTCATCAGCCGTCCACCCCCCCCATGCAGCCTGCAAACTTACCTCAGCCTCGAGCCCTCACGTCGCACACGGGCCGGCTTGCCGTCTCCCGGAACTCCGCCTCGGGACCCAAGATCTGGCTGACCATGTGTGTTGCATCCATCCAATTTTCGTCAAAGCTGATTTACCAGTCAGGCTGAAAGCACACACACACAGACACGGCCATACTCCTCTGCACCTGAACATGCCATCCACCGACCTGACCTGACCCAAGACACACACACACACACACACGCTGCGTATCTGCAAGCCCATTAATCTCCTAGGCGGCCCCGGTTGTCTTCCCGCCTGCCAATCCACTCGGAGGTACCTACAGTAACCTTGAACCAAACCGGTACAGTCCTGTATGTACCAAGGGTAGGCACATGTCCACCTGCCGAGCCCTCCACACCACACCCGAGAGCTCGATTCTTATGCCCTCTTTCGCCGCGGCATAACAATACGACGAACCGCGCCAACAGGAATCCTTCGCCTTTCGATCTGCCCTTGGCGAAATCCATTTTTTTTTTATCTCTCTTTCTGTCTCTCTCTCTCCCTCTCTCTCCCTCTCAATCTCTCCTGGTCTGTGGCCCATCTCCATCTCCATCTAAAACCCTCCCCCCCTGAGCCGGGTAACCAACAGCCCCCCCTGGCCCTTCTCTCGGCGCGTCTTCGATTCCTCCCCTTGTTCCCCGCCGTCAGATGGGTTTACCGAGCTGCATGCCCCCCCCCCTTCTTCCTCGAGCCCGGCCGGTCCATCGTTACGACCGCAGAGCACTGTCCAACTCTCGCTCGGTCTTACCCATTGCGGTTCATGTGCACCGGGCCATCCCCGGTTCTGCTTCCCTGAAGGCTTGAACACCCCCTTCCCCTGTGCCCCCCCCCTCCCCCCCTGCAAGGTTACCCTGCGCCGAACCGACAGATGCACACATTGCTCGATCGAGACAAGGGGCTCAAATCCTTCTTTTTTATCTCCTGCCAAAATAGTGGTAGTGAACAGGCAAGCGAACCTTCTTCGTCTTCTTCGTGTTGTTGTTTATAGCATCACGTCGGCCGGCGGTAACCGGCTGGCATGTGCTTCTTTGCTTCTGGAACTATATACCGTGTCCTCATGTACAAGGGTGTATATATGTGTGTGTGTGTGTGTGTGTATGTGTATGTATAAAGTTATGTGTCGTCTTCGCACGTGGATGAGAAGGAATAAAAATAATGCTGCTGCCCGCGAACGATGCTGCTGCTTCGTGCTGCTCGTATATTGACACATCTCGCCCCCCATCGCCTTCACCAACAATCATTGTCTGTCCTCCAAATGCTGTAGTCTGTGTAAACATTATGAAAGTATGAAAACAGAAAAAGGCCATCAGATGTGTTGAAAATCAAGACCCCCCAAGCGCCATGCTATGCAAAGTAAAATCACAATGTCATCCCTCCAACCTCTCCCCCATCTCTGTCGCTTTTCCCCAGCCCCTGTCACTCGGTGACACTCACACCGCACCCTCCTGCACACGCTATGCGGAGGTAGGCAGGTCTAGGGTCGGAAGGAACCCTGCCCCTCTCCTAGTGGCGAATTCGATGCTCGGATGCGTACGGTTCAGGCTGCCACGTCCTGTTGAGCAACTCTTCATGAATCCGAGGCAGCTCAATAACCGGCCGGTGCTGCCATGATGCGTTCGACTTGCCAGTGTCCGGAGTGTGAGCCATGGGTGGTGCATCCGCGGCCGTGGAAGAGTAGCTATCAAAGCCCAGGCGCATGCGCTTGTGCGACATGGGAGGCTCGGGACTGGCCTGACGAATCGTCGTGCGTGGCGACACCGAGGCGCTCGAGTTGCTTCCGGGCCGAACGAGCTCACTTGCGCTATGCGGGTGGCGGCGCAAGTCTTCCGGCTCAGCTGGTGGTGTTGACGGTGATGTGTTGTGCCCTCCCCTTGGTCTGTAAAGGAAAACTCCAGGTCAGTCATGGTTCCACCGACAAATGCCAGAGGCGACGGGGGAGCAACTTACGCATTCTTGAACTTGCACACACGTCCAAACTTCTCGCACTGAACGCACCGAGGAAAGTCGGGGTCGCATTTGATCTTCTTCTCCCGACATGTGATGCAAGCGATTGCCAACCTCTTCCTAGGCTTTCCAGCCTTGGTCACACCCCCAGTGCGGGTTGACGGCCTCGCCGTCAATCACCGTCTTGCAATGGCTTCCATCGTCGTAGAAGTAGCACGGTCCTTCGCCTGGCACCTCAGCAGCCCGCACAAAACGTGGGAGGAAATGCGTGCCGGTCCAGATCTTGGGTCCTAGACCATCCTTGGACGGAAGCCCCTCGGATGTGACAGTGCTGGCGGCCACAGTCGGTTGAGCCAGCGCCGGCACCGGAGCCGGGCGCTGGTCGTGAAGACTCGATCCGTAGTCCTTGACCCCGGTGAAGTGGAACGGCGCGCGGTCGTGCGGCGATCTCAGCGCGCCGTGGCTTTCCCTGCTACCCAAGGAGTATTCGTGCCTCGCAGCCTCTTGATGAATCGACCACCTGCCGCTGAGTCCGCTGTCAGTTCGCGCATCATGCGTTCGATGATCCGTCTCCTTGGACCTGGAAGAGTCGGAGCCCGACAGCGACCGGGTCAGTGCGTGCAATGACGCCCGTTCTTGGTCATATCTAGCGTCGTATGTGGTGCGAGGTTGTGAGATGGAGGGAGAGCCGGCGGAGGGGAAGTAAGATGTCTGATATGGCCTGTCGCCATGAGCCGAAGACACACGAGGACGATCCAGGGGCGAGGTGGCCGGGTAGTGCGACGGCCTGTCAGAAATGGGCGAATGCAACGGGCGAATGGATGATGGAGGTCCAAACAGGCTGCTCAGAGAAGGCAGTTGTTGCCGAAGGGGGGCCTGAAGAGGCTCCGGACGACTGTGATGGTGGTCATCTACAGCCTTGACGTGTGACGAGCCGTTGGCGGCCGGACTCCGCTCATAGTTGGACATTGGCGGAGAGACGGGAGCGGTGGTGGTAGAGGCCCACGACTGAAGGTCTGCCGGCGGCGACGGGTCTTGAGGAGTAGGAGGACGAGGACGGGCTCACCAGTTCAGGAGGCGTGTCCGGGGCGGCCAGGTGAGGGTGAAGTTCCAAAGCTGATATCCCCATTGAGAGAGTAATAAGTTGAGAGTATGTGTGGTCAAAGCGGGCGGGCATCCCTTGGACAGAGTCTGGGTTCTTCTGAGTCGAGAGGAGATCTCGGGACCGCTCGGAAAGCAGGTTGTGGATACTCTCTCGTGGATACCCGCGTTGATGCAGAGTTCAGAGTCAAGTATGCCTATACCTATTAAGGGACCAAAGCAGTGTTGTGTGAGACGCTGGTGAAGACTGGCTAGGAAGTGGCGGCGGGTGATTCTGTAAGAGGTCGTGCAATAAGAGTGCCTCCAGCAAAAGGTTGATGCGTACGCTGTGAGCGAGACGATGGCCGCTCTTGTGAGTGCGCTCCGAAGAAGAGGAAGAGGGCAGAAACTCGCAAATCTTCTCTTGAATCTGAAGAGGGAGGAAGTCGAGGTCAAGAAAGAAGAGGCTGTGGTCCAAGTCAAGTGTGCGAGGGGGTCCGGTGGCTTTTTCAAAAGACCAGAAGGAACAGGCAGCGCGAAACGGCATATGGTACAGCCACCAGTCTCCATTATGTGTACATGTACCAAGCGAACCCCTTGGCAGGCCTCACAGGGAAACGAGTAACGTAAAGATACCCCGAGTCGCCAGATGGAGACTAAAGGGACCAACAGCCTGGATTGGGCTTGGCTTCATTAGACTTGGGGGTGGGTAGAGGGAGAAGGGGGGGGGATGGCACCCGGGAAGAGGCACCGATAAAGTGCTGCAAGTGCGCTCCTCCGCACACGACGGGAGCGAAGTACCCCCTTCTAGGCGCGCACACGTGCAATAGATCATGGTGTTGCCGACACCCCCCACCCCCCCCCCCTGGGTGGCCGCTTCGCTATGGGGACGGCCCCCGGCGGGGGTGAATTCAGAAGGAGGGCTAATCAAGCTCTAGCGGACTTTCGACAACTCTGCTCAATGTCATGCCCGATCCAGAGCGACCGGACCAATAGTGTGACTAGATCCCGGAGGGGCAGAATCCTTTGGCTCAAGTCCACAAGCCCAGTCGTGCGTTAAGGTGTTCGTCGTTCCGGGCGGCGGCCATCTACAATTTGAGGAGGTGCGCGCCTGGTCGGGGCAATGTGAGAAAATAACGCTTCTTTCCCGCGACGAACCCAAGCCATCGTGGGCGAGCACCATCCTCGGCATCGGGCAAGCGAGCTGACAGACAACTTTATGGTTGCTCATGTGCGTGTGTCTTGGCCGCAGAGCACGTTCTCCCATGTGGTTTCTGCGACAGAGTGTGATAGAGACCAGGGAGTCAGATGCTGCGACATGGGGCCGCCGGGGGCTCGCAGCCGAGCCAGGGCATCCTTGAAGACGGGAAGGATAAGACGGGGAAGGCAGGTGAGTGAACAAACGAGGCGAAAGAACGTGCCAAGCGTACAAAACATGCCATCGAGAGGCCAGACTATTGGGCGGTTATGCTGAAAGTGCGTTGAATGACGGCATCAATCTTACGAGGGAACGGATCAACTGGAGGCGGCTGTCCAGGTACGGTGCACACGCGCGCCGGGCGGGCCAGGGGTTCACATTCATTTGCGGTAGGCGAACAGTTTGGAAGCATGGTCTTGCGCTCGCGTCTAGAAGAAGATGGTGACGCATCGAGACAGCCGGCCTCTCTGAGCCACGCAAGCAAGGGGACTGATCCTTTTGAGAGGTGCAATGGTTGATAGTCGACAGGCAGCTGAGCTGAGGAGGGGGGGGGGCTCACATTGCGAGACAAAGAGCGCCTCAACGAAATGGTTGCCAGAGATGGTACCGACCAGCAGTGTCAAGGGCAAATTCGGGTCGGGTTGGCGGTCCAGTGATGCAGCAGCCGTCGGCGCGGGGTTGCGATTCGGGTGTCAGGCATTTTACCCTCGCACAGAATAGACCCGATGCCGTGGCTGAGGGGAGAGGACATCAGACGAACAAAGCTGTGGTGATGATGTGCGCTGGGGGGACGCACCGTTGTGTAATGGGTATCGCATCACGGGCGGCCGGGGTGCCCAGCACAACAACGCTTGTGGCGATGCCAGAGCCAAAAGTACCCTTTCGTCCTCCCTGGACCTGCCTTTCTGGTGCAGGTGCAGGGCGAGGCTTCGAGAGCGCCATGCCATCGCTTATTATGCCTGTGCCTGTGCCTGTGCCAGCGAGACCCAGGCCAGGCCAGCCAGCGCCCAGCCCCTGAAGAGAGTCCTGAACCATTGCCCAGACCAAATGTTCAGACAGAGGGTGCGCGGGTGGTGTGAGTGGAAACCCCGACACCTTGCATTGATAGTAGGAGCTAGCGAGATGCGCCCGGCACTGTCGAGGTTAGGGCGATCCCACAGCCCTGGGTGCACTGTGGAGGTACTTCATGTCCGCGTGGTGACAACTGAGGCCATAGTGCCACCTGTATATTTGGCTAAACTGTTCAAGGCGCGTGTGTGGCTTGCCTTGTCCTGTCATGATTTCTTGTGGCGGGTACTGGCCACATAGTCTCCTCAAATCTCGGCATTCGGCCGCTCTGTACCTGGTCCAGGCCAGTTGCTGTTGAGAACAGTCGGAAGGGAGCCATTCTACAGTTCAGGCTCGTCTTCTTACTTGTAAATCTTTTTCTGTTTGGATTTTTTTTTTGCTGTCGGCTTGCCTAACATCCACTAAGCACGCTCTCCTCATGGAAATGGCCAGCGGCGGGCGGCGGAGTCTGCTGACGAAGACACGCCGGGGATGCCGCGACGCTAGCGGAGTGTTGGAGAGCCGTTGGCAACTGGTCACCAGAGGGAGAGGACCCTCACCTGTGGCGACAACCAAGGGGGGGGGGGCAGCAAGGGACAGACATCCGAGTGAGAGGGGGGTTGTCCATCGGATGCTGCTCGGTGGGCCATAGCCATCGCGACATTCCCTGGACGTGGAACAGGTGGTGGAAGAATGGCATGATGCTGACTTGGGAGTCATGGTACTCGCGCGCGCCGCATGCCTGCCGCCAACTTATCTCCCATTCTTGGCAACTGGTCCGAAATGTGCTCGTGGCATGGCTGCGTGACGAGGCCGATACGGTTGTCTCGTCTGCTCCCGTCTTATTGACGATCGTGTTGAGTAGGGGGAAAGGAAAAACATGTCGCTCAGCCATGTCTCATCTCGTTCAGGCGTCGATCCGGGCCACGGCCAACGGGCAACGTGGTTAGCTCGGACTCCACGAGGGCTGGACGCGATTGCTTGATGGTTGCTCTGACCGACTCTAGCCCGCTGGTGTCGGGACATGGCTGCTGAACTGAACAACAATTGACACGAGGAACCGTCTGCGAAAGTCATGGGGAGGAACGTGGGCTGGTGGGACGCTGGCATGCCACCGTCGACGCCGCCGTTCGCCATCGTCGTTGGCGCCAAAGACTAGTGTCACCGCCGAGGCAGAAAGTATCGTGAGTCCGTGGGGCAAGGGGGCGGGGGGAGAGGACGAAAGCGTGTTCAGTGCGGTGACCACATATCGTCAGGTCAGTCCCCAAAGCTGCCTGCCCTACGTTGAGTGATACATGTCATGCACCACCTCCAGTGTCGCCCGAGTCGGGTTTGCCATGATGTCTGTAGGATTTCGAGTCATGGTGGGGCTGCGAATGGGGTCTCGAATGATTCTTGGCCGTGGAAAGATATCCACGGGGGGGGTATTGGAGCCTGGGATGGGGCTTGGTTACACGCTCGGAGCCACGAGCTATGTCTTCAGGGCGCTTGAGAGACGTGGGCCGCAACTGGGATCGGATCGGGGACGTCGGGGCCACGGGGCCCGAGGCGAAAGGCGACAGACTTCAGGGTGGAAACGGACAGTGTCGCATGCAAACCAAAAAAAACCACAGGAAAAAAAAACCGATGGTACGTGCGATAGGAGCTAGGTGCCGAGAAGTGGAGGATGGGAGATGGGGTGTGATGTGATGGAGCATGGAGGAGCCTGTGAGCCTGGAACAAGCTCCGGAGTTAGCTGGAGGAAGATGGAGCCGGACGAGCATCTGTTCTAGTGCTGGAGTGCTGGAGTGCTGGAGTGCTGGAGTGCTGGCTGGGCGAGGAGCAGGTGGATAGTGGAGTGACCAGAAGAAGGAGCACCCCCCTCCACTCTCCTGCTTCGAAGGATTGCGCCCATCACTCATAGGGCCACAGGGGGCGGAAAGGAGGAGGCAACAGCCATGGACCAGACCTCGTCGGCCCTTGCCTTCGCCTGCCGGCTTATCCTATCTCCAATACTCAATCGTCCGAGGGATGGGGACTCTTGGACATGGGACGAGAAGGCGCAACACGCGTGAATCGTGCGTTCCTGCTTCAGCTGTCATGAAGGAGTCAGGAAGTTGGAGGCTGAGGGTTGGACCTTTCGGAAGGCCGACACGGAAGACGGATGACAAGAGAATCAACGGAAGGCGGAAGCACTAACGGGCCCTTACCCACCGGCATTGGTATCACTGGATCCGAAGGTACGTACCTGCCTCCACGGTACACCTATCTTGAGCTACATGTGCGCGGTATATGTGATGTGAAGGTAATCAAGGTCCCTAGGTACATCGCACAGTATTCCCCGCGACTCGAGGGTTGCAACGACACGGTGCCATGATGAAATGGCAATTTCCTGACTCCACCTCTCTCCTGCCGCGTGGTGATGGGTACTTTTGCTTCTCTTTGTGCACCAACTCAACAAGCGAAGCGCCCAGGGAGGCAAAATCATGCTGCGGCTGTAGCCGGCGTCCAGGAGAGAGTTTTTCCTGAGAAATGCGCGGACAAAGGCAAAAAAAGAGTCGCGCGACGCCTCCTGGCTAGGGGTCGGACTCGGACTCCGGACTCGAGTGGGCTTTGAACACGGATCATGTTGTGATGGGAAAATGTCATGGATCTTGCTCACCAGCCACAAACCAGAGACTCAGGGTCTGGAGAGACTCAGGCATCCCCCCTCCACCAGCCGCACTTGCCAGCGGGGCAGGTCACTTGGGACGGACCAAGCGAGAAACCTTCTGAATGTACAGTAGCATCGCGTCCGCGAAACTACCCCTTGGTGGCCTGTGTGTCCGGCACTCGTTCGTCCCCCTCCCTGGCCGTTGTGGCTTGCCTGGGGAAGGAAGGTACGGCAGAACCTAGCTAGTACGTTAGCAGGCTGGAAAGGCCTGCCTCAATGTACATGCTCGTGCCTGTTCCTGATCCTGTTCCTGGCCCCAGACCGGCCTACCTCTGGTGTTCGTCTTTCGTCTTTCGTCTGTCGTCTTTCGTCTTTCGTCTGTCGTCCCGAGCACCTGAATGTGGCCAGTTGGCAGGCAGAAAGGCAGGCACGCAATGCTGGCGCCTCTTGCCTGCCTCCCGACTGTCATCCTGGCTGACCCTCAGGCCTCATCAGCCCAGTTTCATCCAGGCAGAGGCGAGCCAACCCCGAGTAGGAAATGTTGCAAGTTACGGGCAAGTGTGACACTTGGCAGTGGCCTCTCGGCAGGCAAGTGGAGGCAGGTGCCTTCGTATACCCGGCCTTCTTTCCCCAGACGCTTCTGTTGCCGACGTGGAGATCCACTGTCCTGTGATTCTCGCCAGTTTTTACCCACGACACCGAGATCAACATCGTCCCATTTGCTTCTACCCACCTGTCGAACTGCATTATCATGCCCCAGACCAGACGGGGCCAGGAGCCGCCCCCTCCCTGCTGTGCCCCTCTTCAACTCGGCTCATCGACGCCTCTTATGCCCCCGAAAGCGCTTCCGTGCAGCGGAGCCACCTGTTCTTCTGCCCACTCAACACCACCGACTGCATATCGCCCGCCGCTCCAACACTACGAAGTAATCCCCGGTCGCACCCTGCAGCCTCGGTCTGCACCCTCCCCCTTCCCTCCTCTGGGTCCGGAACGGAATCGCGCTGCCTCCGGCTGCACGAGTCGCAGAACCCGTCTTGGGGACATCCACGCTCTGTCTGTCTCTCTTCAGTACAAACTTATGCACACAATCCCAGTCGCTGTGATGCTTCCCTGCTCCTGTTGCCTGCCTGGCCCTTCCCCTGTTGCGGATCGATGGGCCCAGGCAGCTTACCCGGATCTTTGTCACACGCACCATCGTGCCCTTTTCGAAAAGCACTACTGCGCACAGCCAAGCATTTCTTCATGGATATGAATCCGTCACTGTGGAATCCAGCCCACCATCGGTTACACTCTTCCAGCGTCCCTTGGTCGCAGCCACCCAGTGTGACGGCTTACACTAACACCTTAGTGCACAAGCGGTTGGATTCTGGCGGGCCCAGCGTCAATTGCACTCGGGCACTATGACTAGCTGACGCTGGACCATTTAAGCGAGTGCGACCGGGCTGGGGTCAACAAGCCAGGCTCAAGACGTGAAAGGCTCTGCCCAGCGCTCGGCCGCCAAGCAAACAATAGGATCGGCAGTCAGACGCTTATCAGCGCAAATCCTCGTACGCAAGGCGCCTGGCCTTACCTGGAGATCAGACCGCTAGATACCCACAATGACAGCAAGCTCGACATGCAATGCCGATCAAGTTCCAGGTGTAGACCAACAGTTTTGCCAATGCAAAGGAATCGCAACAACAAGCCTCAGTGACGATGTGTCTCAGATTCAACATTGCCGTCGCGGATGCACGCGCCCGAAATCTCCACTTGCTGTGGCCGTACAAGCTCATTGCATCTGGACGCTGACATTGCCGGCGCCACGCATCGATGCAATCACACACACGGGCGGCCTTCCGCCTAGTCGGCATTGTCCTCTGATCCTCCAGGAGTTGGCGAGCCCACGACTATGCTCTGTCAACGCGCTTTGACATGGAGTCTACGAAGTCAAGGTGCGTCATCGTCGGGTTGAGAGCAACAACAACAACAACAGCAGCAGTAGCAACAGAACATGCGTTTATTTATCCCTCCTAGCGGCGAGGCGGTTCGGATCAGAAGTTTGACTGGGCTGCCAACCAGAGAGGTGCCGATGTGCAGCAGGTCTTACTTTTTTTATTACCCGCAAGTCCACGGTGGTCGCCGCCGGCAGTTCCGAAAGCGCCGCCACGAGCGGCACTTGTCCACGCCATGACACGTGTGTCCGTAACGCTCGACTGTCTGTCTACCACTGGTAGCAGTCTGTTGACAGCCCTCGGCATGTTTTGGTCATCCAGCAGCAGAATTGATCAAACTGCCAGGCGGCGGGCCGGGCCCTTCTCACCAACTTTGGAGTTTGCTGCTTGTTCGACGGCGCAGTTCACACCAGATGTTGGCATTTGACAAAGTCTATTTTTAAAACCCATACTGATATCACCTTGCCTCAATTTCTCAGCGGCCGACCGCACACCCAATTTCCGTTGTCCTTGCTCGCCCGGGCCCTTGTAACGTGGGCAGCATGGGCCAGATGTCGGGCGGTCGGGATCAGGGACCAGGGTGCAACGGCCGCCCCATCTGGTGGAGGCTGGCACTTGCACGTCAGTTCGTCGCCAGGGGAAGACAGATCTTAGAGAGATTCTGGACTTACACCTGCTGTGGGTCGAGCACCACCCCCCCTCCTCGCGCACAGGCTTGTACCTATGTACCCTTCGGTCCCGAAGCCATGCTCCAAGTGGAGACGACTTGACATTGGCCTGGCTTGGGAGAATTTCGGCCCTTGGCAATGGCGACAATTCGTCGTCAGTTGGTCCACGGAAGCGGGCAACTTCAAAAATCTCCATGAGCTAGGTAAAGCCAGGGCGGCACATTCGACAGGACTCGGCGATGCAGACGATTGCGTTCTTTAAGTTCTCATTCTGGCTGCTGCCCATGCCCAATATCCTCAAGATGGCAGACTGCATGCATAGCAGATGCTGATCCCCGCGGCCGGCACTTGAGGATGGATGCGAAATCATATGTCGGGAATGCGGCGGAACGCAGCCGAGGTTTTCGGGGGGCCAGTGCCGGCGGGCGGACCATGATGCACACACCACGCAGCAGACCCTTAAATTGCTGAAATGGATCTCGAGCCCCCCTCCCGTACAACTCAAGATCGTCACACAACGAGCGTTTGGCATGAGACGAAACATGGATTGCGCGTCAGAGAGAGATAGATGGATTGCAAAACCACCAAGCGGACAAATGCGGTCTTTCCGACGACACGCCGTCCGGTTAAACTACATGTGCAAAGACTGTTGGGGCCAACAATCGGAGGTGCCGCAAACTACGAAGAACCTACCCAGAGTTTATTGACCGGGCGGCGGCGGTATCCTAAGCAAAACCGCGAAAATATGCCACCCCCCCTCCTTCCCACAGGAAGCTTGGGCCATCACGGTTGAGATCTGGGCCGCCCAACGGATGCGGGGGGCGGCCACGGCAGCTGGAACAGGATGATCATGAAGCTAATTAACCTGACAAGCCTCACGAGCCATATTTCGTATACTGGCCATTCACGAGCTGGCCTTGACAAGGCTCGACATAGCTGAGGAGCTTTTCCGTTTGTCAAAAGTGGATTCTCAGCACACATGTGCCGACGACGTGGCGGCGCGAGTCAACCATCCCAGTACCGATCGTCCTATCGTCCTCCATGTCAAGGGAGAAGGGGCGTGGCCAGGAATGTCGAAGAAATGCATCCTTCGTCTTGATGGTGCAATGGACGATGCTCATTTCGACCATGGCATTGCTAGATGACGTTGGTTATCGGTCTCGTCCACGTTGGTATGCAAGTGAAGGTGATCGCGCTTTGCCCACCTCTCGTCTAGCTTCGTTGTCCAGCTCGTTGTCCAGCAGGCTTCCGACGCGAGACAACGACGTGGGCCGAGCACGTGAGATTGATGCCATGTTAGCCCCTTGGAGACTACGATGGACATGTACTGCAAACAGGAGGAAGGCGGCGGCATTGTCGACGGCTCCGCATCCATGGAGGTCGATCGTGGGGCGACTCGGGCCTTGCATGCCCTGTGAAGGCCGAAATGGCACCAGTAACAAATGCCTCGTTCTGGTGGAAGCGAGCAAAGGAAAGGTCCATCAGGTGAGCGATGGCTATCAGTGCACGAGTATGGCTATCAGGTACCAGACTGGGGGTTCTGACCTACCCTGGCACCAACGGCCTGACTAACCCTCTTACTCCGGATCTCCGGTCCACGTTGGGTCCACTGTTTCTCTCGACCAGTCTTTGCCCGAATAGGCTCTACAAAGCGAAACTGGCTCTGAATGGCCGGCCTCTCTGGACTGCCGGGGCAGATCTGGGACTAGGCGGCGACGGCGGCCGGGGCTATCATAAATTCCCATACCATATGGACATGGATTCGTACTTTACAATGGACAAGGCGCCCAACACGATCCGAATGAAGTCATTGCCGAGATCGTACGCTCCGGACAAGACTGTAAATTCATTACCCGCCTACAGCCCACATGCGTCTGGAAAGCCATGGTGGGACGGAGGGAAGCATCAGCAACTTGACTTTGCCCATTATTGAAGGTTTCGTGGCAGAATCGGGTTGGGGTCTCACAACACCCACGCACATGACTTCCATCGCAGGTCCTTCTCGATCTCTGTTTTTCTCGCTCTCAGGGGTGCAACGTGGGCACTCCGCCGGCAAATAGTGGCCCCCTTTTCACCAGCCCGTGCCTCGATACGCCTGCAATGCGCTCTCCCTTGCTCCGCCCCTGGCCCCTACCATTTTGACGATGAGCACCTCCAAGACGCGCTAGGAACTCTTCTCGACGTTTCTTCTCCACTCGACAGAGAACCCCCCCAAGAGCAATCGATGGACCCCTGCGTGCAACTGCAATAGGCAGGTGCCGTGGCGGGCAAATGACTGCTCCTCAAAAATACATCCGTGAAGTAGGCTGGCGTTGAGGCACAGCATGGAAGAGTAGAGGAAAGCGCACAATACACCCTCCACACGGCAGAAGAGGCAGCCCGCTGGCCCAGATTGGCCATCCGGACATTGGTTGACATCGCTTCATGTGCTCCCTAACACGAGCCCGAGCCGTCGGGTGCCTCAGCAGACGCCATTCTCTGATTGAAGGAATTTATGCGTCCGACCCCCCCTCTCCCCCCCGCGCCCACCGCTTCAGGCCAAATAAGCCCCGCCCCAGGAGGACGCGGCGCAGGTTGACAGGCCTCACGGGTCGATGACAGGTCTGAAAGGCCTCTTGGCAACGAGAACTGGGAATACCAACCGTCGTCATCTTCTCGGGTGAAGCTCGTCGCAGACTTGGCAGTTCGCTCATGCCCAAATCGCTTGGTACGGTGCGGGTTGCGTGATACGGTTCTCACCATGACAGGCTTGCGAGCGAATTCTCCCTGCTCTGCATCCGCACCTTGATGCACCGTGTCTTTGTTTGCCTGGCAACCGCCTGGGACGCCCATCAGGTACCTGGCGTCAGCACAGCCAAGATAGACCCTGAGATCGAACCCGCTTGTCTCGAAATGAAGGGGGCGTCGTTCGACTCGATGAATGTGTCCCATCCACATGAGGGCGTCGAAGCGACTGGCCACTCAAGAGACTGCTGCTTGGTACCTGCTGGCCAAACCCCGCCGCAGCTGGAGGCTGGTATCTTTGTCGTTGCCAGCCGCTGTCAAATTAGCAACGATGAAGAATAGACGCACCGTCCTGGTTGTTGCAACATGGCCGGCATACTCCCAAAGCCTGGGACCCATTCCTCGACCGACCAAGCCGAACTTGTCCGTTCTGTTACACGCTGCACCTCTGCAGATTGCGATAGGGCGAGACGTAGAACGCAAGCGCGATCGCGGCGTGTCTCCGGCCACATAGGCTGAGAGTTTCCAGGAGTTGGCTCATAGCCTTCGCTCTAACGGACGACATCCGGCCCTTTTCCAGGCCACGCCTCGTCGTTACAGGCGCGACAGCAACATCGTCAACCTCTCGCGGCAAGTGAAAGCCGACGACGACTGAGTGGCTGCCCCCTTCCAGTTCACGTCACGCTTCTGCCGAGCAGTAACGAGCGAGGCTCGCTGTCGTCTTTCATGGGACGGAAGTCCGCTCCGGCGGACAGCTCGCTTGGCCTGCGGCGCTGTTCATCGGTGCCTGCTCAGAAACGGCACAGCACCACCAAGCACTTCGGAAAGATGTGCTTCCGGCGGTCAAACGGCCCTTGCCTTTGTTCAACCTGTATTTTGCGGTGGGATGGGTGGACTCACTTACAACGCGGTCGTGGCCATCAACACGTCAGCTTTCGAGCGATGCAACAAAGATGCGACATCGACATGTCAGCCAACCGTCTTGTTGCATCAGTGGCGAGCGGCCGAATGGCACGTCAGGCACCCGATCATCTTCCGCTGTCGACGGATGGCAGAAGCAAGAAATGGGGTTGATAGCCTGGGGCCTGGGGGGGGGGGTCTTGGAAGTGCGGCCACGGTACTCGAAAGGGGGGTTCACGCCGGCCCGAAAAGGGCTGACACTGGCCCCCAGGACCAGCATGCTTGCACAAACCCACCACGGACCGTGTAGCGCCAACGCCCAGTCTGCAGCGCTCAGTTGCCAATGCCGGGCCCTGGGTATGGCAGGTGATCCCACTGCAACACAGGCCAACGGGTGGGAGGGCCTCTCACGAGGCCTCAACGGCACAGCGAAAAGGTCCGACGGGCGCGGCATAGGGCACAGCCTACAGAGCAATCGGCCAGGGGTGCCGCCAGAGACCAGCGCCCGTTCGGTGCCATGCCAGGGCAGGACGCAACTGCACCATCCTATTCTCAGGTTCACCTACATCGTGCGTCTGCTCTCCACACCCCCGTGACAAGGGGCCGGGTCGGCGCGCACGCCTGCCCAAATGGTTGACAGCCTGGCCGCAAGTCAAAGTCGTGGCCAGCAACCCATGAAAGACAGGGTCGTGTGTGATTATGGAAGGAAGGAAGGAAGGAAGGAATGGCAAAATGGTGTCATCGCCCGACCTCTCGCGTCAAACTTGCGTGTACTTGGACGTCTTGATTTGGACCTCATTCGATCGTGCCACAGATACAGGCCTGCCCTCCCATCACCGGCTGAGTGCCAGTCCATTGCGTGGAAGGAATATGGAGGAGGTATGAAGCCAGCCATGCTCAGTTTTCTCTTGAATTCTCAACGAGGCCCCCTTCTCAACATACAGAATAGCGTCAGTCTCTGCCTGCCAAGGCCTGTTGGTTGCCATCACCAGCTGACCACATGCCACCGAGTTCTATAGGGTAGGTACCTGCCTGCCTGTCCCGCAAAGCCGTTGCCGACCAAAAGGCTGCGCAACATTACCAACCGCCATGACAGTATAAGCGAATCTGCTGCCCGCGACCCAATGCAGACGATCCTCGACGTCGACCGATGAGTCGCCTCACCACCAATCACCGCGGAGCGCGGCTGCCCGGCTTCCCACCCCCTTTGCAACACCAGATGAGCACGACGACAGGGGCGGCGGGGCCCAGCCAGCCTGCCAGTCAGGGCTCGCTGTCGTACTCTGTATATTCTTCTATCTACTGTAGATGCGCCCCCCCTTGTACGGCCGCCACGATAGTGCCAACATGACCCGATGCGAACGCGGACATTGATCCTACAACAGAAAGTGACCAGACTTTCGGGAACGCCCAGCGTCAACGGGGAACGGACAAGACGACCCCTTATTGCCTAACTTGCTCACTGCATCATCACCCCCTCCCGCCCCCTTTCCTTGCCCTTCCTTCCACTTGATCATACCGCGTCGTCTATTTCTAGACTTACCTGAATGCTGCCGATGCCGATGCTGCTACTGCTGTACCTTCGGCTGGGATCGACCGGGGACCAGTGGGCAACAACACTCCATGGCACATCAGTGAGCGGCCGCCACACCAGGGGGCAAGAAGCGGAGCGGGGAAAGGGCAGCGCGGGTGAGACGCCTCTTCGAGAAGCCCAGAGGATGGCGCAGATCCTCTCTCTCCATCCGCCTCCGGCTGTTGGTCTGCTTGGTCTCCAGGGTGCTCCGTTCAACCCCTGCATACCGTTGTGCTACTGGAGGATGGGGTACGATGGGGTGTCAGCAGGCTGGGCAGGTGACGAAGAAGACTGAGCATTCCGCGTACTGGCGCGGCGCTGAATTGGATATGCGAGGCAGAGACATCGACGGTGACGAGTGGCAACCAGTTTTTTGTATTTCTCCATATATTTAGGACCAACCATCCTACCTACTACCTTGCTAGACGCAATAACTCCGGGCGCGGTGGGGGGAGTGTGAATAAACCACCACTAAAACAAAACGAGATCGACGAGTCCTCGGTGCCACGGCACGTGCGGTGGCCAAGGGGACATGGCTTCTTTCTATCGAGCTCCTCTCCACGTCGTATATACATGTATACGCGTATCATTGCGGAACTGGCTTTTTTTTTTTCTGACCGACCATCAGGCAGTTGCTGCTAATGATGATGCGGGGGAAGAGGGGAGGAGGGAAACGAGGGGTTGAAAGACAAGCGGCGGAGAGGGGGGGGAGGGGCATAAGAAAGTAGAGAAAGGAGAAGATCTCCCCCATCATCATCTCCACGCTCCACGCTCGCGCCGAGTGACTGGCTGCTCTTGCTCAGCTCAGCCCACCCACCGGCGCGCGCTCTTGAACATCCTGACCCAGGGACCGAACTCGCCCCATTCTTCAATCTGACTGGGCGGCACGTAGCTGGCCACGTCGGCCATGATGGTGCGCTCGGGGTGCGGCATGAGCGCGAGGACCCGTCCGTCCTTGCTTCGGACACCTGCCACGCCGCCGGGGCTTCCGTTGGGGTTGGCCGGGTAGCACTCGGGTTCGGCGGTGCGGCGGCGGTTGTCGACGTAGCGCAGCGGCGCGAGGCCCTCGGCGCCGAGCGTGTCGAGCTGGGTTGGCGAGGTGAACGTCGCGCGGCCCTCGCCGTGCGAGACGGCGATGGGGAGAGACGAGCCGCTCATGCGTGGAGAGACGAAGCGTCGCGCGCCGCTGTCGTCGATGTGAACATCCAAACCGGGCCTCAAACTGCCTGCTGGCGTTGTGCGAGAAGGTGGGCCAGTCTGCGGCGCCGGGGATGAGTTCCTTGAGCCTCGTGATCATCTGGCAACCGTTGCAGACGCCTAGGGAGAAGGTGTCTGGGCGGTTGAAAAATGCCTCGAACTCCTGACGTGCGTGCTTGTGCTCGAGGATGGACTGCGCCCAACCCACGCCGGCGCCGAAGACGTCGCCGTACGAGAAGCCGCCGCCAGCGGCGAGACCGACAAACTCGCGCAGCGAGCGGCCTGCCAAGATGTCGCTCATGTGAACATCGATCGGGTCGAAGCCGGCCGCTTTGAAGGCGAACGCCATCTCGGCGTGGCTGTTGACGCCGACCTCGCGCAGGATGGCGACCTTGGGTGCGTTCTTGAAGAAGCTGCCCACCGTCGCCGTCAGGGGGTTGATGTCCTCCTTGGGCTGGAACTTGAGGTTGAATGAGATGCCCGGGTCTTCGGAATCGGCGATGGTGGCGAACTCGCTGTCGGCGTGCGCCGGGCTGTCGCGCTCCCTCTGCATGGCGTACGACGTGCGCGACCACCACTGCTGCATCTCGACGCGGTCCAGGTTGACGATGGGTGTCGGGTCCTGGTACCGGATGGTGAGTTCCTGCTTGGAGGTGGCCTTCACAACACCGATCTTGCGGATGAGGCCCTTGGGAGGTCCGCAGGTGGCGAAGCAGCGCTTAAAGTTGGTCTCGTCCGACTTGCGAACCTGGAACACGGCACCGAGCTCCTCGTTGAAGAGGGCTTCGAGGACGTCGGCCGCCGAGCCGGACTTGGCAACGCCATCCAGGAGAAGTTCAACACCGCAGCGACCGGCAAACATCATCTCGGCGACGGTCGTGATGAGACCACCGTCGGAGCGGTCGTGGTAGGCGAGCACAACGCCGCTCTCGTGGAGTTGCTTGAGTGCGTCGAAGTAGTCCGTGATGAGACCGACGTTGCGGACATCAGGGGCCTCGTTACCGAGCTGACCGAAGGATTGTGCGAGCGCTGAGCCGCCCATGGCCTGCTTGCCCTCGGCAAGATCGACGTACAGCAGGATGGTCTCGCCAACGTCCTCGACGGGCGGAGCTGGGGCGTCACGTCCGCCTGACGTCTCGACGACAGAGACAGCGTGATGATGCGAGACGGCGCGTCACGCTCTGTGCCTGCCGACTCGCGGTCCTCACGACGCCTCATCGAGGTCGAGTCCTTTCCGACGGGAATGGAGATTTTCAGCTCGGGGCAGAGCTCCTTGCCAATAGCGTGGACGGCCTCGTAGAGGCGGGCGCCCTCACCGGGGTGGTTGACGGCAGCCATCCAGTTGGCGGAGAGCTTCACGCGGTTCAGCTCGCCGATAATGTCGGCAGCGCCGAGGTTCAGCAAACTCTCAGCGACGGCCATGCGCGCGGACGCGGCGGCGGAGATGAGCGCCAGCTGGGGACGCTCGCCCATGGCCATGGCCTCACCCGTCCTCTTACTAGAGCCGATCTGGTACGACGTGGCCGTGACAGCACAGTCGGCAACGGGCGTCTGCCACGGGCCAACCATCTGGTCACGCACGGTAAGGCCACCGACCGTCCGGTCGCCAATGGTGATGAGGAATGATTTGGAGCCGACGGCCGGCATGCGGAAGACACGCTCCGTCGCAGCGGTGATGAGATCCGCATTGGAAGCGGTGTCGCTGACGGCGGACTTGAGCGAGGCGACAGCGTTGAACGTCGGCAGGTCAAGCTCGCGCCTCTCAACAACACGCTCGAGGCGGCGGCCGGGAGGGAAGAGGGCGGACATGGGGAGGTCGATGGGCAGGGGGTGCTCGGTGGAGTCACGGTCGCTGAGGATGAGCTTGGAGTTGCCGTTCTCGTCTTCGGCGAGGACGGTGCCGACGTCGGAAAAGGGGCAACGCTCGCGGCCTGTTTTGCGCTTGTTTAGCAAAGAGCACTTGCACATGTATCACCCGCGAAGAGAGACACTTACGGCAGATGCTGACGAAGCGGTTCAGGGAGTCCTTGTTGACAAGAAGGACATAACGCTCCTGAGACTCGTTGGCCCAGAGCTGAAGGGGACTGAGGCTCTTGTCGTCGGTGTGAACTTGACGAAGCTCAAACTTGCCGCCGAAGCCGGCGTCCTTGACGAGTTCGGGCAGAGCGTTGGAGAGACCGCCGGCGCCGACGTCGTGGATGAAGGCGATGGGCGACTCGTCTCCGAGAGACACACAGGTGTCGATGACCATCTGGGCGCGACGCTCCATCTCAGGGTTGCCGCGCTGGACACTGGCAAAGTCAAGTTCGGCCGTGTCTTCCGTCGAGGCGGCACTGGAGGCGGCACCGCCACCGAGACCGATGAGCATGGCGGGACCGCCGAGAACGATGACGTGGGCGCCGTCGTTGACGTCCTTGGGATCCTTGAGCGCGTGCTGGGGGCGGACGGTGCCGACACCACCGGCGATCATGATGGGCTTGTGGTAGCCGCGCCACTCGGGCTCGTCGTCGTGCCGACGTTGGTGAGCAGCGTGCGGAAGCAGCCGAGCAGGCACGGGCGGCCAAACTCGTTGTTGAAACGAGCGCTTCCGATGGGGGCCTCGAGCATGATATCGAGGCTGCTGGCGAAGTGGGCGGGCTTTCCAATGTCGACCTCCCAAGGGGCCTTCTCATCGGGGATCAGCAGATCAGAGACCCAGAAGCCGCAGAGACCGGCCTTGGGCTTAGAGCCGCGACCGACGGCGCCCTCGTCACGGATCTCACCGCCGGCACCGGTGGCAGCACCGGGGAAGGGGGAGATGGCTGTGGGGTGGTTGTGGGTCTCGACCTTGGCGAGGATGTGAACGACCTCCTTGGTCAGTTTCCAGGAGCCTGTAGAGTAGTCGGGGGCCCAGAAGGCGGCCGTCTCACCCTCGAGGACGGCGGCGTTGTCGCTGTAGGCGGAGACGGTGTAGTCGGGAGTGGTCTTGTGGGTGTTGCGGATCATGCCGAACAGGCTGTCGGCCATCTGCTCGCCGTCGATGGTCCAGCTGGCGTTGAACTGCTTGTGCCGGCAGTGCTCCGAGTTGACCTGAGCGAACATGAAAAGCTCGACGTCGTGCGGGGGGCGGCCCTGGCGCTTGAAGACCTCGACTAGGTACTCCATCTCGGACTCGTCGAGGGCGAGGCCGAACTTCTTGTTGTGATCGCGAAGGCGCTCGAGCGGGGTCTGGGCGCCGGCGGCAAAGATGTCGACAATCTCGAGGGGGTAGCGCTGGCCCTCGACAAACATGGTGTTGAGGTCAGGTTGGGCGAGGCCAATGGTCTCGGTCATGCGGTCGTAGATGATGTCCTTGAAGGGGATCGCATCCGTGTCCTTGGTCAGGCCTTGGTCGAAGGTCCCGGTGATGCCTGGCCCCTCTCGATGCGCTCGATCTGGTCC
>NW_003315038.1:369153-372889 GCF_000150825.1 Verticillium alfalfae VaMs.102
GAAGAAAGAAAAAAAGAAAAGACCTACATGAAAGGAATAAAAAAGAGAAGAGAGAACGATACAACAACAAGATAAGGAGAAACAGTGCTATATGTATATTATCGGGGAGTTCACTATATCATATCCCATACTACGCTGAAGACTCGGGCACAAAAACACGACATTGCTGGCCATTACCATACCATCCCTGATGAATGAGGACAGGGGCCAAACCCCCAAAAGAATTCCAGCACCGTCGTTTTGCAACTTCGCGATCGTCATTTCCGGCATCTGCGGATGATTGGCTCCATGGTCCCCTGATCAACCAAGTGCTCGACATAGCCAATTTTGCGATTCAAGCACCATCTCCACGCCTGGTTCCCTTTCCTGTTCCGACCTTGATTCTGTCTGCTCTCTCCAAACTCTACAACGAAGCGCGGCATGATTTGGTGATAGCTCGCTGTTTCCACCTCGAATCCCGCCTGTTCCGCGCCCTCCTCCCTTGCGCGTCCCTCTCTCACCCCCCTCTCCGGCACGGCAAGACACGACACGACACGACACGGCCGACAACTGAAGCGAAACCATACATCACCTCGCCTCCCACTCTCGCCCTCTTCTCCTCCACATCCCACCCAAACGACAACCATCCGCCGCCATGTGGTTCGCAACACTTACGGGCTATCTGGCCCCCGTCTTCCTCGTCCTGTCGCCCGTCATCTCCTACAGCGACCAGGCCATCTCGATGCACAGGAACAAGTCGAGCGCCGGCTTCTCACTCGACATTCCCTTGATCATGCTGGTGTCATCGTTGCTGAAGTGCGTTGCCACACTCTTCTAGAGCCTCTCTCTGCGCTACGGAGCGGAGGCTTCCGAATCACTGCTGACAGGTATGGACAGGCTCTTTTACTGGCCCGGCGCGCACTTTGACAATGCGCTCCTCATCCAGGCGATCGTCATGATTGCCATGCAGGTCGCCCTCCTCAAGATCGCCCTCGACCACCGTCTACCGCCCTCCTCCAAGGGAGGAGAATTGGCAGTGCCCTTTGCCGGCGCCGCGCACGAGGAAACACCGAGGCCGTTCAACTTTTGGCAGTGGAGGTCGCCCAAGCCGTGAGTTGCGCCCCGGGGACACGCTGGACTCGTCGCACGGCACAAATGAATGCGCTCCGTTACAGCCAGCACCGCTAACCTCGCGCCTCACTTCCTCTAGGTACTGGCACGCCCTCTTCTACCTCTTCATCGGCCTGCTCGCGCTCGAGCTCATCCTGACGCCCGTTCCCGCCGTCTACGGTACCTACTCGACCGCCATCGGCTTCCTGGGCCTCGGCATCGAGGCCATCCTTCCGATCCCCCAGATCCTCACCAACGCCCGCGTCCAGTCTTGCAAGGGTTTCCGCGTCTCCCTGCTGGCGAGCTGGCTCATCGGCGACGCCATGAAGGTCTTTTGGTTCTTCACAGCCTCGACCGAAATCCCGCCGGCCTTCAAGATGTGCGGCATCTTCCAAGCATGCTGCGATTCCCTCCTGGGCATCCAGTACGTCATGTACGGCGACAATAGCGCAGCGCCTGTGGTCGTCAAGGAGCATCCGCTCGAGGACTTTCAGCCGGGCACCTTCAAGCCGCCTGTGCTGGAGATCAACGGGCGGGCCACGCAGGCGTGGACTTGCCGTGGGGGGGCTGCGTGGCAGACATGATCGATCGTTTGCATGTGATGCGCTGGAATGGCGTTCGGATGCCGTGTATGAGGAAGCGAGACACATTGGATGACGGATGGGACGATGATCCTCGACACCTGCATCGATGTTGGCTGGCAGGCCAATCCATTGGCGAATGAGAGAACTGACCTCAAAGGCAAAGAAAGAAAAAAGCATTGTACTTGGCGTTAAAGGAGGGTCCAGGGAACTACCGGCAGATGGCAGGGAAGCGCGCGTGCCCACGACAGGACGGGCCGCAGGGATGCTGTGGGCGTGTGGCAGCCTCAGCGTTACTCTGGATGCTGTGCACCGCCGTGAAATCGTGTTAAGGGCTACATCTGAGGCCTCTATCTGGGGGGGCGAGCCGCCGCTTGATATACAATGTTAATACCCAGAATTTTGACCATGCGTAGGACTGCATGTCGCCAGCACCCATAAATCTTCTGCTATCAATTCAATGGGGCCTTGTGGTTAGTTGCGCCCTTCAGAGGGTGTCGGCGATGTACCACACTATCTGGGTCGCACTCGACAACACCACCATCAGGAGTCGATCCAAGCCACCCCCAGCCTCCTCCTTTTCTGCCTATCTCGCCACATCCTCTCTCTCTCTCTCACACACACACCACAGAGAAACACACACACTCCCCCTATATGCCGTGCACCTCGCAGTCGACCTAGCCAACAATTGACCGCTCGGGACGTTATCCAGCACACGACAAATCCGGTTGTGCTTACGCTTACAACGAACGAGAGCGCTGCCGAACCGCCAATCCACTTACACAGACGCTAGGTAGACGACAAGCCGGCATCTCCACATCGCCATCTTTACTTACTCAAAGCAGCAGCAGCAGCAGCCACAGCCGTCTGGTATCTATTCGGCTGGCTCGGTCTGTGCCGTGGAGCTTGCTGCTCCCTAGTGCCCGCTGCTCGGTCTCGACGGCCGAACCCGTCCACGCCGCTGTACACAAGAACCAAGAGGGTAGATTCGACGCCACTGCTGCTTCGCCATCTGGCTGACGCTCACGATCTTCTAGCTCTGCACAGGTTCTTAAGCTTTGCTGCAGGAGCTCAGTCGATCGATTCGGGGGATATACCCTGAGCGTTTGGTCTTGTTGCCTCTTGCCTCTTACTTGATACCCCCATCCAGCCGGCGAGCTACGACTCTTTTCAGCTTCATCAGTACATTGCCTTTCCGCATTTGAGATACATTGAGATACCCACCCTGTTTCCCCTCGGAGTCTAGAGAGCCTTCCTATCTGGTAAGTTGATGCTTGTGTGACGCCAAACCCACCTGGTTTCCTGAGTCTTTGGCAACTGCCTATTGGTGGACACTTTTGAGGCAGTCCTTGGGGCTCTTGCCAGTTTCCCTTTCGACGTTCTTAATTATCTTTCCCTTTCGACGATCCCTCATCTCTCATGTGACTCTGCTCCTACACCTCTTGCCCTACCTTCACCACTCATCATCCGACACCAGGTCCGGCTCTAGTCTGCTCTGCTCCAGACCTTCAACGCCAACGATAGTTCTCGACTAACAGTCTCCTCCGCCAGCGCTTTACATTTCAGAGAGCAAAGTCATCATTCTCAGACCTACTTCCCAGAGAAGCACACTTGTACGTGTGATTTCGGCGCTTTCCTATCTTGGTCTACCTTCCACCCACTTTCCTCTACTTCCACTGCCAACTGGAGACTTTCGTGCTCTCTATCCCTTCCGTTCAACCGGCTCACCATCGGCCAAGCCCCCTTTCATTCGACCACCAACAAAGGGAACAGACAAAACAGCTAAGAATAGGACAGCGACCACACTGCGACGACATAGCTCCCACGAAGTAGACTATTTATAGAGAGATGATGGTCGGCGTGCAGCCTGCGGGCCGCGATCAGCGCCGCAACCTTAAGTGAAGTAGGAAGAAAAAAAGTTTGAACTACCGAATGAACCGTCTTGTTTGCTTTTCTTTCTTTTCCTAGCTTTTTCTTGGCTGACCGGACCTTTATGCAGGGAGGGCTAGTCCGTATGGGGACGTGAGTTAGTGGTGGGACCTGAGACCGATAACCCAACCGTTCAC
>NW_003315038.1:372989-377317 GCF_000150825.1 Verticillium alfalfae VaMs.102
CTCGAGCATCGCTTCCGCGCCCTCAAGGCGCACGCCGACGTCGTACGCCAAGCGCGCGAGCAACATGTTGACTGCAAGGACGTCCCCGCCGACCTGCCCAAGGACAAGAAGGGTATGCCCACGCCCGCGTACCCCAAACCTTGCTGCGTCTCTTACTTCCTTTGTCCTTTGTTTCGTTTCTCTTTTGCTCGTCCTGTAAAAAGTTCTTGGCTTGCGAACCTCCCGCTGACCGCTCCTCGTCTCGCGTGCCAGAAATCGCCCGCATGTTCGGCAGCTCCACAGCCGACGGCATCCAGTTCCAGTTCCGCGCCATCAAGCAGGACGCCAACACGCTCAAAGCCACCGTCAACAGCGGCGGCAACCCGGCCTCCGTCCTCTCCCTCGGCCCCGGCAGCACGGCCTCGACGCCACGCGGGCCCCGCGCCACAGCCGGCTCGTTCACGAGCGCCGCCTCGACCCCGACGACAGCCTCCAAACGCTCCGCTTCAACCATCTCCCGCTCCGGCGCCTCCTCAACCAAACGCACCAAGCTTGCGGCGGCGGCGGCGGCGGCGGCGGCGCCAGGACCCCCACCACAGCAGCCGCCGCCTCGTCCGAGGGCGAGGACGACGAAGATGACATATTCGGCACTGCCGGCCACGACGCCCTCGGCATCGACACGCCCAAAGCCAGCCTGCACGACCGCCTCATGGCCTCGAGCCGCAAGAAGCCCGCCCCCACCTCCACCTCCGCCACCGTCTCCGCTTCCGCAACGGCCGCATCGTCGCCGGCCCCGGCCCGGCCCGCGACAATCTTCAACAACCCCTTCGCGCCGGCCCCGCGCGTCGCCGTGCCGAGCGTCGACCTGACGACCTCGGACAGCGAGGCCAACACGCCACCAGAGGGCGGCGCCCGCGTCGCAGGAGGGCGTCAAGTTTGACTACGACGCGGCGCCGCAAGGGTACGGGCCCGGCGCGGGCGGTGTCGTGGCGGGGGGCGCCTTTTGCCAGACGGGGATGGACGGGTACTTTGGGGCTTCGTCCGAGGGGGACAGCTTTGGTGGGGTGGACTTTGGGTCGTTTGTCGGCAGTGAGAATTACGATGAGATTTGAGTCTCTCGTGAGGGGGCGCTTTTTGGGCAGCGGCTTGGGAGCAACGGCTTGCGCGCAATGGCTTAGGAGCAGCGGTTTGCGAGCAACGACTCGCGTGGAGCAAAAAGACTCCACAGATGAGAGCCCGATGGACACTGGAGGCTTCGGTCTCAGGGACAATGGGAACTGAAATATAGGGGTCTTGGAGTTGGGGAGTTTGGTCCTTCCATAGTCTATACCCTAGTCCTCAGGCTTATTTTATAGCTTGGCTTGGGCGTGGCTGCTGATCATCCTGCGTACCCTGTGAAAGATGACATCTGCCTGGTCTGTCTGGACTCAATTTGTGTCCTCTGACAAAGATCAATTCCATGGATGCACAGTGGCGGAGGACGGTGACAGGATGTTGCCTAGGAGAACCGCGGTACCCATCGAAAGGCGTTCAAGTTGAGTGAAATTCGCAACGTCGGAAAACTCTGACGCCCGAGCTGATAGCACAGTTCCAGCATCACCACCAAGCGCTCTTGCGCGTCACATTTTCATCATGTTTCCATTACTTGGCTACCCTACCCCCTCAGCAAATCCCACAGCGCGTTTGTCTCGACGAAATCATGGTGGATGATGTTGACGAGCCAGTACTCCTCCTTGACCGTCTTGAGGAACTTTTCGCTCTCGTGCCCCCTGCCGTACACCCGCGACCACTCTCCCCAGATCTTGAAGGCCTCCTCGCTCCAGGCCCGGAAGCTGACCTCTTCGATAATGGTCGGCGTGATGATCTCCTTGCCCGGGAAGACGCCCCACGTAACGGCGTTGGTGCTCGCCGGCACCGCCGTCCTCACGAGCCCGCCGCTGTCGTCGGACGTGGCAAAGTCGCCGTTGCCGTTGCAGGCGTAGAAGCACACGGTGCCCTCGACCTCTGGACCTGTGAGCCGCTCGGAAAGCACCTTCCAGTCGGCGGCCGGCAGGAAGAGCTCAACAAAGGCCTTTTGGAAGACGAAGCCGTGACTCGGGCCCCAGCCAAAGGTGGCGTCGCGCGACGGCACGCCGTTGACGGCGGGCTGCGAGGCGACGGTCCACCAGCCGCGCGTGTTGAGCTCGATAAGCTGCTCCTGGATAATGTTGGTCTCGGGCGACAGGCCCTCCTCGCTCCAGGGGATGGCGCTGAGCTCGCCGCGAATGTGCTTGATAAAGAGGGTGCTGATGTCCACAGAGGACTTGGGGTGGCCCCAGAGACGCACGGCCTGCGTCACCGACATGTGCAGGCTGACGCCGTAGCCGTCAATCTCACCGTAAGCCGGGGACCGCGCGTCGCCCCAGCGGCCGTTGGGGAAGTCGTCCCACGTGGCCTCGCGCCCGAGGACGCCTTCACCCTCGGAGATGGCGAGCGTGTTGGCACGCGTGTTGATGGGCTCGGCGGGCAGGCCGGCACCCTCAGGGTTGGTTTCATAGGCATGATTCGAAGCCGATGAGACGATGACGCGGTTATGCGGGTCGGAGCCGATTGACGACTGCCTGCGTCCGGGCCGGTGGTGTGAGCCGGGGTGCAAACCGTTGATCTGGACGGTTGGTACGACGGGCGGCGTTGTCGCATCGTCAATCACGGCCTCTTCGTCCTCCTGCTCCTTGTCGGGGATGAGATTGGTACGCTCGAGAATGAAAGACACGGCCTTCTCCAGGTTGAGGGTGTAGAAGTGGAAGCCCTGAGGCCCCGTCGTCCGCTTGCTCTTGACGGCGCGGATCTGGTCCACGAGCTCACTGACAATGTCGACGCCAACCTCCTTAACCTTTTCGTCGTCTCCCTTGACGGCGTCGAGCCGGGCCATGAGCGCATCAGGAATCTTGGCGTGACTCAGCTTGGTTGTCCTCTTGATCATTTGGTAGCTCTGGATAGGCATGAGACCGGGGATGATAGGTATCGTCTTGAAGGCGCCGCTCGGGTGCTCCCTCAGGACCTGCTCAAAGTGGTCGTAGGCGTCAATGTCGAAGAAGAGCTGCGTCATGATAAAGTCGGCACCGGCCTGGGTCTTTTCGACAAGGTACGGTAGGTCGTGCTCGAGGCTCTGTCCCAGGGGGTGGCTCTCCTCGGCGTGGCCTTCGGGGTAGGCGGCGACGCCAATGCAGAAGTAATCCCCATGGTTTTTCCTGATGTACTTGACGAGGTCGGTGGCCCAAACAAAATCTTCGCCGTCATCCGACTCTTCGTCGACTGCGTCCTGGTACTCGGCTTTCCTCGGCGGATCACCGCGCAGGGCCAGGATGTTGCGGATGCCGAGGACCTTGGCATCATCCAGGGCCTTGTCGACGAGACGGCGGCTCATGTTGGTGCAGGTCAGGTGAAGACAGGTGGTGAGACCCAGCTCTCGCTGGCAAATCTCGGCGAGCTCGAGAGACTTGAAGGCCGTGGAACCGCCGGCACCCCATGTGACGTTGACAAACAAGGGGCGAAGGGCCCTCTCCATGCGGTCCAGACGATCTCTCAGATTGGAGAAGCCCATGGCCGTCTTTGGGGGGAAGAACTCGAGGGAGAAGTAGTTGGCGTTGGCCGGCAGAGCGGCGATCTTGTCTGTGATTTTGTCCATGATGAGAGTTGGCCGTGGTCGGCGATATAGATCTCTGAGGTGATGATGCTGAAGCTGAGATGGGTGAGGTGGCGGGGTTCAACCCAAGCTGGAGGGGTAAAAATGGCAGCTCGAAAATTGGCAGAAAGAAAAAGAGAAACCCTTCCAAGTCGACGATCGTTGCGAAGCTACGAGCTGTCGTACAACCCTTGCCTTGCCAATAGATCAAGATGAGTGAGGCCAACGGCGCTCGTTTCGCTGCTCACGAGGTCTTGGACGCGGCTGAACTAAGGTAGGGATGATAACGCGCCTGCAAGCGGAAGTGTGAGGATTCCCTTCACGTGTGTTGATCCCATCCAGAGTCTGAAGGCGGGGCAGTGACAGTGGCCGTGCTTCCTGCTCCGGCTGCCAGCGGCTCTTGCTTCTTTCTTCCTTCCACCCCATGCCGCTGACAGTGGCAGCCCGTCACCTGGACTGTCAGTAGCTGTTAGCGGGGGGGTTCGCCAATCCGAGTGTACTGGGAGCTGTTGGATCTGACTCCTGTCTCTTTGCTTCCAGTCCTGCTTCCAGTCCTGCTCCAACACACGCCCACGATGAGTGGCCGAGATCGGAAATTCTGTGGGAAAGAGACATATCGCGTAACCCCAACCATGCAGCTCTGCGCTGTACCGGAGGTGGCATTCCTGCAGGCCCATACACTACG
>NW_003315038.1:377473-383546 GCF_000150825.1 Verticillium alfalfae VaMs.102
AGCTAACCGGATACGGGCCTGACTTCTGCAGGCCCCCGAAGCATGGCAAGGATGTCCACTAAGCTGCCCATCGCCGTCAGGGGTCCCCTCGCTCTGCCGCGTCTCCAGAAAATGTTCTGCGTATCGACAAGTGCTCTGACCTCACCTCGACTCACCCTCTCCACACTCGGCTTGCTGTTTGTTGCTTGCCTGCTATCGGTCGCATCCACCACGCCCATGACACGGCGACAGCTTCACCTACACACATCTCTGCCCTGACGATGCCAACACCATGATGCAGGCGCTCTGTGCACGACGAACGGGCCAGCAATGGTCCTCCAACAAGGCAGTCATTGCCGCCCTGCGAACTCCCCTTGCCCGCCAGCCTCTTCTCATCTCCATTCGACAGCCTCACAAGTCTTCCTGTCTGCATCAGCGACGAGGCTATGCCGACCACCGAACTGATCGACTCGATCTGCCTGCTCTAGATCGGAAATGGCGTGAGAACTGGGCGTCCTGCCAGGAGCCTGCCGCGAGCCACGACAACAAGCCGACCAAGTTCGTCTTGCCCATGTTTCCCTACCCTTCCGGCACTCTGCACTTGGGCCACCTGCGAGTCTACACCATTGCCGACGTCGTGGCGCGTTTTCATGCCCTCCAGGGGTCCAAGGTCCTGCTGCCAATGGGCTGGGACGCATTCGGTCTGCCCGCCGAGAACGCTGCCATTGAGAGGGGCATCAACCCCGCCACCTGGACGACATCTAACATCGCCAAGATGAAGGAGCAGCTAGGCAAGATGCATGGCAGCTGGGACTGGAGCAAGGTATGAGCTCCTCTTGTGTGTACCCTCTCGTCCTTCGCCTCTGACGCAGCCTGCGTAGGAAATCACCACGTGCGATCCCGAATTCTATAAACACACCCAGAAACTCTTTCTGATGCTACACGAACGAGGTCTCGCCTACCAGGCCGAGTCCGAAGTCAACTGGGATCCCGTCGACCTGACTGTGCTGGCGAATGAACAGGTCGACGCCAATGGCTGCTCGTGGCGGTCCGGGGCCAAGGTCGAGAAGCGCCAGCTGAAGCAGTGGTTCTTCCGCATTTCCGAGTTCCGCGACGCTCTCCTCGCCGACCTCGAGGCCCTCGCCAAGGAAGAGGCCTGGCCTGAGAGGGTTCTCGCCATGCAGAAGAACTGGCTCGGCAAGTCGACAGGCGCCACCGTCAAGTTTCCCGTCATGGCCATGGGACAGGACGCCCACGCCGCTATTGAAGTATTCACCACGAGGCCGGACACCTTGTTCGGCGTGCAATACCTGGCTCTGGCATCGACCCACCCTGTCGTCGCCCAGCTGGCAAAGAGCGACCCCGAGCTGCAGGCTTTCCTCGATACTCTCCCTGGCCTGCCGCGAGACTCCAAGGTCGGGTACATGCTGCCCCAGATTCGGGCCGTCAACCCTCTGGCCTACCACGAAGACACCCCAGACGCGACCAAGGCTTCGCTGCCCATTTATGTGGCATCCTATGTGCTCGGTGACTACGGCGAGGGTGCCGTCATGGGTGTTCCGGGTCACGACGTGCGGGATCATGCCTTTTGGAAGGAGCACCGCTACGATGAGCCCGTGCGCTTTGTTCTGGCAGCTTCTGAGGATGAGTCGACAACAGCCATGGCCAATGAGCCCATGGTGGACCACGGCATCATGACGGAGCAAAGTGGCCCGTTCAAAGGCAAAAAGTCCATCGATGGAGGCAAGATGCTCGTCTCCATTCTCGAAGCCGCCGACCTCGCCAAGCCGATGGACAAGTGGCGGCTCAGAGACTGGCTCATCAGTCGGCAGAGGTACTGGGGCACTCCCATCCCCATCATTCACTGCGACTCCTGTGGGCCGGTGCCTGTTCCCGCAGACCAGTTGCCGGTCAAGCTGCCCAACGTGAGCGACCACTGGGCGGGTGGCCAGCCTGGTAACCCCCTCGAGAGGACGCCCGAATGGTCGGAAACCAGCTGTCCCAAGTGCGGAGGCGCAGCAAAGAGGGACACTGACACCATGGACACTTTTGTGGATTCCAGCTGGTACTATGCCAGGTTCGCCGACCCCCATAACAAGGGGCTTCCGTTCTCTCAGGAGGCCACCAAAATGCTGCCCGTGGACCTCTATCTCGGCGGCATCGAACATGCCATTCTGCATCTGCTGTATGCTCGCTTCATCTACAAGTTCATGGCGTCAACAGATCTGTTCCCTTCAGGGCCGGATTCGGAAACGATCAGTCACGAGCCTTTCAAGAGGCTCATCACCCAAGGCATGGTCCATGGCAAAACGTACAGCGACCCTGAGACGGGCAGATTCCTCAAACCCGACGAAGTCGACCTTAGCGACGCCTCTAATCCGAAGGTTGTCGCAACGGGCGCCACGGCCAATGTCAGTTTCGAGAAGATGAGCAAGTCGAAGCACAACGGCGTGGACCCCACCGTCTGCATCGAGACGCACGGTGCCGACGCCACACGCGCCCACATGCTCTTCCAGGCCCCGGTCAGCGATGTGCGTGAACTGGGACGAGGACAAGATTGCCGCCGTCACAGCTGGCTGACAGCCTTTCGAGCACGTCAAGGCACGGCAGCCAGCGTCATCAGACGAAACGCCGGTCGCCTACTCACTGATGGCTCAGGCGTCTGGACTCGATGACGGAGGCAGAGCTGTCCAAGTGGGACACCGAGGCTGCGCTCTGGCGAGCCGTCCAAAGCACCATCACGTCCGTGACCGACTCGTACAACAAGGTCTACCCCATGAACACGATCGTCTCCGACCTCATGAGCCTCACCAACACGCTGCTCGATAGCGAGGCGTCCAGCCCAGTCGTTCGTCGGGAAGCCACGTCGGCGATTCTGCGCATGCTGGCGCCCATCACGCCAGCGTTTGCCGAAGAGTGCTCGAGTCTCCTGCACCCGGGCACGCGATCCATGTTCACGTCGGCGGCGTTCCCGACGGCGGACGACACGGCGGCGCTGCTGCAGCCGCGGAAGCAAACGTGCGCCATTCAAGTCAACGGCAAGGTCCGCGGCGTCGTGCAGATCCCCAAGCCGCCGGCGGGGCTGGCGGGGGATACGCTGCGAGACTGGATGGTTGCCGAGGTGTTCAAGACGGAAGAGGGGCAGACCAAGTTCTCGAGCGGGCCGTGGGATGTCAGGTCGCCAAAGCGGGTCATCGTGGCAAGGGGCGCCAAGACGGTCAACTTTGTCGTGTAAAGTACGTATGTATATGTATACAACAGTGTAGGACTAGCGGGAATACCCCTGTGTATGAGAGATGTTCAGCTTGGAAGAAGATGTTGGGGGAAAAAAAAGAAGTGCTAAAATTAGAAAGTCTATGAACCCATAACCGCTCGCCGCCCGTAGTCTACGCCATCTAAATCTGTCTGCTGTTGTCTACCACACCGCCCAACAAGGACCCTCGTGCCCCAACAGATCCCATGCAAATGATGCTCTACGCTTCGTTCACTTCATTGTCTCGTGTTCTATGCAATGCCCAGCACCCAACTAGCTCACAGGATCCTCTTGACGACGAGCGCGCCCGTCTCGTCGCCCGCGAGCTCGAGGAACGAGCCGGCCTCGAGCTTCTTCTGCCACTTGTTGGCCTCGCAGCGCGCCAGGATGAGCGTCATGCGCAGCGGCACGTCGCCGCTCGACGCGTGCTCGGCGGCGCCGGCGGCGAGCGGCGTAAAGGTCCAGCGCCAAAGGCCCAGTTGAGGATCTGGCGGGTGCGGTCTGCGGGGGCGTGGGGTTGGCGTCGTCCTGGTCCGAGTCGCGGACGGTGCCGGCGACGTCGAGGACGGCCTTGATGCGGTAGACCTCGTCTTTCGGGGCCGTTTTGAGCAGCGACAGCAGGCGGTCGGCCTTGACGCCGGTCGCGGGGCCGCGGAGCTCGACGGAGAGGACCTCGACCTCGGACTGGTGGTCGTGCGCGTGGTCGTGGTTGTCGCCGTGCGCGTCGCCGTCATGGTGTGCGTGCGGCTTGTCGTCGGTCAACGTCTGCGCGAGGCCGCCGTCGACGCCAAAGACGAGGTCGACGTCGACGCGGCCCTTGATGCTCTTGACGACGGGCGTCTCGACCTCGAGGTCGCCGATGCGGTCGCGGACCTCGTCGAGGCGGTCCTCGTCGCAGGCCTCCCACTTGTTGAGGACGATGAGGTCGGTGTAGCGGGCCTGGACGCGGGCCGTGTAGCTCGTGTCGTCGTAGCCCTGCCAGTTCTCGACGTCGAGGACGGAGACGACGCCGTCGAGGACGTACTGGCCGCCCGTCTCGCGGGCGAGGCGGTTGATCTCGAGGGCGAGGGTCGCGGGGAAGGCCGAGCCGGACGTCTCGATGACGATGCGGTCGGGGCGCACCTGGGCGCGCAGGTCGGCGAGGGCGACGCTCAGCTGGCCGACGAGGTTGCAGCAGATGCAGCCGTTGAGGAGCTCCTGGACGCCCGAGATGGCGGCCGACGAGGCGAGCTGCGAGTCGACGGCGAGGTCGCCAAACTCGTTCTTCAGCAGCGCGAGCTTGTAGTCCGGGTTCTGCGCCTTGAGCTGCGGCAGGAGGTTGAGGATGAGCGTCGTCTTGCCGGAACCGAGGAAGCCCGTGATGATGGTGATGGGAATGGGCGACATGGTGCTGGGTGGACGATGCAGCGAGCGAGGTTGTCGTGATGTTTGCTGCGTGCTGCGTGCTGCGTGATGCGTGCAGGAGCCCCCCAACAATCTTGGAGGGGTCAAAACCGACTTTTTGCGCGCGCACGATAAGAAACGGAAACGTTGGGGGCCATTTTAGGTTATCTTAGCGTTGCCAAGAGCCGCATGCCGCACGGGTGCCTAGCGCCCCCCGCCATGTGACGTCAGTTTCGTCCTCCAGGGGAGCGTGCCACCTCCGACAGCCCTGTAATGCCCTGGAACCGGTAACATTAGTCCCCTGTAGGTGCCCCGGGGCCCCCTCCCCTCTTTCCCCCTGGACGGCGCCTGGCCTGGGCCTTACGTCGGTGTTCCCACCATCACCAGCTGGGCCGCGCAATCCCTCGACCGGTAGCCGTGCCAGTCAAGAGGCTTGCGCTGCTCTTGCTGGATGAATCGGATGTCATTCGAGAGGGGCAACGGGGGAAGGGGGGGTCTGGTATTACTTCTTGTCACAATGCCCAGCAGCTGCTCTGTCCACTTGCCGTTCCCTTCTCTCTCTGTGCTCGCATCAACTGCATCTGCCTTGAATCATCACCAAGTTTGAAGCCAAACGAACAAAACGATATCCATACCCACCCCGCCCCACGACGAAAACACGAAGAAAGCTGTGCAACCCGACATTGACAGCCACCGACGCTAATTGTGACGTACGTCGGCGCTACCGTCCCTCGCTATCCTCCGAACGAACCAGCGCGTCTGATCAGCCCAGCCCGGCCCAGGCACACGCAGCCCTGCCCTGCCCGGCGAGATAGGTACAAAACGAACCGCGCCCCCCCCCCGACACAGCCACAATGAACGACCGATCCGTTCCCCGCTTCAACCCAGCGCCCGAGCAAGTCGGCATGCACGAGGACGACATGAGCTACAAGGATCAACTCGACCAAAAGGCCTTTGAGGCGCGCCAGCCCGAGGACGCAAACGACGGCGTGATGCATCCCGTTATTGAAAAGGGTGTGTGTGTTTTTGCTCTGCTCCTTTTTTTTCCTTTTTCTTCACGCTCTTTTTTCTTCTTCTTCTTGCTTCACGGACAAGCTGACAGGGACCAGTCGTCGAATACGTGCCCGTCGCGGCCAAGGTCCTCGGCGATCCCAAGGCCGAGAGGAAGGAGAAGGACGACAAGGCCAACGAGAACCCGCCCGGCCCGCCCGAGCGGCCCCTCGACGACGATAAGATTGAAAGCTTTCTGCGCGGGCAGCACAAGAGCATAGGCAAAGACGGCGTGTCCCAGTGACGGCCTGCGCATGATCGATGGACGGCTGGGCTTTGGTGCTGCGCACCAGCCGATGAGCACGCGACACGCTTTATGACGGGGGGTCCTCGGGCTTTTCCTTTGTATTTGGTATCCAACATCTCTTCAATTGACGATTGCATTCTATTTGTCTTTTTGTTTGCAGG
>NW_003315038.1:383830-395176 GCF_000150825.1 Verticillium alfalfae VaMs.102
GCAGCTTTACATGCAGATGATCATGCCGATGAAGGCGCTGAAGGCGAGCACGCCGAAACTACTCCTCACAGCCGGCGCCGAAGCCTGGACGAAGCCGTCAATGACATCGCTCTCGGCAGGTGGCGCGGCAGGGGTGCCAATGTCGGCAGAGTCTGCAGGGACACCGGCAACAGTGGTGACATCGCTCTCCTCTTCGGCGGGGACACCTTGACCGACGGTGATGTCGTTATCTGTCGCGGGCTCGCCAGTGATGGCAAAGTCGCCTTCCGGCTCGGGAATGCCCTGGCCGACATTGCTGGCGACTTCAGGGGCAGGGGGCGCAGCCGCGGGAACCTCGCCCTCGGGGCCAGGAGCGGGAGCGCCCTCAGCGGGGATGGCTACTTCGGGGACAGGGGGGGCAGCACCGGCGGGAATCTCGCCCTCGGGAGCAGGGGGGGCAGCACCGGCGGGAATCTCGCCCTCGGGAGCAGGAGGGGCACCGGCGGGAATGGCTCCTTCGGGAGCAGGAGGGGCAACAGCAGGAATGGCTCCTTCGGGAGCAGGAGGGGCAACAGCAGGAATAGCTCCTTCGGGAGCAGGGGGGGCAACAGCAGCACCAGCGGGCACCTCGCCCTCGGGAGCAGGCGGCTCGGCGGGGTACTCGGGTCCGTACGTGGGCTGGGCGTGCACGGGGGCAACCTGGCCGGGCACGGCACCGTCGGCGAAGACGCCGTTGCCCTCAATGTGGACGCTGGGCGTAAAGTCGGCGACGGGCGCTGTGATGACAATCTCGCCGCCCTCGCAGACGCCACAGGCGACCTTGGTCTCGACGAAGAAGGGAGGCAGGGCGGGGCGGGTGTAGTCTGCGGGGTTGCCGGTGATGGTCTCTGTCACGGTGTAGCAGGCGTCCCAGGTCGACTGGGGGTTGGCGGCGAGGAAGTTGGTGGTCCAGGTCGTGGTCCAGATGGTCTCGGTGGTCATGGTGACGGCCGAGCCGCAGTCGTAAAATGTGGACGAGAGGACGGCGGGGTAGCTGTGGATGTCAGTGTCTGTCTGTAAGAGACCATGTAGGTGCAACATACACCATGATGCCGTTTTTCGGTGAGTGGTGCTAGAGATGTGGTTTGGGTGGACACTCGGCTGGCGAGTGATGGGTTGGTCGAAAAAGAAGAACAAGGGTCGAGTTGTCAATGTCGAGTACGAAAAGGCCAAGTCCTGCTTGTATCGTAGAGTTGTCGTGGTAGTCGTAATCGGTCGTGGATGTCGAATATTGTCGTGTTGGATGGGTGTACAGGAAGCTGCTGTCAGGAGGCCGAGAAGACGGCAAGCTTTTAAGCATAGATGCTCCCGCAGATCCGCGAGACGGGCGGGATACCACCGCGATCCAGAAGCCGCAGAACGGCACGCAAAGCTGTCATGCATTCTAGCGTCCGCCGTCACTTGAACAACGGAGCGTCGACGGGGCGACCCAACCACATGGAAAGGGGTCGTGGGAATGCTTCGACATTGGGCCACATTCCGTCAAAGGCTTCTTCGACGGGGATCGCCTCATGCGGGAGGGTCCAGATGCAGGTACTCAGCCCAGCTCGATCCCCAGGCATTCCATGGGGTGTTCGAAGGAGAGGCATTGAGCGTCAGAGGCGTGCCTCGGGCGATTTTACACGTGGCGAGCTGTCTGATTACAGCAGCAGAGGGGGGTGAAGCCCAGTTTGCGCGGCTCGTTGCCTCGTCGAACGCCAAGACATGGGAAATATGGACATGGCGGTTGGAGGTTCTGGCGACAGATCGACGAGCGACGGCTTGACGATGGAACGCACCAGCCTCTTGTGGCGTCTTTCAGGAGTGTGGCAAGCGCAAGGCGCAAGGCGCAGGCACAAACAGGTCCGAGCGGCGTCTTGTCTCGCTCACACAAATTTTCACAAGGACAATGGTCTGTCCCCCATCTTCAGCATTTCTCCCCCACTCGGGTTCATCTAGAGGAGAAACTTCCTAATTTCAAGGGATAAATTGGTCTCCAGAGCGTCTCTCCCGAAGGAGAGAAGGCAACACGACACCGTAGGGAGCTGGATGTCGGTCGTGGCAGCTCTGTTCGCTTTTGATCTGAAGAAGAAAGGGAAAAGAGAAAGATAGAACGGGATTTTTTTCTCGCGATGTTTGTAGGCGGCTGAAATGCACTAGTCCGCTTATGGAAGGCGGTGGTCCTGCTCGACGCTGCCCGCGTCTAATGGCAGCGTCTTATGTCAGCAGTCTCCTGTCGGCAGTGGCAGTCGTCTCGTCGCCCACCCGATCGATGATGCCTTTGGCCTCTGAGCCAGCACCATCGCCATCTTCAGGCTACACGCGGAGAACGACTTCAGTACCGCCATCACTTCCGTTGGTTTATTCCCTGTCTGGTGGACTGCACAATAGAAGCTCGATTCAGAAGCTCGATTCAGGTATCTAAGAAAGCAAATATTACGCCAAGCTGGGAATCTATCTATAAACTCCGCCCCCTGATCAAGCCAAGGTAAGGCAGGCCAACCGACGCTGACACGCTCGGGCACACAGACACACAACCCCGCCGCTCCCTTATTTCTTGCCGTTGGCCGCGTCCTTGCTGTAGTTCGTACCCAGGTACCGTCCCTTGAGGAGCCACACGGCGAGGCTCGGCAGCTTGAAGGTGCCCATCTGCCCGGTGCCGCGGCTGCGCCCCATGGTCACGGCGGCGACGACCTTGGGATCCGGCGTGTAGGTGCCGACCTTGCCCTCGCCGGTGAAGCGGTGGTGCAGGCTCTTGGAGAGGAAGGTGGCCTGGAGGCCGGCGAGGTAGGCCGTGCCGTTCTCGAGGTCGCCGGCGTCGCCGACGACGTACAGACTGTCGTAGCCGGGGACCTTGAACTCGGTGTTCTGGCGCACGAGGCCGTTCTTGTCGAGCAGACCCGCCGGCACGAAGCTCGTGTTGGGCACGAGGCCAAACGTCGGCAGGTACGCGTCGGCCTCGAGCTCGGACGTCGCGCCCGACGCGTTGGTCAGCTGCAGAATCGTCTTGCCGGTGCCGGCGCCGCCCTCGCGCGCGCCCGTCACCTTGGACCGGTCGATGACCTTGACGCCGAGCTTCTCGAGCTCCTTGCGCGCGATGCGCCGCACGTCCTCGCGGATGTTGTCCTCGAGCGGCAGCTCCTGGCCGATGACAAAGTAGACGTCCTTCTTGCGGCCGAATTCAAAGCCCACCTCGCCGGCCACCTCGACGCCCGTCGTGCCGCCGCCGGCAATGACAATCTTGTTGGCGGCCGCAATCTGCTTGCGCAGGGCGCCCAGGCGCGCCTTGGTCTGGTCCGTCGTGCCGACCTCCTTCCACGGCATGTCGTCCCGGGCACGCGAGCCCGTGGCGATGACGAGGGCGTCGTAGGCGATGGTGCGCTCGGCGCCGGAGACGGTGCGCACGACGACGGTCGAGGCGTCCGGGTTCAGCGACTCGGCCGAGCCGATGACGAGCTCGTAGCGGTCCTTGGGGTACTGGGCAAAGGCGGCCGCGAGGGGCGTGAAGAGCGTCTCGTCATCGTACTGGCCCGGCACGATGCCGCGCACGGAAGCCAGGTTCCAGTAACTATCATGGTCAGTCTTTTTTTCTTCTTTTTCTTTTCTTCTTTTTCGTTCTGTTCTGCCTTTGGCTGAGAAGCAATGTGACGTACTGTTCGGTGTTGGGTGTGACAATGATGACCTTGAGGTCCTTGGCCTTGGGAACCGTGTTCTTGAGGGCGCGGTGGGCGATGCTCGTGCCGGCCACGCCAGCGCCGAGGACGACGAGTGTCTTGGTCATTGCGGCTGCGGTGTTTGGTGTATGGGTTTGACACAGGTGCGTTATGGTGAAGGGGGATTGGTGTTCGAGATGTGTGCAAGGTAGGAAGTAGTCGTAGTGCTGAAGCTGTGATGTCCCAGAAACGCAATCACAGACGGCACGAAGGACCCCTATATACCATCCCCTCCAGCCGCCGTCGCATCGTGTCTCACGCCACGCACCCCGGCAGTGACCATGTACCGATGGCGTCTCGTCAATGTCAGCTTGAGCCTCATTAGAAATCCCACATTGCCAAACTCCGCCCAACACGGCGCCCATCCCACAATCCCACATGGCGGCTCATGTCCAGATGGCAGCTCATCCCACATGGCGCCGTACCAGGTACGCCAGCCAGACAGGAAAGGGACCGCCCGCCCCCCCAATCACGGCACATCCCACACATGTGCTTAGGGGCCCCCATCGGCATCAAATCTGCTGGCATGCTGTGAATGACTAAACAAAGTGTAGTCCACGACCCCCATGCCTCGACCCAAAAGAACGGGTAAAAAAAAAAAAAGTAAGCGTCTAATGATAGTACCAGGGGGGACTAGACTGAAGAAAACGGGATAAACTACTGTCCTTCGCGCGCGCGGCGGAGTCGGGGGGGGCTTTCGTCAATCAAGGAGACAGACGTGAAAAGGCTGATCGATGCATTGTTGCGCTGTTGGTGCGAGAAACGGCAGGTCGAGCCGGCGACACATCTGGTCTAGCGCGCGCGGTAACGAGAAAAAGGCAGGGCGTGACGAGTACACGTGACCGTGATTTAGTCAGCGGCACGTCGAGTTGGTGAGGTGAAGGTTTGCGCGCGCCGGGCACTCTCGTGGGCGCTTCGCTGCGTGGTGTCATGTCTCGCCCACATCTGACTCGATGCACCTCGCGTTCGCTTTGCCAATGTCCGCGCAGCGAAAGGGCTTGGGTTGCCAAATCTTCATTTCCTGTCTATTGAAGCGCAACGCGGGCCGTCGGCCTGACAGGACCCCCAATGTCGCCGTGGCCCCGTCTCCCCTTCACACAACGCGCGCCTCCTATGCCAGTCCCATGAAGACCACCGCCACCACAGCGAGACTCAAGCCCATGACGCCCATCCGGCCCGGAGCCCCGTACGTCGCTGATCCCGCGACCGGTCGGTTTCCGTTCTGCGTGCCCCCACCTCCCTGTACCGGCTGCTGCTGACCGAGCCCCGGCTGTCCCGGCGCCGGCTGTCCCTGGCCGAGACCACCCCCAGGCTGCGCCGGTGGCGCTGCTGCTGCTGCTGCTGCCCGCCGCCCACCGTGCCGTTGCCGCTGCCGTCGCGAATGGGTCCCGTATTGCGCACGATAAAGTAGTCCCCCGCCACGGCGTTCATCTGCAGCCCCGCCGCCGTGAGCGCCTGCACGGCGTCGAACCCGCGCCTCTCGCTCGTGGCCTGCGACAGCGCGCTGAGCCCCTGCTGCGTGATCTGCGTGTGGTCGACGGCGACAAAGGCGTAGCGGTGTGCGAGGGGCGCCCGCGCCGGCGGGTTGGGCCCGATGTACTCGGCGAGCGGCGGCTGCTGCGCGAGGTTCTGCATGACGTAGACCGTCTTGGGCCCCGCCGTCGAGTTGAGCACCATGGGCGTCGGCGACGAGTGGAAGCCCGTCTGCGCCAGGTGCAGCAGTGGGTTGTCTGCGGAGGCGCGCTCGTCGTATGTCCATTGTCGATCATCATGATGGCGTACGTGCCCTGGAGCGGACTGCTCTGTCGCGATGGAGCGGCACTTTGGCCGTTGCTGCTTGTTAGCATCGGTCGAGTTTTCGTCGGAGTGGCGGAGATACGCACACTCTTTTTGGCAGATTGCGCCGTTCATGGCCGCGATGCCGCCGTAGGAGATGATGAGCGCGCCTTGTCCCGCAGGCTGGAAGCCCGGTGGTGTAGCGGCCGAGACCAACGACGCCGCCGCCAGGGCGATGAGCGATGTAGAAATCATGTCAAGAAATATTAAGAAGAAAACCTGTGCCGGAGAAGAAGACGTATGATACAAATCGAATTCCCTCCCCAAAAAAATCCAAGATGCGTAATGCGTCGTGAGCAAAGGAACATCGACCGACGCCAGGCCAAGATCGTGTCAAAGAGAAGAAGAGAAGAGAGGGACACGAGCCAAGATTTGCAGCGACGCCCATCTAAATGAAAGAATACGCATCTGCGACGGGAGACACACTATTCTCGGTTCCGGTGAGAGCTTCGTCCGTTCCTCAGCCCGCCCGAAACCAGAACGCCTCTGCGTGAAACAGGTGCTCAACAGTGCTGATACAGCAAAGACAACCTCTCCTGCGTATGGGGCCATCGCAATGTTCTTGCGACGCACACTCGTGCAGTCGCCGGCCGCTTGGCAACTTGGATCATCCTCGGCGACGCATCTTCTTCAACATGTCGATGCAGGCGACTTGGAATTAACCTCAGGTCAATCGCATCCTGAAGTAGCGTGGGGTGAGGGCGACCAACATCGCAGTGCACCTCAGCAGAGCGCATCTGAAACGACTAATTCATCCCAACTCTGCTCGCCCCGGATGCCGATCGGCATTGCTCGAAACTTTGTTTCCGAGTCAAGGCTCCGCCCTTGCTACTTAGTTGGGGAACCAAAGGTGATGCTGATGTGCTTCTCCCGTTTGTGGATGTCCAGTATGGTGCGACGCGGAAGGGGTCTCAATGGCAAGGTCCGATCACCAGATCTTGCGATATCTGTTGCGCGGGGAGCTATTGCCGCTTCCCTCATACATTTCCTAGATTGATGTAATGCTTGTAATTTGGCCCGAATGGGGCGCAAAAATCATTGTGTGTAGTGTTTAGTTGAAGCAAGTTGGGGCTAGTTACTATGATGCTTCCACGACGAAAAGAATTCATGAGCTAAGAATCAAAGCGCTGATGAGTGATGCCAGCACCACCGTTCCTAGAGCAGTCAACTGAGACCACATTCTGGTCTCAGATCTCGCGCTCCAAACCACATGTGTCTTGCCTGAGCGGTAGCAACAGGCTTGAAAACCCAGTCACGCATTCGAAAGGCGATCTCACGTTCCCCGGCTGCTTCATCGATATGCGCAATCTCGTACGATGCTGCTAGCATCCGCGGGTACCCATCTGCCTTCGTCTTGATATTGCGGCTCACTGTGTCCCGTAGCTACTAGTAGTTCCCAATGCTGACGGTTCAGACATGCAATCGATGGCCATCACCGTACTGTACCTGATCAGGCGGATTACAAGATGAAAAGGGCGGGCTTGAAATCCCGATGAGCAGCTTATCTATCAGCATGCCGTTTGGGAGGGGACTTCTGGTAGGTAGAGAATGCTAGGGGATCTGGGTACCTGAGCATTATGTCCGCCATTCTTTCTGCAACCCGCTTGCTTGTTCAGAGAACTGTTCTGCGACTGACCGAGAAATTGCGAGCGTCAACAAAGCACTCATCACGGATAACGGAACAAACAAAAGCAGACTTCCCCTCAACATCCATACAGTTGATTGGCCGTCGCGTACTTACGCCATGACAACTGATGCACGACAGTGAACAGCGCCACAGCAAACGGCCGCATGGCTGGCGATCTCGGGTCGAAAGAGCGGGGGATGGGGCGAAACATCTCTGTACTCGACAGGCTCTTGGGATACCGTTGACCATCAAGTACAGGTGAGTTTCGACCCCGCTCGGGCAGAAGAAGATCCTTGATCGGCGCGATTAGTTCGGCCACCCGTAGGCCATCCGGGATGAAGCAGCCCCAGGCCTGGCCCGTGGAACATCAGGCGATGATGGCTGCGAGTTGGCTTTGGAACAAGGGTCCTCTGGTGAGATCAGATCGAAATATCAGATCATGAGTCCGCGGCCGGCCGTCGTATCTGCTATCCATGAGGAAGATCGAAATGATATTCGCCATCTCTATATCTCCAACTGTTCTTGCCCTCGCACGGGGGTGGCATAGCGAGTATATTGTTGAGGCAGGGACCTGGGCTTGCATATGAAAGTGCAGCTTAGCTCCAAACCTTGCCACATCCTAGGCGTCAAGTCAGCCAAATTGAAACAATTGACCCATCAAGGCATGGAATTGGAGGAGGATTCAACAAGCGCATGCGGGCAGGATGATCCCTGAAATGTTCATCCGTGAGAATGCACATCCAGATGGACGCAGCGAGCGGTCGGCAAAAATAATGTCCCACTATATGAGTGAGCACCCAGAACAGCGCCGGCCCTTGCTTCGCTGTCCGGCTGTAGAGCTTTCTGGTTGGCTATTTTGTCTGTCGAGTGCTATGGCTGCACCACCGGCTCCCATCATGCCCAACAACATAGCATCGACGCGGCTAGTATGTTCGTGGAACGACCGCTTGCGTATGGGACACAGTAGAGCGGGCGCCGGGATGGCAGTGGCTATTGAGACGGTTCGCATCATAAGTGACGTCGGCCGTGGGAGCGTATGGTGCGGTGGGATGACAGACGATGTCATTGAGCCTCATCGCGGGTCGTCAGCGCGCAACCCTCCCGGACAAGACGAGCTTACGCTGAATGTGTCCATGGGTGCCACGAGCGCAGGATGCGTTCTTCTCAGGCTGATGACAACACCCTCTTCCACGGCCGCGAATTGGGATATCCGGGCGACGGTTAGTTTGCTTGCATTGCCGTGTGGTAGCCTCGAGGCCGACGATGGACAGAGAGGGTAGAAAGGAGCCATGTCCGTCACGTGTGACGCCAGAGGTGTTGCAGATCCCGGAGAGATGCCTAGTGCGGCCTTGGGTGATCTGTTTTGGCCCAGCCCTCGACGTCGCTGCTGCACATCCCCCGGCTCCCGGACGCCCAGACCAGGCTGGAATGGTGAAGATTTGCGTCGCTGGTATGGTGCCTCTTCGAATGGTGCACATCAAACTAAGTGATGCTTGGCTACCGCTGTCAAGGAGCCGCAATCGCCAAGATCATGACAGAAGGGCTCGGGCCAAGGCTTCTGAGGGCCAGGGGCGAGCAGACGGATGGGCATAGCCAAGACGACGTCAATCGGAAATCCTTCGCGTTCTAGGCTCCTGAAATGTGAGGGCTCGTCCAGGTGGATGTCGTACGTACGAACGATGGATACCCGTGTCGTCGGGGAAGGGAGGGAGGGGGTGATGCAAGTGATGGCATGAATGGAGGCAAAGATGGGCAAACCACCGGGCAGGAGCTCTGGGTGGCCGTCGTTGTCGTCGCGCAAGTGGAAACGGTGACGGAGACGGGCGAGGGGTTTGCCGTCGAGAGGGTGGGGCAGAGCGACTTTGCGTGGCATTGATTGGACAGGGCTGACATCATGTGGCGGTGACTGACCTCACTGGAGTTTGACTCGATGACACTCGTCCTCCACCTCTGTCCACCAGGGCTCCTCTATTGCTGACGTTTCGACGGTTCGGTCGTTCTGCCATGTACGTTGCTGGCTGAAAATTCTGGGGCGTCTTGTGGTGTTCTTTTGCTGTTCGTATACGGATACTCGTCGGGCGAGGGTCTGTGTCGTCGGTATTGACGTCTGGTGGTTTTGCCGCTGCCGTAATGGCACATTTGTCTGGCTCCCGCCTTTCCGCATGCTTTGCTGCCTGCCCTTAATGATCAGCACCCTCTGTTTGCTCAGTATGCATTGGTCCGCGTCGTTTTGGTGATCCCTACGATGAAGTTGTGTCTTGACAAAAACCCCTTTCCGCTTGACAGCCTCGTCGGACCCCATATTCTGCTACTCATGCAACTTCACGAGCTGATAGCTGTCAAGTCGAGGGTGGGTGGGCCTTGGCAGCAACGACCTGTCCGGCTTTGGGATGTCAGTACCGGGTGTGACCCCCTTGGGCATTCTGCCGTGGCCTCGATGTCGGTACATGTGGGAACCGAGATTGCCATCGTGCACCTGACCAGCCTTTGGGAGGCAAAAGATGGCAAATTCTCGCACTTTCAAAAGGCGCACCACCGAGAACGGCGGGAAATCCCATGTTGGTGTGACAGCGGAAAGTGAGAATGAAGTCGACGCCGCTCACGATCCCGAGCTGGGCCCCATAGGAGCGGAGATCAAGCCAATGGGCTCACGAGCTACGAGCCCGTCCGAAACAGACAGAGACTGCGAATGGCATCACCGGGGCGGTCGCTTGTTGGGGAAGGCAAGGGGGGGCCCTAGGATGGGCGGCGCTGATCAGGTCTAGAGGGTGTACAGCAATCCAAGACTATCCATTAGGCTCAGGAAGCTCGTCCTCAGAGGAGCGGAGCGGAAGGGAGGTAAAGCTGTGAACTGTGAGCGGAAGAGATTGCTGTTTGCTTTCAGGGTCCTTCTTCGCCTCCCGACCGGGGAGGGGAGACACAGGGTAGTCTGCATGACGCGCCTCGCTACAACGAGCGATAACTGTCTGCGCAAGACGCAGGAGGTCATGTCCAATGACATCATGCACACAGACCAACTAGCGCATACTTCGGTCTGCCGATCGCCCACCGAGACAGGGCAGACAAAGCAGCGAGGTCACTGGCTCCGCCCCCCGCAAGTGATGCCTGACGGAAGGGCCTGCTTTTCCCTGGTGCGTCGGCGGGCGAACACGGCGTGCCAGGCCAGGCGTGCGAGGCGTGCGAGGCGAGCAGGCGAGACAAGGCAAGCATGTCACCGCTGAAGGGGGCGGCGTCTGTCAGCGATCTGCAGGGTCCTGCCGTTTCGAGCCGTCGTCTCGGTTTTGCCTCCATCCGGCACCCACCCAAAGGCACTCCCCCCCCTCCCCCCCCCCTTCGCACGCTTCTGCCTTTGCAGCCAAGCCCAACGCTATACCCGAGTTCATGACCGCCTGCTTGCATGAACGGATGATGCCAGAGAGAAGAAGTGCTAGAGCCTACGTCTTGCTATTCTCAGCTCAGCCTACCTGGCCTACCTGACCTACTCCCAAGTCGGTCTGTCGTCACAGGCCTCACCAGTCGTCCAGCCACCTCAGACGCTGGCAAGTTGACATATTCTGATGGCCACATCCCCGTCGATGAATACCCTCAACGAAACACCAAATCTCTTCCGACAGAAGCGACTCCAATTCCGCATCATAACCCCATCTCTACCCTCCGGATGTCTCTCGACCGTGGCGACCGGTACCTGATTGGTTTCTGTCTCCAGTTAACTTACGACATTGCAGGGCCACCGTCTCCACCTCCACGACGTTCACCGCACTAGGATGGCCGTCCATCACTGCCGATCTTTTGATCAAAACGGCCCTCGGACTGCGCGCAAATGGGTGGGTGGATGCTGAGGATGATGAGCGACAAGACGAAGGGGGTGGGGAGGCCAAGGGTCGGTGGGACAGGGGGGAGTCGACAGTACTGTGAGGGGGGGGGTCGACATGGTGGTGGCTGGACCCCTGGATTGCCTGGGCTGCCTTTGTTGGGGTCCACACGAGAAGGGGCCCTCGCCTGGCTTCCTACCTGGTAGGTACCCAAATGTGCCTCGCTACCCTTCCCAGCCAGAGGTACTCTCTGCCCGTGCCAGGCCCAAGACGGCGCCAGCGTCAGTGTCAGAACCAGAGCGCGCCAACATCCCCCAGCAACGGCCACACGACGCAACGCAGTTGAGCGCCTCTCCTATCC
>NW_003315038.1:398306-398976 GCF_000150825.1 Verticillium alfalfae VaMs.102
GCACCAGCAGCCCTTCTTCACTCCACCAGACCACTACAACACAACTACATTCATCAGCAAGCCTGTCTTACTTCCAACACATCAAACAATCTCCGTCAACCACATCAACCACCACCCAAAACTCACAACCTACACCTCACCCACCGCCAATATGCCCGCCCGTCAAGACGCCTACTCTGTCTCCATCCCCACTTCTCCTCCTCCTCCCGCCAGCCTCAACGTCTACCAGCGCTCCATGCACCAGCACACCAAGCGCCAGATGGAACTCGCAAACCGCTCCTCTCACAGGCGATCTGGCGAGCATCGCGGTTCCGTCACTTCAAACATGACGAACGGCAGCATTAGTCCCGCTGAATCCCAATAGACACGGGATGCACAGCAAATACGGGATCGCTGAGTCAAAGTTGTCTGCTCAGTTACGATTCAGTCTTGTTCGGTGGAGGAAGATGAGCACAGCCAAGCCCGACGTACTGGGCTCCTGATCATCGCTATGCGCAAACTGGGGATGCCCTCCTCCAGGTTCCACACCACGGGCAACACCCTCACCTCTCGCCCCACCACCCTCATCCCCCACTCTCATGTTTGGGCCTGCTTCTTACATCTTACCTTGCTTTTCAATTTGCTTACAGAATGGATGGGGTTCCGGCTTGTCTGGGTCATGGCTGCTACC
>NW_003315038.1:399683-403024 GCF_000150825.1 Verticillium alfalfae VaMs.102
CAAAGCGTGCAGCCGATCGGGAACAAGAAGAACTTGATGCCGAGGTACCGCTCCCCTGCAGCGTCTCCTCGCGCGATTTGAACTTGCGGACCTTATAGATGTACTCTCCGCATGTCGTGCACTTCATCGAAAAGGGAACCATCTGTTCGTTGGACGCGGGGTCCAGGTCAACTTGCTGCGATCAGACATGCAACCGAAACGGAGGGAGGTCACGTACGATGCGGACCGCCTGCGTCTTGACGCCCGTGGACTTGGGCCCACGCTTGCGCGTCAGGGCGCGTGGATCGAAATCCGGGGGGAAGTATTTCGTGAGAACCTTTCGCTCAGACATGGTGGGCGATCAAGAGGGGTGCGCGTGGCTGGGTGAGGGGAAGCGCAGTTGCAACTGTGGTGGTGACTGTTGTGAATCGACCCGACGTTGTCACGAGTGGCAAGGCTGTCACTACACGCACAGCAGAATTCGATGTTCAAGATGACGTAAACAGCAAAAGTGGAGTTGCCAGCCAGCCTTGTGAGCAAGTGATCAATTGACAGCTGATGGTAGTGACAGTAAGGACAGTGCCCGGCAGTGGCATCGTGTCTGGGCAGCTGCCAGCTCTCCCTCCCCCTGTCGGGAAGACGAAGCTTCACTTGCCATGCCCACTCAAGGGCCAACGTACCATCATCACCTTCAACAAAATGACATGGACAGAGTGAGCACTGCAAATCTCCGAGACTGATAAAACCCTCCGCATGACCAGACTTCGCTGACTTCATCATATCTGGGCACGCTGAAGACTGCCAACTTTTCGGAGCGTCGGGTTGAGGACTCATGCTTGCAGACTTGAAATGGCCCAAAACAAGGCCGGTGCAACATCTCTCCCCATTTCCATGGCACCACTTGATAAACAGCCCATTTGAAGTGGCACGCATGTCCCTGAGGCTACCCAACCTATCACCTGTCATGACGGCCGCGGCGGCGGGCGGCATCCCCACAGGATCATCAAGGCCACCGTTTTCGAACCGCGCCCCGGCTCCCCGAATAACCTCCTTTACAGCCTCCGTTACCACGCACGTCCCCTTCAGTCCCAGTCCCAGCTCCGGGTATCCCCAAGAAGATCACCAGTCGAGGATCTGTAAGTGTGAACCCAGCAGTCGGGATCAATTGCTTGGTAAGGCTATCTTCTGTTGATCGACTGGATAGACCCGGCTTGGCCGCCCCTGACTCTGCGGTCTCGAAACTCAGACCGAAAGAACTCATATGTGAAGAATCTCTGGGAGAAGACCACAGCGTTGCGTTGGGTGTGTGGTCATGATTGCAAAAACGAGACGACGTCGTACCGTCGTGCGTTAGCCGTTCAAGCATGATCTCCGCCGTCTGCGTCTAGGTGGCTACCCCCCTTCGACATGGTCACTTTACGCTCACGTTTCCCCCCCCAAAACCTGTCGCTCGTCTCCCCTCATTGAGTCCGGATCATAGCTCCTCACGAAAACGGGAATCCTTCACGAGCAGCATCGCAAACTCCCGGTTCGGACTCGATGTATTTGCCAGACCAGGCGCGCTCAGGCCGCACAAGTGTTTCCATCTGCCCAGCTGTGTCATCCTAGTCTGCGTCTCTTTCTTCCCAGGCCTGCCATGTGCCCAACCCGCCGCTGCCGTCTTTGTCTCGTGGGGTGGTGGGGGCTTCCTCGGTGGTGACCTCGTCCGATATACTATGTATACCAACTGAACCAGTCCCCAAACTGCGTCAAGCCAAGACCCGCAAGCTCGTTGCAGTGCAAAGATCAGGAATCCAAGTTCTAGGCCCTCCCCGCAGCGGCGTTGCATTTACCGTCCCTCCTGGCTGGGGAGTGACCCGCAAGATCAAAGACAATCGTCGTCATGAATCATCACAAGCGGCCGGCTCACCATCCTCCCTCACACCCCAGCTCCCCACTCCAACACAATTGCCGGGTCCCTGACCGTATCTGCAATACCGCTTACATACCTAGACCCTCCGCTAAGCCTCAGCTGGGACCACCCAGGCCGGACTAGACGAACGGTAGCGCTGCGCCTCGAGGTGTCAGAAAACAGGTACGGCCAAAAACAGGGTTCAAACAAGAAAGCAGGGTCTCCATGGCCTCTGCTAAAACCAGTTACAGGATGAAATAACCACCCCGTTTCCCTTCCAGCTCGGAGCTTGCTCCGGCAACCCCTGCCCATCTCGCCGCTTGTCTCGGTCCTGGCAGCGCGGCCTGACGGACATGGTCCAACCCGACCCCTGTCAGCATTCACTTACACTTTGCGTCTGCAGCCTCAGAGGTTTCCTTGACGACAGGCAGAAGACCGAGAACGAGATGATCCAGCCGAATCGTCTCTAGCGACGGCGATCGCCGCCGCGCGCCCGTCTCGATACCATGACCTTGCGAGGTGTCTGCGCACATGTACATGGTACGTCGCTTGCTCATCTGCCGCGCACGTCAGAAACCTGGCCCGCTGCCAGTGAAGCCACGGCGCTACAAGCGGCACCTGCGCAGGCTCGCAGGATGGGAATGAGAGAGATGCAGGATTTCCTCCATGTCTGCCACCGCCCCCTCCCGTGGTCCGCATGCTGAAATCCTGCATTTCTGCGTCTTGAGGCGTACCGGGATTCTGACTCGACATGGTCGAAATGAGGATCATCACACCTACAGAAACAGAGGGGTCGGGGAGAATTAGTCAGAAACCTTCGTCTTCTCCCTTGCTTATGCCCCCCTCCCCCCCCCCTTTTCCACTTTCCCTTTTGCTTCGTGAACCTTCTGATTGAAGCCGGCACGGGATGATGGAAATTGGCGTCTGTCTAAATGCCTCAGTACAGTTGGTTCTCTCGGAGCTCTACAGCTCCCCGCCAACACCAGACTCCAACATTTCTGCAAGCATATCCCACTTGGCGGCCGCCTCGTCGCTCGACGCCCGCGCGACCCCCCGCAGGCCCCCGCAGATGAATCTCATGTGCCTCTCGAGGTCGCCGCTGATCCCTGCCAAGATCGCAGTGTACGTTTCGTCCTGGTGTCCCGAGGATTCCGCTGCGGGACCTCGGCCTCGACGATGACGTTGATGACGATCCTGTCTCTCTCCCGTGTCCTCGTTTGTGTCTAGTTCTTGGTCGACGGCGTCGTCGTCGCTGTCCCGCCCCCACCGAGCAGGGCGGGCCCTCTTCGGTGTGCCGCCCCGCTGCTGGTAGGGCGGCGGTGAAGACATGACCGACAACCGCGACAGCTCGTGCCTCTCTTCGGCTTCCTGCGCCGCCCTGTGGCCGCTCTGCGCGCTCAAGTCTGATGATCAGGTCGAGAACGTCGAGGATTGTTTCTCGGATGGGACCCAATTTGCTGCCCAGGCAGGT
>NW_003315038.1:403513-407506 GCF_000150825.1 Verticillium alfalfae VaMs.102
AAAGGCGCTGGGCGTCGACGCGTGAGGAGAAAGCCTCCTGCGCGAGCCCTGTCAGCAGGTAGCGGTCGTGCCAGTCGGGCTTGGCGGCATCGATCCTGGCAAACAGGTTTCCGCGCAAAGGCATCGGCGACGAAGCCATCCGACATGAAGTACAGCGACTCCAGCGCGTCAATGTTGGACCACAAGTCGCAGGATGCGAAGAGGACCTGTTTCAGCGCCTCGGATGTCGCGTGATGCTTGCTCTGGATCCAGGAGCCGAACGCCGAGCCGAAGAGCTCGTTAAAGGGCGCAAAGTCAGACCCCTCAGGGCAGACGGCGTCAAAGGTCAACAGGGGCTCCGGCCTGTTCCACTGGGCGCGGGTCGATTCGTATTTGCCCAGATGCTTCAGCACGACGATGCTCTTGCCGGCCGTGAAGATCTTGGCGGCGCTGGGTTCTAGAAAGTTGGGCACATGCAGCTTGCCGTCGGATGTGCGCCTCAGCTTGAACTGCTCCTGCCAGATTTGGTTCAGGGGTACCTGGGAGACCGAGTCGGCGACGAAGAAGATCTTGTCGGCCGGCAGCAGCTCGCCCTCGTGCATCCAGAGCCGGATGGGGCGCAGGTACATCTGGAAGCACTCGAAGAACATGCGGCCCAGAAACTCGTACGTGCCATTCTTGCCAGCGGGCCTGCGCGGCGCCGACGTGCTGGTAGAGCAGCTCGAGGTATCGAAAGGCGCCAGCCTGGGGCCCCTCCTCGAGCTGGCGCACAATGTCGGACAGCGCATTGAGGGGCTCGAGGTGCGGACCGAGTTCGCGCTGCAGGGCGATGGAACTCACGACGGTGTCTCGCGGCGGGGCGATCAGGCGGTGCTGGATCCGTGATAGTTCCTTGTCAAACGACTGCAGGCTCGTCATGACATTGGCGTGAAAGACCTGCAACAGCGGCATCGTCTGCCTCCGGCTCGCAAAGGACCGCAGCACGGCGAGGCGGCGGCCCGCTTCGGCGAACCAGCCGACGAGTGCCTTGCACGTCTCCCACGCCATGCTGGCCACCTGGTACGCGGGGTCCGGCTGGCCGTGCTTCTGAAACAACGACGTCTCCAGTCCCTGGAGCATGAACAGTGCCTCTCTGATCATGTGAAACTCGGACACGGCCATCTTGCGCGACGGCCCTGCCGAGGGTTGCTGGTGCCCGTCTGGCAGGCGCCACGACTGGCTCTGCTGCACCGCCTGCAAGGCAGCATCGTGCCGCGTCTCGACCTGAAAATCCTCGGGCCGCCGTACAGCGAGTGCGTCAGAGGCCGCAACGGACGTGTCGTCCGAGTCGTGGCCCGCGCCGGACGTGTCGTCCTGATAGTCCTCATCGTCGGAGCTGTCGCGAAAGTCTACGGACCGCCACAGATCCGGCTCGCGATGCCACCCGTCCTCCCTGGCAATGTCCTCCCACGTGAGCGGTGGGCCGGCCCCTTCTTTCGGCCGGTGCAGGAGGGCGAGGTCTTGGAGGTCCGTCTTCTGCGCAGGCTGGTCGGCGATCTCGAGGAGAAAGTGGAGGATGTCGGGGGCCCATTTGGTGCGGAGCGGGGCGAAGGCGTCGAGACTCTGGCGGAGGGCCCGGGCGAGGCCGTCGCGTGGTGGACGCTGAAGCGCTCCTCGAGGCCGGCGAGGCGGTTCTCGACGTCGAACTGGTTCGTGCGGAGAAAGTTGTGGTACCGCAGGGTGCGGATGGAGGCTTCGCGGCAGCGGTTGAAGCGATGGGGAGCGTTCTGTTTTCGGCAGGGGCTGGGTCAGTGCTCGTGGCTCTCTCTCGGCGCACGGAGAGGGGGGGGGGCAGGTGGGTGGGTGGGCGGTTGCACACCTTGCTCGACGTGGAGGTGACGAGCTCGACGAGCTCCTCGGTCAGGGCGCCGAGCTGGGCGGCGTGGGCCATGGTGCGCTCATCGATCGGGTGTCGGGGGCGGCTCGAGGTTGTCGACGGCGGCGGGGTCTAGCAGATGTGATGGGAGCTGGTGAGGTGCGACGCGGTGAACGGTGAAAGCGTCGACGGGTTGACGCGACGAGGTGGGGTTGTTCGACCCGGCAGGTGGGGGTCGTCTTTGGGGGTTCTTGGCGAATGACATGTGCTGGAGAGTGGTCCTAGCTTTGACAGCTTTCAAGGGCCAAGCTTTCGGGGGCCGGGGTCAACTGGCTTTGTCTGTTCTGGTACGACGGCTTTGTCCTTTGGGTTGATGGTCAGCCGAGACGGTCTGATTGAAACGGGGAACCTAGGGAGTGGGTACAAGACCTCAAGGCGCTCATCATCTCGGTAGGCATCAGTGATAGCGGACTTGAAGCCCTGTAGGAGCTGGCTAGAGAGGAAACAAGCAGCGTGGTATATATGCTTAGCAGCATGGTATATGTGCTCAACGGGTCCCTGACTGGACAGAAGCTTTGCTCGTCAAGCCAGAGCCAAGACGGAAATTCCAGACAGCGAGGAGAAAACCTTGTCTGATTGACTAGGTGCATAGTATCGTCGTGGTTATGCTAAGGCTCATCGTCCGAGGTCCGGACGGGCAACAAGTCTCTCGGCCCGTGTACGATGCCAACCGATGAGAGAGAGGCGGCAGGCCAAATGTGACAGCCCTTCTGCGCATGTATTTATCATGCGCCATCCACGCAGTTGCCTAACACCTCCTAGCTTTAGTTGTGCTATTCAGAACGGGCCGGCCTACAGTGGAGACCCGAGACTGTACATGTCCACCTTATCGATCCTTCGAGGGGACTAGTCCTTATGCCTGCACCCAGCATCAACCACAGCCTTGCATCGTGAAGGCCAGTACGGGTTCATGTCAATCAGTGGCATGCGACCTCAAAACCCGCAGCGTGTTGCTGGGCGTGCCCGCTGTGAACAGGCTCGGTCCAGCCATTCGAGAAGGTGACCGAAGGAGTCATGCGTCCATATTTTTTCTGCTCAGGTCATTGCGCATATGATAATCCATATATTTTCTGATCTGGCTATTGCGCGCAAATAATCCATATATTTTCTGATCTGGCTATTGCGCGTATGATGATCCATATCGTGGGCTCATTGCATGACTGAATGTAGGTAGGATCCAAGACGAGGAACCTCGTTCAGGGTCCTTATCATGCCGTCAACCTAAAACGGTAGCGCGCGCAGGGGGGGAGAAACGGGGCCCAGACGGCCGGCAGCGCAGATAACGTGGCCAACCCCCTGGCTTGCGAGCCTCATCCATTGGCCGTTACGGCGCAGAAACCCCCCACCCACGAGGCCCCGATCCACCGTGACGTGCCCATTTTGGCTGCACGGCCCTGGACCGCGTCCAAGTAATTCCACCTCGAAGCAACACCATCATCTCCTTTCTTGTACATGAATTTGCAGACCGACTTGTCCCCTCCACCGCCCTCCCCCCTCCCTTGACGACGACCTGTCGCGACCCGCCACGACGACAAATTGACACTGCATCCGACGAAAGCCGCATCAATGGCCGCCTGAGCGACGACGAACCTCCGGCGCCACGAATACCCCCCCTTGGCTCGCCGTTCGCCTGCCACCAACTGGCGCAACAGTGTGCGCAAATCCTGCCAAGAGAGATAGAGAAACAGCAAAGAAGGAGAAAAAAGAAAAAAAAAAAAAAGAGACACGTGCCGCCCATCATGGCCATGGCACGGCCCATACGGGCTCTGGTCGTCGTGTCCGTCATGCTGTGGTGCTTCTTCATCTACCTCATATTGGGACCCCAAAGGGAAATCCACCTCCCAGAGCGCTACAGTCATGAGCGCGACCCCAACCTAGACCGTGAGCGCGAGCCTGCCATGGCGACCCCATCCCACGACGACCCCGCGCGGCGGCAGCGGACTCCCCCCCCCCTCCTGCAGTGACCGGCGAACCCGAGGGCACCCTGACCTATGCCTCGGAAGCCTACGCCCCTGGCGTCGAGAACTCGGCACGCATCAACGCGACACTGCTGGCCCTGGTCAGGAACGAGGAGCTTGTCGGCATGCTGTCGTCGATGC
>NW_003315038.1:407610-408313 GCF_000150825.1 Verticillium alfalfae VaMs.102
ACTTTACCGACGAGTTCAAGCGCCGCACCGCCGCCGCCACCAACGCCGAGGTCCGCTACGAGGTCATCCCCAAGGAGCACTGGGACATGCCGTCGTGGATCAACAAGGATCTCTACCGCGAGTCGACCAAGATGCTCAAGGAGAACGGCATCCAGTACGCCGACAAGGTCTCCTACCACTCCATGTGCCGCTGGAACAGCGGCATGTTCTACAAGCACCCGGCCCTCGCCACGACGCGCTACTACTGGCGCGTCGAGCCCAAGGTGCACTTCTTCTGCGACGTCGACTACGACGTCTTTCCGCTACATGCAGGACAACAACAAGACGTACGGCTTCACCATCAACCTCTACGACGCCCCCAAGTCCATCCCCTCACTGTGGCCCGAGACGATGAAGTTCCTCGCCCAGAACCCCTCCTACCTGCACCAGAACAACGCCCTGCACTGGCTGACCGACCGCCTGCGCCGCCCCGAGCACACCAAGGAGGCCAACCCAACTCGACGTGCCACTTCTGGAGCAACTTTGAGATTGGCGACATGGACTTTTGGCGCAGCAAGCCCTACGAGGACTACTTCAACCACCTCGACCGCGCCGGCGGCTTCTTCTACGAGCGCTGGGGCGACGCCCCCCGTCCCACAGGCATCGCCCCTCGCCCTGGTTCGAGGACGCCGAGCCAGGCCTGCAACTTGGAAGGGGCACCCCA
>NW_003315038.1:409141-422952 GCF_000150825.1 Verticillium alfalfae VaMs.102
ATTCTCTTCTTCGACCCCGACCCTGGCGGACCCCACGGCACCGTGACCTTGGCCATGAGCTTGCCCGTCAGCAGCTCCCACGCCCACACCCTGCCGTCGCCGCCGGCGCCGGCGCCCGTCAGCTCATCGCCGGCGACGACAAAGGTCTCGCGGCCGCCGAGCACGGCCTGGACCCTGAACTCCTCGTTCCGCCACGCGGCATCGGCATACGTCTTGAGGCACGCGCCGCTCGCGCGGTCCATGAGCCGCAGCTTGCTGTCGAGGGCGCCGACGAGCACGGCCTTGCCGTCGCGCGTGACGTCGAGGCTCGTGACGCTGGCGCCGACGACGTCGACGACGCAGCGGCCGGCGCGCACGTCGTAGCTGCGCACGCGGCCGTCGACGCTGCCGACGACCAGCTCGGGCCCGCGCACGACGAGGCTCGTGACGGCGTCGCGCGCCTCGTCGAGCACCTGCACGGGCTTGGCGCTGCTGGACCGCGCGTCCCAGAGGCGCACCGTCGTGTCAAAGCCGCCCGACGCCACGAGCGACTCGCCCTCGCCGGCGAACCGCACCACGTTGACGCGCGACGTGTGCCCGTGCAGGTTGCCGCCGAAGCGCCGCGTCGTCGTCGCCGTCGCCACGTCCCAGAGGAGCACGGCGCGGTCGCCGCCGGACGACACGAAGCGCTGGTTGTCCGGGGCGACGGCGAGCGAGAGCACCTCGTACCCGTGGGCTGCGTAGGACTGGATGAGCCGGCCTTCGGGGAGCGGGGCAGCGGGGGCGCCTTGCTTGAAGCGGCCGGTGATGCTGCTGCTGCTGCTGCTGCTGCTGGCGAAGGACTGGGATTCGGCGGGGAAGGGGTTGTAGAGGCGGATTGTGCGGTCGGCAGAACCGGTGAGGATGTACGTGCCCGGGGAGGCCGAGTAGGCGAGGGCGTGTATGGGGCCTGATGAAGTTAGTGGGAGGTCGAGATGAGTGGTCAAGGCGAGTGTCAGTGTCAGTGAGTGAGGACGGCTGCTGACCATTGGCACCCAGAAGGTGGGCGAGAGGTTTGTCAGGGAACGACATGGCGATGTCATGGGTCCGCTTCCGGGAACCCAGTTGTGAGTGGGTTGATTCTCATGTCGCTGGAGGGGCAACGGCGGTATGGTATTGAGTCCGTGGTTGATGAGAGGAGAGAGGAGAGGAGAGAGGTCGAAGAGGAGTGATGGGCTTCATGTTGAGTTTGATGTTGGTTTGTAGGGTAAGCCATCGCATGCATCGCATATGCAGGTTGCGGGGAATGCGTTTACCACGGAGACGATGAATGGTTAGATTCCTGTGGCAAGGTATATGTAGCACTAATCTTGCACCCTCTTCAACGATAGCTTCGATCGTCTAGTTGGTTAGGATGATGCATTGTGGTTCTTACTACAATACTGCATTGACGGCAGTTCGAATCCGCCTCGGAGCATTCTTTTTGTTTTGCAACCTCCATGCTTTGATCTTGCATTTGATCTTTTGTACACCGCGTCGGCTGCCGTTGGTTGCATTGATTGTTTTGAAGTTTCTCACCTGAAGATCTCTCACAAGACGTGTGGCCAAAGTTGGCCTGTCCTAGGTAGTAAATCAGCAAACCAGTAAACCAGTAAACCTGTAAACTAGCAAAGGGTATCGAAGGTCTCATGTCGACCGCTATGAATGCTCGGGGATCTGAACCAGGACAGACCGCACATTCCCACTGCCTCTAATGGCCACTTGAATCTCGTCATCGCCATCCTCCCCGACACTCATCACCCTGGCCTCGTCCTCCTGCGGTGCCACGTCGGGCCAGTCCCTCCAGACCTCGCACGCAGCCCCCCGAAGCGCCTGTCGCCGCCTCACCAACCGCAGCACCCGCGCCGCCTGTCCCTCGTCCCCGAGCTCAAAGAGGACGACGCGGACGCCCAGCGCCACGGCAACGTCGAGCAGCCGCGCGTAAAACACATCCTCGTGCGCGCACCCCTCGTACGCAGGCACGTCGTCCCCCGGCACCAGCGCCAGCTTCGGCTCGTACTTCCTGACCGAGTAGCCCATCTGTCCACGGCCGGCCGCCCACACGTCACGCGAGACGTACGGCGGGTTCGACACGAGGACGTCCCAGGGGCCGCCGCCGCGCGCGAGCGTCCTCGACAGTCGCGTCGTCGAAGACGTCCACCCGAGGACAAAGTTCGACGCTCTGCTCTGCCGTCGCGGCGGCCCCGCAGCCGGGCCCCTCGCCGACGTTGCGCCGCAGTTTCGCCCCGCGCGAGTGCGACGGCCACCGGCGACACGTCGACGCCCCGGACGAGCAGCCGCGGCACGTTCGTCTGCAGCCCCGCGAACAGCGACAGCGCTATGCAGCCCTGTGCCCGTCGACGATCTCAGCCGTCGCGCCGAAGCAGCGCAGGCACGCGCCGAGAAGACTTCGAGGTTGCACGCAAACCCTTCGTCTCGGGCGCGGCACGAGCACGCCCGGCGACATTTGATCTCGAGGCGGCAAAGGGCTGCGTGCCGAGGACGTACTGCAGTGGTTCCGCCGCGGCCCCGCGCCGGCAGAGGCGCCGCCAGGCGCTGGGACAGCGCGGGGTGGTCGCGGACGTGTTCCCTGATCCAGCGGAGCTCGTGGGCGGCGGAGGCGATGTCGCGGGTGGCGGGGAGGAGGGTGCGGATATGGGGGGATGTCCGATACGCTTTTCGAAGGAGGGAGGGTGGTAGGCGGCGGCATGAGTCGTGGTGGTGATGATGATGATGATGGCGGTGGTGCTATGGAGGAGAGATGGACAAAGGTGAGATGGAACTGGTGAGAATGGCTTCATCAGTGAGGAGCTTGGGCCACGACCATGCATGGACTGGCGCCGCGAAGCATGACTTTATCGCAGGCTCGGTGCAGGAGAATTAATAGCTCGGAGAGTTTGGACTATTGAATAACATATCATGTGTTAAACAGGCGAACATTACTCATTCAGCTATTTCCAATCCATCACTACGCCAGTTGCCCTCAACCTGTCTGTATACAGCTCTTCCCAGGCCACAACCCTTATTTCCGCGTCTCCTTCCTGCTATTTCGAATCAATTTACAGATGATTGGGCTTCCTTGTCTGGCGTACTAGGATCCGATGAATCCACATTCATCAGAATCACTATCGTCCGAGAAGAAAGACCCGAGATGAACACTGCCTCTGGATAGCAGAGCAATAGTACTCTTCTGCCGAGCGAGAACAAACTCATCCGCCGAAGGACTTTCCGGTACAAAGTCTTCCCATATCGTCTCCCTCTTCTCCATAGTCCCCATCGCCTCGTCGGTTTCGTCGCCTGCTGTCTTCACTGTGGCCCCCAGGCTTGTCCGCTCCGAACCTGTACTCTCAAAGTAATACTCAGCCCAGTCTGCGTACAAATCAACATCTCGCCCAGCGACAGTCCGCCGCTTCTCCATGATTGGCCAGTTCTGGAACTTCGAGACAGGTTTCGAGACAGGCCTCTCGCCCAGGACACTTCCGCGAACGGCTCGCTTCAGGGTATACGGGCACTTGAGCTCGTGAACGACATGCGAGCCGCGCCGGGCATGTCGTGCACCATCCACCGCCGTGGCGCCGTCGTCGTTTGCGTCCCCGGCTGACAGTATTCGGGTCGTCCGCCGCGAAGCAAGCCCCGAGACAGCTCTGGCTCCAGAGTCGTCTACGGCACTGTCCTCTGTCGACGGACATTGTCTCTTCGCTGTCCCAGCGGCCAGCGATGCATCCGATCTCCTCGACGCGCCGTACCCCGAATCGGAGCTCCGCCACGTACACCGCGCCGCCATGCGGTGCGAAGCCAGCATCTTCGACCGCGTCTGCACCTCGTGCAGCGCCGTGATGCCCACCGCACGCTGCGCCCGTCTGGCCTTCCGGTCTTCCTCAGCCCGCGGCTTGTTAACCGCGCTCACAACGTTGGGCCCCGCAGACCGCTCCACGGCCACGGCCACTGCGACGCTCGCTTGTCCCGTCACGGGAATACTGGCGTCCATCGTCGGGGACAACATGCCCCCCGTCTCCTCGTTCGTCTCCAGCGGCCGCGGGAGCGGCCACACTGCCGGCTCGTCGTCCTCGTCATCATCGTCGTCCCACGAGAACCCGTAACTCTTGGGTGATCGGAACGCCTCAAGAAACCGCATGCACTCTTCGTCCGACGGCGCGGCCGTCACCGGCGTGGGAACCTCCGGTCGATCGGGCGTATGGACGGGCCTGAACGGCGCATCGCCCTGCGCGGGCCTCGACGGGAGCAAGAGGCGGTTCAGATTCATGCGCCGCAAGCGCGACCATCCTGTGTTCCGAGGCTGTCTCTCCATGCCTTTTGCCATGATTTGGGCCGGCAGAACACGACAAGTTTCACAGAAAATGCGGTGCAGAGGCGGCTAGGCGGAAGGCGGGAGAGCGCGCCGGCGCCTTTAAGAGAGAGCATGCCGTTTTCTTTGGCCTCGGGCGGGCTTCTTGGAGAATCGTACGGAATGTGTGCCATGCCCTGAGAAGGGGGGGTCAGCCATTCATCGAGGGCAAAGGTCGCGGCGTGGTGTCATGATCCGCGAAACAAAGGGGCACCCCCTTCTCCTCAAAGAGAGCCACGGCAGCACACATCAAAGATGGCGCAATCGAACTCCTTTGCCACGGCCGAGACTCGCGCGGGGAAGCGTGTCAAATCGCCTACAATAGAAAATTCAAAATGCCATGTGCTACATGCCCATTCTATGCTATGCCCATGAAATCGCTACCAACAGAAATCGTAAACGACACTCCCTTACAACCCCACCGTCACGGTCATGTTATTGCTCAGCACGAGCAGAACGGGTGGCAATTCGTGGCACAGAACCTCAACATCAGACAGGTACTGAATGCTCGCTGCCTCGTCGCGGCACGTGCCGTCGGCAGGAATCGGCAGCGTGGTAAATAGTACAGCTGTGTCGCCACTGTACTGGCGCATGAGTTCGTTGAGAATGAGGTGCTGCGCGCGACTAGGCAGGTCGTTGAATGAAAGAGCCACGCCTTGCGTCGAGTAGGTGGCACCGCCGCTCTCGTCCGAGTCGTGGGGGCCAGCCTCGAGGCGGTAGCGCTCGATAATCTCGGCCATGTTCAGTTGGACGTCGCCGGGATCAACAGTCGAAACAAGCGACGGTCGCCGGGAGTGGTATACCGGCTCGGCAAACGTGATGCCCGGAGTGGAGGAGCCGGTGGTGTTTTTGGTGTCGCCGCTGGGCTGGGTTGGGAACCTGCCCATGGACGACTGCCGCGAAAACGTTGGCCGGGAGGGTCCCGCGGTGGGCTCGGCGAACATGATGGTCGGGCCCGAGTTGCCTTCGACTGCAACCTTGGTCTCTGGCACTGGTCGGCTGGAGAAGCGTGCGGCCGATGACTGGCGGGAGAATTGTGGTCGCATCGGGGTGGGCACGCCAGAAGCGTCCTGTGACGTCTCATTCGGGAGCGATGGGAAGGCATCTCCAGGCGTGGGCGGTTGCAGCGATCTGCTTGACAGGGTTCGTGGCAGCCTCGAAGGTTCAGACGTGTTCACGACGGACGAGTCTGGCTGACCGTCATCGATCTCGACGTGAGATGCTCCCTTGTTGTATAGTGTGTTCGCCGTTGTTTCGGTGGACATGGTGCCATACGCCGACCCTCTTCCTACACCGCGTGTCTTTGTATGCTTCCTCGCGGACGGCATTTTAGTGAGCAGATCATCGCTCTGACTTCTGCCACCACCTTTGATAGAAAGAAGAGGGCGTCTCGCGAGCTCGCCGTTGTCTACGACGCCATCCTCGTCTTCGCTGGCTGGTTCATCGACATGGCGGTAATCCGAGTCAGAGTCGAAGCTGTCGACCGCATTCTCTCCTCCGCCCATGTCTTCTTCGTCAAAGACATCGTCATCCTCTCCAAAAACTTCGTCTCCAAGATGTGAGGTGTGAATCCCCATGCTCACGCCGAGCCGGCCCAGTCTAGACGCTTGCGTCTTGCGTGGGATATCCCCCAGATGGACCATGCTCGTGCGTCGCTTGCCGCCAGTCTCGTCCAGCGGCACGTGCGGATTGAAAACCCCTGGTCGGCCTGCAGTTGATTCGACAATACTTGCCAGTGATTTCAGTTCTTGACTGGAGCTCATGTTGGAGGCGCGACCCCTGAATTTTTGAAGATCGTCCCACCACTCCTCGTTCGAGAGAACGTCATTGACAACGATATCCGTGTCGACGTCATCCGAGCGCCCATTGATGATGAGCTCGTAGGTCTTCAACTCGCCCGAAGCCAGCCAAAATACGAGGACCTCGGCCTCGATCCTGAGTTTATCAAGAAGTGCCTGCACCCTGGCCCGTTCTTCCGCAAGCTCACTCTCATACTCCACAAATACCATGACACGCAGGTCATATGCGCTCTTCCAGGCCGGCACACTCTCCAGTATGTAGCCCAATTGCAGGATCAAGGTGTCTGGAAAGAGTCAGCAAGGGCTATGACCTAAGACCAGGCCAAACACGCACATGTATCAAAATTCGTTGTCAGTACGCTCTTGCCGTCGGAGAGGAGCTCGGCGGACATTTGTATCGGCCACAGGTCAATGTACTTTTTCGTATTCGCCCTGTCCTTTCGGGGCGTCTCCAGAGCCTGAAAGCCCTTGCCCACAGCGACATTCAGCTTGTATCGTAGGGCGAGGTCTTCCAACATTGTCATGTAACTCGTCACACTCATCATGCTCTCCGTTCGAATGACGTCGGTAGGTAGGAAGCCCTCGAGTAGGCGCGCAGAAGTATCTCCACGACGTCTACGCGGCCCCTTGCTCGATTTCAAGGGGGATTTCTGTGTCTTCGTGGGAGATGCTGGAACTTCGGGCACCTTGACAGCAGGACGGGAGTTGCGAAGCTCATCCATGTTGTAGAAGCCCATGACGGCAATGTTCGGCCTCATGCCGCCGAGCCCTGCCGACAAGATCAAGTTTCGGATGCCCCAGTTGATCGAAGGCGACATGGTCAATTGGACAAATGCCTTGATCCTCGACTTTTCTGAGATGTAGTTTGTCCACGCAGCTTGCTGCAGTCTGGCTTCGTGCACCCCGGTGTTGAAGTCATCGGTGACAATGACGTGGCCTAGGATGTAGAGTGACCCCTTCTTCATGGAGTTACAAAACTGAATCAGCCGAGTCTGGGATCTTGGGTTGTTGATGAGGAGAATGATTTGGGGCCGCCAGAACTTGATGTGCTCCGGCCGCAGTCGGAGCAGATACTTGCGGACCTGATGATAGATGAGGTTTTGCGAGACGTCGCCCCAGCTCTTCGGCGGGCTGAGATAATGAATCAACGAGAACAAGAACACGAGCAGACAGACGGCAGATGCCGCGTATGAGTCGTCTATGAAGAACATGGCCGCGGCCGACAAGATGCTGCCAGCGAAAGCGGTCTGCCAGCTGAAGAATTTGAAAGCTGGCCTGAAGTTGGGTGCTGACCCAATCTTGAGTAGAAAGCAGGCAAGGTTCATCACGAAGAAGGTCATCTGGTGCCAGTGAGCGATGCGTGTTGTGCGGGTAGGCAACAGAAAGAAAAACACATACCTGGTATCCCATGGAGATCAAGGTGGCGATCTGGTTCAAGTTAGCAAGCATGGCTATCTGGGCAATGGCATATGTCAACATGATGGCCACAACAGGCTCATCCGCCTTTTTGCTCCCCTTGCCGAACACGGTGAGGCCGGGCAAAAGTTGGTCTCGGGCGAGGGCCTGCATCAACTTGGCCGCCCCAATGAGACCCATGACGGCGGAGAAGAACGTGACGGCACACTCTCCTGCGAGGATCAGAGGGGCAGAAAGATTCGTCAGAGAGATGACATTGGTGTTGCGAAGGAACGACGCATGCGTGGTGCTCGCAGCGAGGGAGAAGATGACGACCAAGTAGGCGATGAACGTGGTGAGCATGGCCCAGAGCGTGCCTTTGGGGATGGCCTTGCTTGGATTGCGCAAGTCACCAGACATGGACGCACCCGCAAAGATGCCGGATGTGGCCGGGAAAAGGATGCCAAAGAGCTCGCGGAATGTCTCGAACCCCTTGTACGCAGCGCCTCGGGTGTGGGGGACGAAGTTGTCTATCAGCGTCTGTAGGCTGACGCCCGTGAACTCGATACCCAGGTCGTCATCCTGGAAAGGGGTCTTGAAGATGGCCGAAACAGGTATGCTCAGTATGGCTAACGTTAAGATGACGAGGAGGCCATTGCTCGCCTTGGCAAAGATGCTGCTCCCGGCCAAGCCGAGAGCGGTGCAGACGAGCAAAGCAGCGGTTTCGAAGCCGTAGATTGTCCAGTAGCCCTGAGGGAAGGCAGGTCCCAGGTTCATCCTGATGCAGTCGATGAGGCCCACGACATTGAGGGCCGTGTTGAGCACCTGGGCGAGATAGAACAAGACGCCAATCGAGCCGCCGAATTCGGGTCCCAGAGAACGCGAGATGAGGTAGTAGGCACCGCCGCCCTTGACCTCGCCATTGGACGCGATGGCAGATAGAGACAGCGTGGTCAAGAAGTCGACGAGATACGCTGTGATGAGCAGGCCTGGGAGCTGCTTGTTAGTCTACTCGCCCCGCACGCGAACATGACGAAAAGTGGTGGCGCCAAACCGAGTATGCCCAAGAGGCCAACCTGCCCAAGGATGAGGCCGAATCGCAGGAACATGAGAATGCTCAGGATGTTGAGGTAGACAGGTATATAGACACCGGAAACGACACCAAGCTTCGTGGCTTTCTTCGATACGTCCGAGCCGGAGAGGCTGGGCCGTTTATCGTCGGCGGACATGCTCGCATCGGTGCTGTTCAGCAGGGGTGAGGCGCTCTGGTTGTGTGCGCGTGAATAGCTTCTTCGTCCTGCTCTAGCTCCGCGGAAACCTGGGGACTCAAGCCAGCGGTCAGGGGAGGGGTCATGAAGATGGCGCTTTGGAGAATGTGCCTACTGTGAGGAGGGATGCGCCACCTTTTCCTTGATCGGCATATGAGACAGCTCAGCTTGCGTTTGCCAGGGTGCGGGATTGACTGAGCCAGAGCACGGACGGGAGGGAAAGACGAGTGGAAGAAGGAGACTCGATGTGTTTCGTGAGGTAGACGTCGAGGAGCAGAGGTTCACTTGAACTTGAACTTCAACACAGCCCGAGACGTCCATCCGGATGGCATCGGCTGCCCCTCGCCTCGTATGAGATGCCGGCGGATCCAAGGCAAAGTCGCTGGATTGGGCGAGCCAAGCACACCGTGGTGCAGAGCTGCAGGAAGTGCGCCTTGAGGAGCATTACTGCAGCATCTGGGAATGCGTACAGGAGGGGCCTGTTGGCGCTCATTGGGTGGGGGGTCACTGGCCTTGGGGAAATCAACGTCAGCCGAGGATCTGCGTGAAACTGTGACTGGATGTGTTGACCGCCAGGCGGAGATGGACGCAGATGTTCTCGGATCGCTGCTCGTGCAGGCGAGGCGTTGGATGAGGGTTAGTTAGGTCTATCCATTCGCAGTCCCAGCGTCAGGCAGACGGACATAAAGCAACGGGAGCTGCTCTCGACGCATCGATGCTGGGGAAGCACGCTGGAGCCGCCGGTCTTGCCCTGTGCCAGCGACTTGATGAGGAAAGAATGTCCCCCCCCGAGCTCCGGGATGTTTTGGCGCATCGGGCGCTACTCAACCCCCACACGAAGTCCCAAGCCGCTGTGCAAGCTCGCTGTACAGCTGAGCAGGTGTCTACCTGCCTAGATAGATTGCAGGCACCTGCCTTCTGTGAGGAGATTGCAGGCACCTGTCTCCTGACAGAAGGCAGGTGCCCTGGGCCTTCTTATGAGGTCTTCGTCTTCAGTCGTACTTCGCTTTGGCTCTGGATTCTAGAAACCACCGAAACTCGTGCCCGTCTCTGCATATCACCCAACAACGAAGGACGCCAGCAGACGCAGACACGGACAGCAAAGCCAAGCGTCAAGCGCAGTCTGACGTCGTCGCGCAGGTCCCTTGATTCAGGGCCCCATGCACTGGGATGCACTGGGATGCACTGGGGGCCTGCCGCCCTGCCATCGGCCTGATCCCGTGAGTGTGTGGCTGGTCAGACCCCACGCCCGCTGGAAAAGCGGCTCAAGCCCTTGGCGAGCCAGTCATCCGTCACCAGACGTGACCCGCTGATAACAACGGCGAGTAACGGGCACCGTAGGCTTATCACGGGATCTCTGCAACACCACGAGCATCTCTTCCCGCTCTCGTACTCCCTCAACCACCAATTGAGCTTGTCAGCTGTGCCGAGGCCACCGACAGGTAAGCAACCTCGCACGGCAGCTCTATGGTCTCATAAGATGCTGTCGTCCGAGCATTTCCTTCGTCCCTACGTGCCCGCCCCATGACTCGGCGCTAACAACTTGTGCGCGCCGCAGGAATCCTTCACTCGACTGACGACCGCCCGCGACCTCTACCTTCGGGCGACCCGATAACGATCGTCACCGCAGCATGAGCCAGCTGTCGAACAGCCTTGCAAAGTAACGATCATGGCCTCCCCATTCAGAGACCCGTTGAATATTCCTCGTGCCGGCTCGCCCTCCTCCTTCGCTGCCCGCCAGTTTGGAACCTCGGTGCCTCGTGCGGACGCGACAGCCAGGCTCGCATCGCCCGTTCCCTCACAGCAGTTCGGCACCCCCCAGGGACAGCCCATCAATGGAGTCTCCTCGAGAGCCAGCATCTCGGGTGACGTGAACAGCCAGGCGCCCTTGCCCGGCGGCGTCGCCTCCAGCGTCCAGGGCCCCGGCGTGTCCGCCCTCGCTGCCGCCCTGTCAAACTCGATCGGAGTCTCCCCTCCCAGGCACGGCACGCCCGCCGTCCGCACCTCCAGCCCGCCCCCGAGGCCTCTATCGCCCGCCGCTGCCGGTGCCTTGCTCGGCAGCACACCTCAGACCAACTACGGTTCGTTCGACTCGAGCAAACGCAACCCCGCCACCGGCGCGTACGAGGACCCCGAGATTGTCAAGAGGCATCTGGTCCAACCCACGGATGCCGGCTCCGAGGAATCGAGCCTGCGAGATGGTGTCAAGGGAAAGCAGTCGGCCGACCCCGCAGGAGCCGGCCTGGACGAGGAGGAATTTTCCAGTCTCCGTCTGCAGGGCGGCGACGTCACAAGAGGCATTTACAAATGGTCTGAGGAGGCCGAGGCGAGAAACAAGATGCAGCGCAGCAAGAGCTTCAGCGTCTCGCGGCCGAACCCTGAGAACGAGGTGCTCGATATCAACGCCATCAAGGTTCCTGGTGGTTTCCGCCGCAACTACCTGAGGAGGTCGGCGCGAAGCCCTTCGGCAGATCGAGGTCGTCTCGAGGCCGGCGAGGGCACCAATGCTGCCCAGCCACGCATGCTGACCTCGAGCTTCCTCGAGTTCCTGAGCATGTACGGCCACTTTGCCGGTGAGGAGCTCGAGGAGGACGACGAGGCTCTGCAGCCAGGCGAGTACTTCTCGTCTGGCCCCGACGACGACTCCTACTACAGCGACGAGGGCAGCGACGAGGACAGGGAACCGATGGAGGACAGTGCTCTTTTGACACCCTCGCGCCGCAAGAGGAGGAGAAAGCCTCGTGGCGGCAGTGGCACCAACAGCCCCATGGGTGCTGCCATGCTTCTGTTGAAGTCGTTCGTCGGCACGGGTGTCCTCTTCCTGCCGCGTGCCTACCTCAGCGGTGGCATGTTGTTCAGTAACCTCATCCTGCTCTTCGTTGCGGCCCTGAGTTACTACTGCTTCGTCCTCCTCGTCACGACCCGTCTCAAGGTCGAAGGCTCCTTCGGAGACATCGGTGGTATCCTCTACGGCAAGTGGATGCGGGGCATGATTTTGAGTTCCATCGTGCTGAGCCAGATCGGCTTCATCGCGGCGTACATGGTGTTCACTTCGGAGAACCTGCAGGCGTTTGTGCTGGCTGTCACCGATTGCAAGACGTACATGGATATCAAGTGGTTCATTCTGATGCAACTGGCAGTGTTCCTGCCCTTCTCGCTGATGCGCGACATTGAGAAGCTTGGTGTCACGGCTCTCGTCGCTGACGCCTTCATCCTCATCGGCCTTGCCTACCTTTTCTACTACGATATCCTCACCCTGGCCACCAACGGCCTGGCGGACATCATCATGTTCAACCAAGACAACTGGACCCTCTTCATCGGCACCGCCATCTTCACCTTTGAAGGCATTGGCTTGATCATTCCGATCCAGGAGTCCATGAAGCACCCGACCAAGTTCCCCCGCGTCCTGTTCATCGTCATGATCATCATTACCACCGTCTTCATCGTCATGGGCGCCTTCTCCTACGCCGCCTACGGCTCCAAGACGGAGACTGTCGTTCTGCTCAACCTTCCACAGGACAGCAAGCTCGTCAACGGTGTTCAGTTCCTGTACTCGGTCGCCATCATGCTGTCGACGCCGCTGCAAATTTTCCCCGCCATCAAGATTACGGAGAACGGCCTCTTTACCAAGAGCGGCAAGTACAACCCCTACATCAAGTGGCAGAAGAACTGCTACCGCTTCTTCTTTGTCTGCATGTGCTCTGCCATCGCCTGGGGTGGTGCCGCCAATCTGGACAAGTTCGTCGCCCTCGTCGGCAATTTCGCATGCATCCCCCTGGTCTTCATTTACCCTGTGAGTGCCTCGTGTCGGCTTCATGCGTACTTCTTTACTGATCCTTCGTTAGCCCCTCCTCCACTACAAGGCCGTCGCGCGGAACAGGTACTGGAAAATCGCCGACGCTATTCTCTGCGTCTTTGGTTTCGTGGCCATGTCCTACACTACTGTTCTGACCGTCATGAACTGGGCTGCGGGGCCCTCCGGACCTCCTCTGCCGGGCTACTGTGACTCCAAGGGCAACTAACGCTATCCATCGCCGTGTCGTTGCACTGGGAACTTTGCAACCAATTATCTGAATATCAATATGTAAGTATGGGAGTCTCTTAGGTCTCATTACGAGAGGAGTCGGGGGTTGCATATGCTGGGAGATCAGACTGGATTTCTTTCAAGGCACTAGATCGCCTTATGGATGCATTTGTATACTTTCATAGCGATCGTCGAATATTCAACATTTCTGTAAACCCTTCATGGTCTTTGCTGTTCGTGGTTGTGTTTGAGCGTCTCCCTTTGTGATACGATGGATGTACAGTGTTTTGGGCGGTACAGCCACACGGTACGCCACATTTAGCATTGGTTCCAAGGCAACGTGGCTGGTGATCCGAGCGCCCCCAGGCGACAACGCGACAAGCTTCTCAGCGCATCCCTCACCTATTGGCTGTGAAGGACGCTCTTTCACGATCCATTGATGAGAGCGCTCTAAGGTTTGACGACGACACCCAACCAGCGGCATCAACGAACGGCCTTGATATTCGATTCCTCGCAACGATTCCCTCTCATTCACGAGTTTCCGATCAGAAATAGGGACTACCGCTTCTGCGTCAGCGTCTCCATCGCCGCTTGTTCACCTCCAGATTCGACCTCTGAAGCACCCTTCTCTTCAGAGACCCAACCTCGACTCCCAGATCATCTACTCATACACATCTCACAATGAACGCCCCCGATAGGTCAGTGCAGTCCTGATCATCATTGTCTCCAGCCCCAGGCTCGGACGTGTTGAACTTTGAGCTGGCGATCTCATGGTACAACATGGGCGAGCCACACTGGCATGATCGCGACCAGCCATGTGTGTGCAGCCTGAGTGTGCACGAAGAGATTCTAGCCCCATCAGCGCTTTTTATGTTGTTACAACATGGACCTCAGGGCTGCTGCGCAGTTCCCCGGCGTTTGAGCTCGGGCCTCGCTCGTGAACAAGTACTGACACTCTCACCAGAATACGAGCTCTTTCTTCT
>NW_003315038.1:423084-429097 GCF_000150825.1 Verticillium alfalfae VaMs.102
CCGACTTTGTGATCAAAAAGGAGGACCACACCGTCGGCAACCTCATCTCCGAGCATCTCAAGATGCACCAGCACGTCCTGATGGCCGGCTACAAGAGTACGGCCGCCACCAACACGCGATGTCGCGCCCACCGCTGACGCCCTATACAGTCCCCCATCCCAACGTGTCCGAGATGTTCATCCGCGTCCAGACAGACGGCACGATCACTCCGAAAGACGCCGTGACGGAGGTCATCAAGGACCTCATGAAGGACTTCTCCCACCTCGCGCAGGAGTTCATCCGCGAGTACGAGCTGCGCCGCGTCGTCGAGGCGCGCCAGCACGATCAGACGAACGGACAGTAGCTGGCGCTGTAGGCTGCCGAAATTCACACAGGAGGCGTTATGGGCGTTGAAGGGTCTATGCATCGCCGAGGACGACATTTGGTTCTTTCCGTGACTCGGTGCCAGGTCTTGTGTGTTATGATGGATGCGCCGATTTGGGCTGTCACCGATTTCATGGATGGACAGAGAGAGAGAGAAAGAGGCATGTGCAATAAAAGCTCCTTGGGTTGGTTATGTCTTTTTATTGGTTTGATCTGATGTGCCGTTGCGCTTTCCACTCATCCGACAATGCCCTGGATTTGGCTCTATAGCTTCTGTAGCTTTTGTTGGACTGAGTATGATTGCTCATCACATCGACACCATCAGTACTTTTGTTTTTGGTGCATCTTCCCAAGCCTCCCTCAGACAGGACCCTCTCCTCCAGGAATCAACTGAGAAAGCCGTCAGCATATGAATTTTTTTATTGGGGCTGTCTCACGCGACGTACCATGCAGATATTATTGCCGTTCAACAGGATTTTGGGCAGCTTGACGTGCTGTCCGGAGTAGTCGCTTGCGGAGGTCAGTATCATGCTCGTTATGCTGTTGGTTGTGCGCCTCACAATTCTGTAACATCCTCAAGCACCATGTCTACCAAGCTGTCAGCCAGGGCTTCTAAAGAGGGACATGATGACTTTCTACGTACTGACATAGTCATCGAAACCGGTGAGAGTGCCGCTGAACTCTGGCAGGGCGTCAGTACGAATATCTAACGAGGCACTGCATACGGTCCCGTACCCTTGTCACCCTTCATAATGACCCATATCCTCGAGCCGACGCACTTGTCGATCAGTTCTACACCACGTCAGTGCTCCAATCTGAGAGAGATTGCATCGTGCCTCACCTAGGGGAAGCAATTGAGATGCCATCGTGTGAGCGTCGCCGCTTTTCTTCGATACGGCAGTGTCAGTATAGTAGTTCCCGATGTTGATCCTGGGCCGTAGTGTTCTTTTTGGTCGTTGCTGTCAAACAATTGTTCTCTAGCGCGTCAAATCGAGAGTCCTGAATTAGATCCGATATCTCGATTGCCCATCACAGTTCATCATGAGGCAGCGAGCGGCGGGTGTGAGACCCAGCCAGCACCACTATGTCATGTGATGTCGCGCGCATGACTCAGCAGCATCGACTCCACTTTTAGCCGCCCGAGCTCTCCAGGTCCAACGGTGATGGTGACGGGAACCCCTCCGGCGGCAGCGTGAATCCCCTGAAGACAGCACAGCCAACGATTCACGGCCCAGGGTAGACGTCTGCCTGTTCCTTGGATCGCCGCGCCATGCCAGTGGTTCACCATGGCGGTCTCATGCTGGCCCGAACCTCTCGCACCCATGTGTCCATGAGGTTCCCATACAAAACTGGCGGTGCTGCCATCGTCTTGCGACACCATTCCAACATAGCATATCGTAACAGGTTAGTTCCTGTGTCAACTGGCCTCTGCAGAGCTTCGCTGACAAAGGGGTTCCTGGTAGATTAAGACTTCCGAATATGACTTCCTACCCGTTCGAACGAGTCTGGCACCGTGGCCGTGGCATTGTGTTCAGTCCTACTCGACAACAAGAATCTGTGCATTCCCGAGCCTACATCACCACGGAGAGTCGGGGCGCTGCCGCATGGACGCAGCACCCCAACGATGCGATAGTCGAACAGGCATTGGACGACGAGGCAGACTGCTCCGATTCAGGCAACGACTCTTTTACGACAGCGGTAGAGTACGATGAAGGCTATACGGTGGTGGGGCCCGTTGCCGGACAACGCAACCTCAGGGAGGAGCTCATCAAGGAGGAAGGTCTCGGCGCGGCTGTCTCCGTGGATACCACAATCTCACCGAAAGGACCTCCAGTCACGAGCCTTGCCTTCAACATCAGCGCGGCGGCATTCGCTAAAGCGCAGCAGGCTCCCGCGGGCACGGCCGATTCCTACTGGTCCCACACCTTCTACCGGGGCCGTGATGTGGACGGCCTGGAGCAGAATGTCAAGGTGCACTACTGCAAGAGCAAGCACAAAATGGAGCACGTGTGTCAGTACTTTCTCGACGAGAAGGTCTTGGGCTTCGACCTCGAGTGGCAGCCCAGCGCAAGCAAGTCCTCGGGCCCGAGACGGAACGTGTCGTTGATCCAGCTGGCAAGCCCGAGCCGCATCGCCCTCTTCCACGTGGCGCTCTTTCCCGGAGCTGACGACGACTTGATGGCGCCGACGTTCAGGCAGATCATGGAGGACCCAGACGTGACCAAGGCCGGCGTCAACATCAAGGGCGACTGCACGCGCCTGCGCAACTGGTTCGACGTTGGCACGAGGGGTACCTTCGAGTTGAGTAATCTGTACAAACTCGTCAAGCACTCAACCTCCGGCCGCGTGGATCTGGTCAACAAAAGGCTAGTGTCGCTGGCGACACAGGTCCAGGACTGCCTCGGGCTGCCCATGTTCAAAGGGCCTGATGTCCGGTCGAGTGACTGGTCGCAGGCCCTCAATATGCAGCAAATCACTTGTCAGTGTTTCATGGCATCGATCTTTCTGTGTTCCCGGACGTAAGCTGACCACCTTTTGCAGATTCTGCAGGTGACGCGTATGCTGGTCTGCAGCTCTATCATGTCCTTGATGAGCAGCGGATGGCGCTGACACCCAGGCCTCCGCTGCCATATCATGTCGAATACAACCTGCCGATCCGCCTGGCGCCCGGAGTGACGATACCGTCACCAGAAGAGCTCGCTGAACTCGCCACCCCAGTCCAAGCCACTGCCACAGCCAGTGACAAGATGACCCCCGCAGCATCAAAGATGACCGCAGCAGCAGCAGCAGTGGGCGGCGCTGGTGTAACACGACAGCCGGCAGCGACAGATACCTCGCAGCAGGCCACCACCCAATCGACATCGGCATCGGCACCGGCACCCCCACTCTTGTGCTCGCCATGGGGGACGTCGGACCCGACGCGCATCATGGACGCCAGGGTGCTCGCTGCAGAGTCCCGCGTCGCCACTTACCGCGCGTCAAAGACGAGCATGCGCACGACGCCCACGTCGCTGCGGTCGTATTACCTGTGGCACGACAACGAGGGCATCGGGCCGGAGCAGGTTGCGGGCATCCTGCGTGTGCCGCCGCTGCAGACCAACACGGTGGTTGGCTACGTGCTCGAGGCAATCAAGCTGGAAAATCTGCCGTTCGACAAGAAGAGGCTGAGGAACGAGGTGCTACACCTTCTTCCGAGAGATGTCATGGAGAGGAGATATCCGGCCATTTTCATGGCAGCGCACCAGGTAGACGTTGCGCCGGGACGTCCGAGAACGACTACCGCGGCAGCCAGATCAGACTGGCCGTTGTGACCCTGAAGCTACCTAGAAGGCGTGCGGAAGACTTCGCCTTGACTGCACGTAGTCGGCCATAGCTATGAGTCCAGTGTCAATTCCAGAGAGGAATGTGGACATTGCCGGAGAGTGTCTACACTGTAACGCAAGGTGACCTCAAAGAGCCGGTCGCAGGGAAACAAACATTCGGTCATGGCGCGCACGTCGCTCTCGGATCGTTACGCTTCGCTGTCGTGCAGCCACGCCGACCAGGCAACGTGCTGCCGTCTCAAGGTGCACAAAACCTGTAGGCAGGGGATTCATTGGCTGGTAGGACCATGTTGGTGGTTGGGACGCAGATCCACGCCACAAGGCCGCAGCCACGCGGACGGCGCCACGGTAGATACGGCGCAGACGATCGAAAGCCAATCGCCCATGTCCGACACATCAGTTGTCCAACAAAAAGATTTGGTAGACCTCACAGGCGGCCTCCATGATGGGCCAGCGCGTCAGCACACGACAGTGGAGAGATGACAGCCATTCGCCTCCCCGTATTCCATGCGGGGTCAATGGCGACAGGTTTGGGGAAGCGATCGGACAACGGCGTGCCAAGGCCACCGAGGGGGTGGGGGGTCTTCGGTGACGAGACGTCAGGCCATGAACGTAGATGATGGACTATGAGCAGAAGGAGAAAACTCCGGAAACAATAATCGTATGCAGCCGCCGATTCAGGGGGGGGATGGATGTGTGTCCATGTTGTTGTGTTCTGGTGATCACATAATTCGATGTGGGTACACCTGACTGGCACGCAAGGAGAACCAGAATGACCCCGAGGTGCTATCTTTAATTCACAATGCCATGCGCCTGAGGATGCGACCCTTCGCGCAAGGGGTGCGCGCCTTCGCTGTCCCCCCGAAAGTGAAGGGGGGTTCATCTCTCTTGGTTCTGGCTCTTGACCAAAAAAAGTGCGCAGGGGTGTGTGTAAGCCTCCGAAGGATGCCTCAGCAGAAAAGCGTGTCTGGACAGATTCGGTTTCGCTCACGGTGTCGACGTGGATTTGGGGGACGGATGGCCCACCCCAGCCAATGCGCTTTGAGGCAACGACAAGAGACGAACGATGCGATGTACCTTGGTATGCAAGCGGCCGTTGGAAGGAAACCGTGTGAAGCCCAACTGCCACGACCGGATGACAAGTGGGCAAGGACGGCGACAGAATAGGTTGGGCTTCCGCGTGGGCACATTGACGTCTGCTAGAATGGTGGACGACGCTGGGGGCATCTCTCGTCTGTCGGTAACTTTCTTCTCTTCTTTGTTGTTCCTGACATTTTGACGCTGAATCGGATCGGTCGGCGTGTGGCGTCGGTCTCTCGCCCTGTGCACGACCGCACGTCCTGTGCTGACTGTCTTGGCCTTGACTCGACTCACTTTGAGGCGGACGTGGAGGAGGAGGGATGGACCCTTGGTGTTTCAAAGCGAGGCTCATCGGGCTCAAGGCCGCTGCATTTCGTCACAAGGCACGGATGGGACGAGGACCGACGGGGGTTGACGCGAAGAATGCTTCGGACGAGTCTGGCTTGTCTGAGGCCTGCACGAACATGTCTGCCTGCTTGCTCTTCGGTGGGTACAAAATGGCCCTGTCTTAGATCGCTCGCGGAGGGGAGAGACGGCGCGATTCGTTGACTGGAACACGAGCTGGCCTCCAGCGAACGATGGACTACATGTACAGTCGTGGAGTTCAGTCGAGACGAAAGGCATGCCAAGGCTCGCCTTACTTGGTGAGCCCTCCTTCCCCCGGCTTCTGCCTTGCTCGAGACTTCAATGGCTGAGCGAATTGCATCAGAGCCCCAAGTATCGCTCTAGGACGCCGGCAGATAATTTGCGATGCAGGAGAACAACAGGGGGTGGATAGAGTGAGTGGGAAAGGGGGGGGGGAGAAGGCGAAGGAAGAGTGTGCTCGCCCACTTCGATCCCTTCTGCAATTGCACCCCAACCCCCTGAAGAGCGACACGAGATAGGCTGGAGACTCCTGCCTGGCGGTTTCCGGGGGGCCCCCTAGACGGACATCAGAGGGCGGCATGTCACCCGCCCGCCAACTCTATGCCCCGAAAACCCTGGCCTGCCCCGTTGAAGGCCCCCCCCTTTTTTTTCCCCCCCCCCCCCCCGATCCATTTGCCCCCCCCTTGGCGTTCTTTCTTCCTCTGCGGTCCCTTTGGGTCCTCGGGCAGATCCCAGCATGGCGGCCCCAGGGGCCTGTCTACTAATTAACCACCTCCCAGCAGGCACTGGCTGAGTGGAAGGGCGAATGATGAAGGATGAATGACGGGGACCCGCGCCCCCCTAACCCTTACGGCGAATGGCTTAGTTAGAACAAGTAGGTG
>NW_003315038.1:429459-430391 GCF_000150825.1 Verticillium alfalfae VaMs.102
GGATTCTCGAATCGAACAGTCTTGGTCTCGAGCTTTTGGCCCTCTACCGCGAGAACGACGAGCGAAGAGCAAGGACCGAAGTCTGCTACTTGCTGCCTTCACCAACCAGTTTTCCTCCCACCGCGTGCTTTCCCCAGCACCCTGGCACGCCCCCAAACACCTGGTAGGCACGACCAAACTCAACTGCTACTGGCTCCTGCCACCCGCCACCAGCGCCCGCAAACCGCGACGTCAACCTTATTTACCATCCAGCCTCCAGTTGCTGCGTTGCCAAACACAACACACCACGGCTGTGCCAGCGTTTTGGACGTGCGAAATCAAACCCGACTGCTGCATCTTCGTCAATCTTCGCACAATCGACAACGACAAGTGCATCCAGGTCTCGCTTCACCAAACAGTCACTCTTTTCTCGCCCTCTTGCGACACCGTTTGACGGAAAGTGCTGCCTACTCCCTTGGAGAGGCACTCGCGAATTCAGGGGCTGGTTCTTCTCGACTGCCTGTACCCTTTTTAGACGCCCACCTTGACGACCCTCCCAACCGCATACTTGGCGACCGACAAAACGTCCAGAGAGCATTTGCCTGGGTCTCGCAACCTGTCTTTTCTCTATTTTCTCCAAAAGGGCCATCCCATTCGCGACTTTCATCGCACGCTGTGTGCATTCCGGCTCCCTGCCTCTAATAGCCCACCATGGCGTTCAAGTACGTTTCGAAGCCTCCCTTGCGCCCCCTCTTCAGCAGGCCACCACGATCGCACGCTTTTTCCATGATGGATTTTTGATTCATGCTAACAACTTGCTCATCAGCATCAGTCAAGCTTTTCGCTCTTTCTGGCATGACATGACCAGCTACGACAGACGTTCGTGACAGTGCATCCCTTGAACACCCGACGCGCCTGCTGACTAGTGCAATCCAGATTCTTCCGTCGACTCT
>NW_003315038.1:431656-432617 GCF_000150825.1 Verticillium alfalfae VaMs.102
CCCCCTTGCACGAGTGGCGGAAGAATCTGCTCTGCAGAGATTGACACGAACGGCTTGAAGCCTCCCAAGCTCGTCTGAGGTCGAGACGCCGCGGCCGAGCGAAGAACAACCGCTCAAGAACGGGTCACACGCATCCCTCCTCGCCAGGGCCGATTCTCCAGAAGACGGCAAGGAGAATATGGCGCCAAAGTCCAAGCTCAACAAACAGTCCGATCTGGTCGATGAGCCGATGAAGGAGATTGAGATTTAGATGGGTCCGCCACCGGACATGAAACGAACGACGATATGGATTCCGGGTCACTTTGTTTTCTCAGCAGCGAAAGAGACGGCTCTCACATACAGCAAAACACAGGAGTTAGGTGGCGTCCACGGGTCTGGTCAATCGACATGATGATTGCATGCCGGCAAGGGGTTGACTCGCTCTTACAAACGCTTTTCAAGGCCTTTCGGCCTATGGCGAATGGTTATCTTTCGCTTCCTCTTCTTATCAATTCTCGCGTCGGTCCCCTGACCGTCGACTCTCTGGAAAGAGTTTCTTAGCAGTAATGGTGGATTGGCGGATTGGACTATGTTAATTTGCGGACATGGGAGACGAGGAAACGGGGAGCTTCCCATTCGTATGGCATTGTCCGCGTACATTCAAGCGTCCTTGGCCTGCAATCTCTGCCTTGCGCTGCCCGGCATATCAGTCTCCTGACTACGGAGAGTTGCTCGACACGCTGGCCCACGCTGGCGGCCGTGACGCTCCCAAATTGCGTAGTCACAGACCGAGCCTCATCAGAGTAATTGTATTGTACATTACAGCCACGTTTTTTTTGGTCTTCATTGGTGATCCCGTGTCATACATGTGACATGACTGACAGGATAAAGCGAGCGTGGCATCCCCAGGTTGAGAGCCTCACGTGACCTATCACCGACTCCGAGAGTGGGGCCCGAGCCGCACCGCAGCAGCTGTCCCATC
>NW_003315038.1:432761-434068 GCF_000150825.1 Verticillium alfalfae VaMs.102
CCTTACATCCGCCACCTACCGAGCGAACCGACCGTCCGTCGCCCACCAACCCAAAATGGAGGAAGAGCGTCTCTGGAAGTTCCGCAAGCCTGAGTGGCTCAACAGCGCCTGGTCGCGCAACGCGGGCGTCTACGCCGCGGGCGGTCTCGTACGTTTTTCTCCGAACCCTTTCCCCCCCTATCCGTCTCCGTCCTGGAATCGCCGAGCTCACACGTTGCCCCCCCGTTCTGCCAGTTCTCCCTCGCCTTCTACGTCATGCTCGACAGCGCCGTGTGGTCCAAGACGATCAACGGCTCGGACACGCACGTCACCTTTGTCGACTGGCTGCCGCTCCTCTTCAGCAGCCTGGGCATGCTCATCATCAACAGCGTCGAGAAGACGCGGCTGTCGGCCGACAGCTTCAGCTACTCGGGCAACGGCGTCGCGTGGAAGGCGCGCGTCGTGCTCTTCCTCGGCTTCGCGGCCCTCGCCGGCGGCATGGCCGGCGGCGTCACCGTCTTTGTGCTCAAGTTTGTCGTCCGCGGCGTGGCCATGCCGGCGCTGAGCATGGGCGTCGAGAACGTTGTTGCCAATGCGCTCGTCATGCTGAGCAGCATCGTGCTCTGGGTGAGCCAGAACATGGAGGATGAGTACAGCTACAACCTGTCGCTGTAGGATGCATGCCTGTGCGTGTTTTGGTTATTTCTTCTCTGAGAGAGAGAGAGAGAGAGAGAGAGAGAGAGAGAGAGAGAGAAAGAGAAACGTGGCAATGGCTTCAGATGAAAGGGTGCATGATGCATGCGCGCGCATGAGAAGACGAGCAAGAAACGTTGCTGGCACACAGCGCGAGGACGGTGAGGCGACGTGCTACTTGGGACTGGGTCGGAGACTGTACACTACGCAACGCAACCATGGACTGACGGAATGAGCGGACAGTACGACGGATGAAACCCTTTTGGATAATCATCTTCAATTACTCTTGGGGTAAGGTGACATGCGGAGCTTGCGTTGTGCTATGTCCCTCGGAACCCGTTTCCTCTGCACGCGACTGAGGCTCCATTGCCAGGCACATGTTGCTATGGTCTACTAATGGTCCCAGTGAGCTATACGGAATATGGCATACTTTTGTTGCCATGCCTCCATATTTCCATCGAGCTAGGCGCATTGAACTGCACGAGTCGTCAGGGTGGGGCCTCTGGGTGCGGTCGGCCTGTAGTGGATTTCTCTCGGCCGAACGACGCAATTGGACGTGGGCATATACTTTCTTTCGTCGCTCAGCCCAAAAAATTCCAAGCCTTGGTAGACCCCGCTGTCGGTCATCTGTAAAC
>NW_003315038.1:434168-441860 GCF_000150825.1 Verticillium alfalfae VaMs.102
GTGTATTCCCATCTGTAAACCACCTGCAATGCTCGATCAAATGGCGAACGAGATCAGGCTCCTATCCGGGAGCGGGCACCCGGAGCTCAGTGCTCTGATGGCGAGCCGGTACGTTTCTGGGACTGCTGACGGGGGGAGGTGGCTGCTGCAAGAGAGTTCTCCGGACGCGAACCCAAGAGTGACGGCATCAAGGCAGGGTGCGCGGGAACGGAAAACAATGGAGCTAACGCCCACTGCAGACTCGGAATCGAAGTCGCCAACACAACGAGCCTGCAATATTCGAACCAGGAGACAAGGGTCATCATCGGCGAGTCGGTTCGCGACGAGGATGTCTTCATTCTCCAGTCGACAGCCCCCGGCGAGGTCAACGACGGCCTCATGGAGCTGTTCATCATGATCAGCGCCTGCCGCAGCGCCTCGGCGCGCCGCATCACCATCATCCTCCCCAACTTCCCCTACGGCCGCCAGGACAAGAAGGACAAGTCTCGCGCCCCGATCAGCGCCAAGCTTATGGCAAAGATGCTCGAGGTGTCCGGCTGCGTAAGCTCCCACGCCTAGCTCCCCAAATTCCCCTTCTTCCTGAAGGAGCTTCCAGTGCCAGTCGTCTCTGACATGCTCGTCTTCCAGAACCACGTCATTACGATGGACCTGCACGCCTCCCAGATCCAGGGCTTCTTCAACGTCCCCGTTGACAACCTCTACGCCGAACCGTCCATCCTCCACTGGATCCGCAAGAACCTCGACGTCGAGAACACCGTCATTGTCTCCCCCGACGCCGGCGGCGCCAAGCGCGCCACCTCGATCGCCGATCGCCTGAACACGGCCTTTGCGCTCATCCACAAGGAGAGGCCGCGCCCCAACGTTGTTGGCCGCATGGTGCTCGTCGGTGACGTCCAGGACAAGGTCGCCATCATTGTCGATGACATGGCCGACACGTGCGGAACTGTACGCTACGCGCCCCCTCTGCAACCCCTGCGCTGTCCTTTTCGTCTGGGCCCATACTCAGTCTGCTAACTAACACACACGCAGCTCGCGAAAGCCGCCGCTACCCTCAACGAGCACGGCGCTCGCCAGGTCTTCGCCATTGTCACGCACGGCATCCTCAGCGGTAACGCCATTGAGACGATCAACCAGTCCTGCCTCTCTGGCGTTGTTGTGACGAATAGTGAGTTTCTCCCTCTGCAGTATCCACAGAACCGCATTGCTGACAAGCCTCCACAGCTGTGCCCCGTAAGTTATCTGACCAGTCCGCTCCCCGAGCAGCAATCCTAAAAACTTGGCCATTGTACCACCCCGAAATATAAAACTAACCCGCGAATCCCAGTCGGTGACAAGGTCGAGCGATGCCCCAAGCTCAAGGTCATTGACGTGTCGGCAACGTTGGCCGAGGTACGCCCCCCCCCCCCTTGTCCGGCAGGTCGACGTACCACGCATACTGATATTCCATGTAGGCCATCCGCAGAACCCACAATGGCGAGTCCGTCTCGTATCTCTTCACCAACGCTCCCCTGTAAAGTTGGCGCTGCGTGAGCTTTGCTGGTTACGAATTCATATTTCGCGGAGTTGATGGTTGCACTTTTCCCCCTACCCGGCCCTTACTCCCCGCGATAAATTTCAAAATTACGGTAGCGATACAATAGTCTTCGGCGGGTTCTTGCTTGTGTATTGATGAATGATAGACTCTCTAGACGCTTACGTGGAAATTCTGTGAAAGGACTGTTGCTATGGTGACTGTCAATGCGTGCGTGCTTCGTGTGCATCGGCATGAGCAGGAAAGACCTAAAGGCTCAGCTTGAGCAGAGAACCGGTATATGGAAGCCGACCATCTAATCAGAGCCGCATGTGGGATCGCTATCAAGCTATCGTTCCCATGTTGTCGTCGTGAGCCGCCGGATGACCTCATTTGAGATTATCTGAAGACCATCAATCAGAGCACAATGCTCGGCTCTGTCTGGGGATGTTGTGCCACAGGCTGATACCGCGATACTCTTGGCTCCACGAGGCTGCATATGTTACAGGTAAGCACACGCCAACCCACAGCTCGAAGCGCGAACCAAGGCGTCAGCGCCTCGACTGCGTAATCGAGTCCAGATTCCATTCTCAACCACAGTCAACCACAGCAAGGTCTAGCAGCAGGAGCGTCATCTCTCTTCTAGCTCGAAAGCTTCATGTTCCTGTCCGTTGAGTCATTCAATGTGCAGCACAAAATTCCCACAGTCGCATCTCGATACTTTTTGCATTCGCTTCAGCACCGACTCATGCGGTGGACCAGCGCCTGCACAACACCAATCTCGAGCGCGACGAGATGGTGCAGAACCAGGAGAGGGCCGCCAATCCGCTTGACGAGGCAACGACTGATCTCGAAGCACGACATCATGGGATAGATCAGCCCGCTGCCAGCTTGACATTCATCACAGGCTCCGCGAAGGATTCCCTGCGCCAGTTATGCACATGGCCCAAACGGGACGAGGGCGCAGCACGCTGCCACGCATGGTCCTCTCCTGTCTCGCGCCTTCAGCTGGAGTGCCGTGGCCCCTGGCCGTACCATCACGGCCTACCATGCGGGTGTCGTGTGGGCTGATCACAGGTTGTAAAGGCTCTCCGCTTGCCGATTGATCCCACGCGGATGATCAATGAATCTGTAGACCTTGCTAGGCCATTTCATCAATGTTATGACAAGTAGCAGCAAGACCAGCATCATTACCTGGGCTTTTTTAAACCCCCTTCTGCTTGGAGATGCTGCAGGTGAGTACTGACAAGGACAAACGGATGACTTGTCATGCAGTTTCGTCTGATGACCGGTGAGCACCGAAGTTGCCTTAGCTCGTCTCCGAATGGAACACCAACTTCGATGTCTGGCGTCAGGTATGGGTTGACATTGTCTCAACAGCTTTTATCTGAGCTCTCCCGCTGGTAGTCTTTTGGCACAGCACCGGCTGTCGGCGTCATGTTGTGGCTTGGATGGCTGTGTCCATCCAAGGTGGAGTGAGAAACAGTGTTGGATTATTCCAGTCTCGCATCGAAAGGGCGGAACACGATGAAAAATTCGGCCCTCACCACCAGATAATAATGTCGTCATGGGTTTGTTTGGTCCATCGATCTTGCCTGAGACATACTTTCCCAAGAAATCCGTTGAGAGCCCCGCGGGCAACGCCGTGATGATTGCACCGCAACAACCCAAAACCGACGAGGAATTATCGTCCAAATCGTACGTTGTTGTGAGACACGGGAGCAAGCCACAAGCTTTCTTGCCTCAGTTACATGTTGAGACAAGAGCGAGTACGATAACTATCAATTTGTTATCAGGCTGTTATCGAAGACATTAAAGCCCCCTGTAGCTTTGTCTTGGAACGCCAGGTCGTGATGGCATTGGTTTGCACAGCATTGTCCTCCTTGTCGACGTGACTGGCATTCACATAGAGGAGGAGAACTGATGTGCTAGCTCAGTGTGCAATTGTGTGGTCTATGAGGAGCGATCAGAGCGCCCGAGTCTGGTCTGGCGTCTGGTCTGGCTGGTCGCCAAACTAAGCGTACGCCCGTAGATGGACTTTTAAAGAACGGACAACACGTGAGCAGAATATTTGTGTGACCAGCGTAAAGAGGGCACCGCTGGTGGTCAGATATAACGTTGAGGGTTTGGGAGGGCGTGGTGGATCTCAGGCGCATTTGTTGGCGAGACCTTTGAATGCCACGCGCGTTGGAAGAGCGCCATGCGAACCACATCCTTGTGTATGTATTTTCTTGCCGAGCCGTTCCATGTCGCCGGATCTACTCCCGGCGTGCCTAAGGCCCTGCGCTGATATCCAGCAGTGGCCTGTTCCAATCGATGGGCATGGGCGCTCGTATGTCCCAATGCACCTTGGGTGTCAATGGCTGTTGGGTGCTCGGCATTTCTGTTCCATATGCAAACCACGGCTGGCGTGCTGCACAGTCAAAACCACGGAGGAAATCAACAGGCGACAGGCATGTTGCAGACCCGAAGATGCCATTAAGTCACCAAGGTTAGGATGTAGACAGCGTAAGAACGCCGGAATGCCTTGCTGGATGCTGGCAACAGGTCTCGCCGGTGCAAGTCGCCTGCAGGCCATATTGGCTGGGTTGAAGGCTTCGAAAACCTGTAGCTTCTGTCCGCTAAATTACCGCCCCTAAAACGATTGCTAGGATTCTAGAAGCACAATCCCATGTGGCTGCAGAGCTTGCATGCTTCCAGCAGCTTTGGGCACTGTTGCGGCTGGCCTAATGTTCTGGCCCGGTCCATCGGTGAAGCCAATTGGTCAGGTGCAAGGAAGCGGCGAGGCTTCGCGAAGCGTGAAGCACGAAGCTCTGATGCGTCGCCCCTCTACATCCGTCCATCGTGAGATGCTCACTGGGTGGCCCCGCCAGTGCCCCTACGTCTATAAATCGTAAAAGTGGCTACCAGACTGCATGTGGAAGCTAAATCCTAGTCATTAGCGTTGCATCAAAAGGTCATGGGACCTGAGGCAGTTTGCTGTGTCTAGGCAAGGGCGAGCGAATCCGGGACTTCGTTTGACGGCATTACCAAAACAGTGATTTCACAGGTGATTTTTTTTCTCCAGGTGTGCGTTGAGTAGACCCCTGTGTCGTCCCTGGCCCGAATACATGTAATGTAGTTTGGCCATTGTGTGAAGTTTCCCATTGGACCATCCGACCCCTGACGCATATCATTCCGTCGTTGGTTCGTTTGGAAGAAGTGAATTCGAAGGAGACTTTTCGCCAATGTTGAGCGACGTGCAGAGAATTTCCCTTGGGAACCCCCGCCGTGGAACCCAGAAAACTGATGTTCAAACGCCACATGGGATCTAGAAGGCAGCCTTGAAATCATCTTGTAGCGGGACCGATCTCTCGCTTATGTGCTGCGTCTCGAACCGTCCGTCCCTGCTCATCTTCGGCTTTGGGAGAGGGAATGATCTTGCGTCAGTACTTGGGTGGAAGACCCACCGGGCGCTCCCCGAGCTGGTTCGCTTCAGTCGGTCAGTTCAGGCACTTGGGCTCCAGTCCCAGCAATGGAGAATAATTGACCACAATTTGGTCCTCGAAGTTTGCCAAGCTGCGAGGCCCCGCCTCGCTGACAGCATTTCCTCCACAGGTGCGTGGCACGGGACATGAAGAGGAGGGCAACGTCGTCATGAGGAAGGGGGGAGGGGGGCAAGGGAGAGGGGCATCCCAGGATTTCGGCTCAACAAGACCGGGCTTGAAGTGCACATCAGCGACAACCATTGCACCAGTGGTGGTGTGGGTGTTTGGTGTGGCAAGCTGCAATGGCACACCTTCGGGAGAGGACAATTCGATCTTTTTATCTCACACACAAACAACGGGAGGCAGCCCGGCAGACAAGGGTAGGCTAAGCAGTTGGGTGTCGACCATTCGGACACTTTGTCGTGAAGCCTTTAGTGGTGTCAAGCTCTGCGTGCGTGCTCACTGTCTCTCCCTCTTCAAGCTTTTGCTGGATTTGAAGCCTCTAGCGTGGAGTTCCGAATTGAGGCTGCTTGCTGAACGGTGCATGGTCCGAGCTGGCCAGGCCAGGGCTACTGGAAGTATGATGGTCACATCAAAGTTCGCGGGCGATCCGCCCTTGTCCATGCAAACAAGCGACGACCCCATCTGTGATGGCCCGGGACCCATTGGCAGCGTGGGCATTATTCAGATAGAAACAAGAGACCGAGTCGCGGGCGTGACACCGCAGTTTGGCGAGTGACGAACATTGCGGTTCCGGATTGCCGTGGTCTTGGACAGAAAAAGCACTGGAACACATAATAGAACCGCAGCCAGTTAAGCATCTGAGATTGAGCTTGGGACAGGACCCTGGGGAAGCTTTGGCTCGAGCCAGCACTTGATTGACGACAGCCGCTTCGTGTGGTCAGAAAGAAATAGTGAGGAGCGTGTCTCGGTGAGTGGACCATCCTCTGGAATCGCGAGGGGAAACAACCCCCAAGATGGTGATGGCACACCATCGACCGTTGTTGACCGAGGTGACCTTCTTGTCAAGCGTCAGGTGGTAAGGTGACGAGGGCGGAGGTGTTGGTGTTGGTGGTGGTGGTGGTGGTGATGATGACTGATGTGATCGCCACGGGATGCTGAAAAAGGCCGCTGGCAGGGGCTCCTGGTCGTGTGGTCAATGGTCACTGCCCAGAACGGAATTTACACGATCCATGCCAGGGCCCCCGTCGATGGGGTGTGGGCTTGGCGTCAAGTGGTCTGCACCTGCCCTGCACCTGCTGCCGCCGCTTGGTGCTGTAGAAGCTTGGGCCACCCCATGCTGTAGACCTCCTTTTCAGTTGTTGGGTTGTGCTCACTAAAGTACCTACCTCCTCTGTGGTCGTCTGGGCAGTAGCTGGCGTTGCTGGCGCCGCCGGCGACGTTGGTGCGGTGCTAGCAATAGCGGGTCGCCTTTGACTTCCGCCTGCCGAGCTCTAGTGCGTGAGCTGCCCGTCTCAAGAGTGAGCACATGAGCAGCCCACAGCTGCGGGTCCCTGCAAGAACACCCAAATCAGAGTCGCCTTCGCTGAACAGCTGTTTACTAGTTGAAGCTTTGATTCATGCATTGGCTGCCCATGCCGCAAATTCCATGACATTTGAGCATGTCTTGCCTCATCGAGTCGCTTCATTGCTTGGATCCTTCAAGGCTTGTTCGAGATATCCACAGCGGTGTGTTGGCCTTCCGATTTGGAAACACCTAGGTACGGACAGCAGCTACGTGTGTTGCCGTCACATCTCACCCAAGACGAGGAAGCTTGGAATCTGGAAGCCACCACCGGCCTTGTGGGGCTCCGCCATCGCACATCACCCATCACACCTCACCACATTTCACGCCTCCATCGTACCTCCCCGTTCGTTCGGCTCGAGCATGTCTTTGGCTCCTAGTTGTACGACCCCCGGCCATCGATTATCTGTCACCGGCAGTCTGGGCCTGGGACTGGATCTAAGCCTGCCCTGAGAGCCAGGCCCCGGCTCCGGCCCCGAGCCCCGGCCCTTGGTGCTTGACCTTGACCCTGACTTTGACTTGCCGCCTGCCTCCGCTTGTTGGTAGGTACCCAAAAGGCCGTGTCGATCAGTCCTTTGTTTGCTGGAAACCTCAGGAGGTACCCGAGTACCTCCCTGGCTGGCTCATCAATTTACCTCGCGTGCTATTCGCTCGTCTCTGATCTTGGCCCTGTCTCTTCTCTCTTTCTCTCTCTCTCTCTCTCACACACACACACTCTGTGTGCATGTGTGTCAAAACTTGGACATCATTGGGCTCATCAGCCGAGCGACCTTTTGTGGAAGCCTGAGCTCAAGTACCGACCGAGCAAATATCGAGCTTCCTTCACCGGAAGAGAAACAAAAAAAGATGCGTGCGAAAAAAATCTCTGGGTTCTTGTCGAAGAGTCCCTTTACTCTGTTGCCGGACTGGTCTCGGCCTCTCTGTCAGCTGGTATAAGTACGCAACACAATGGCTGACCCGTACATGTCCGCATCTCGGGCCCAAAAATACGCGCCCCAGTTTCCACATTTCGGGTGTCCACCTCAATTTCAAACCTCCGCTTGTTCACCTGACCCTGACCAGGGCCGTATCCCCCCGGGAAACCCCACACACCTTGAATTACATCCATTAACCCTCGGGGACACCCCCTCCCTTCTCCTATCGGCCACCCCTCCTCGGCCCCCTTTTCCGGGTGCCCGCCTCTCTTAACA
>NW_003315038.1:441960-443252 GCF_000150825.1 Verticillium alfalfae VaMs.102
TCCGCCCACGCCTTCGCCCCAAGGTACAATAGCTTTACGCCCACCTAAGCATTTCCCTGACAGGGTGAGCCTGCCCATGAGCCTGTAAAGCCTCGAGATCGCCCCCTCCCCTTCCACACACCCACCTTACCACGCCCCCCCCGGCTGCCCCTCTTCAAGTACCTCTCGTCTTTTCAATTCCTCAATTCAATTCCACACGACCTCTTCCCTGCCCTCCCAAGCTGTCCATCCAACCCTCTCTCCAGCTTTCCCAATCCTCCAGAACTACTTGCCTCCGGCACCCCATTATCATTCCGAGTCGTCGTCTTTTTTCTTTACGCCTTCCCTACCTACTGACACTGCGCGGATCCTCCCAGCCCCCCCTACCAGCTCTCAGCCTCTAGCCGCTCGTCTCTTCCACCTCCACGTTCGAGACTCAATTCGGTGCTCCCTGCACCCATCTCAGCTCACGGGAAACTCTCGATTTTTCGTCAGCACACACCGTGAGCACCGTCTTCGGTCCGTCCCTCACGTCAGTATCATCATCTGCCGTTCGATCATCTCTCAACACGCTCGAATCGACCGCGAGCTTTGTCGCTGAGCTGTCTCCGCCTGGTGAGTTGGACTTTATTTCACATTTGATTTCCACCGGCCTTTACCCCTCTCTCTCTCTCTCTCGCGGCCAGCCCCAGTGTGACCGACCACTGGGACGTGCCCGCGCCTACCTACCTCACGATCCCCTCGCGAACACCCCCTCCTCCTCCTGCTTGCTCGCCGTGCGTTTTTGCCTTTGCGACCGTATCCCATACAGTCGCCTTGAGCTTGTGCCGCCTGGCCAGTCGGCCCTTACGAATATGGCGAGTTCAAACGAAGCGCCATTCTATCACTAGGCTACAGATTCCTCTGCCACCCGCCTGCACAGCCGCGATGGTACCCAGCCACGGCAGCTGACGGACTCCCCTCTTTCCCGCCTGGCTTGGAACGCTTCTGGTCCCTGTTATCAGAGTCATCCTGATCTCTCCAAATCGGCATCACGAAGTCAACTCGTCGTCGAGCCCATTCCGCTTGGTCGCTGCCCTACCCCGTGTCCTCCCCCCGTTCCCCCTCATACCCCGCGTCGTCCTCGTCAATCACAACGCCCTGGATCTGCCTCCTATGAAATCTTTGCCGCAACAGACCTTTGATCGCCTCGCAGAACATGGATCACTAATTCATCCACATAGCCCTCTTCTCAATCCATCGTACGCCAGACGCAGACTCCCCGATTCAATCAAACGTGTTGCCGCCAGATCGCTGCGCCCTGTCATCGAGGT
>NW_003315038.1:443352-444243 GCF_000150825.1 Verticillium alfalfae VaMs.102
CACCAACGATAGCATCACCACCGCGTAGTTTGGTGGCCTCTCTGCAACATGTCTTCGAATCGCCCAAACGCCCTGCACAACCTCAGGATGGGGGGTAAGATTTCAAATGTCTACTACGTCGAATACCGTGGATTAACAGCGCGCCGCAGAGGTCATTCGCGAAAAGGTGCAAGACGGTGTCACTGGCGAGACCAGGGATTTGCAGTATACCCAGTGCAAGATTGTTGGCAACGGTTCCTTCGGCGTTGTCTTCCAGACGAAGCTCTCCCCATCCGGGGAGGACGCTGCCATCAAGCGCGTTCTTCAAGACAAGAGATTCAAGGTCCGTGAACAGTTGCAGCCCAAAGTCTTAGCGGTCGATACGCTAACACTGGTAACCGTAGACCCGAGAGCTGCAAATCATGCGCATAGTTCGTCATCCCAACATCGTGCAGCTCAAAGGCTTTTTACTACTCGAACGGCGAGCGCGTAAGAACAGCCCACTTGACCACCTTCACGTCCAGGGCGTTGACTGACGTACGGGTTTAGAAAGACGAGGTGTATCTGAACCTCGTTCAAGAATTCGTGCCTGAAACGGTCTACCGTGCTTCTCGTTTCTTCAACAAGATGAAGACAACCATGCCCAACCTCGAGGTCAAGCTCTATATTTACCAGCTCTTCCGCGCCCTGGCCTACATCCACTCTCAAGGCATCTGCCACCGCGACATTAAGCCCCAAAACCTGCTGCTGGATCCTACTTCTGGTATCCTGAAGCTGTGCGACTTTGGCAGCGCAAAGATTCTGGTGGAGAACGAGCCCAACGTGTCATACATCTGCTCTCGCTACTACCGCGCCCCGGAGCTCATCTTTGGTGCCACCAACTACACCACCAAGATTGGTACGACTACCTCC
>NW_003315038.1:444511-447403 GCF_000150825.1 Verticillium alfalfae VaMs.102
CTAACGCGCACAACAGATGTCTGGTCAACTGGCTGCGTCATGGCGGAGCTCATGCTCGGACAACCACTTTTCCCCGGCGAGTCGGGCATTGACCAGCTGGTAGAGATCATCAAGGTCCTGGGAACACCCACGAGGGAGCAGATCCGCACGATGAACCCAAACTATATGGAGCACAAGTTCCCGCAGATCAAGCCCCACCCCTTTGCCAAGGTGTTCCGAAAGGCCGACGCTCACGCCATCGACCTGATTGCCCGTCTCCTTGAATACACTCCTACAGAGAGGCAAAGCGCCGTTGATGCCATGGTGCATCCGTTCTTCGACGAGTTGAGGGACCCCAGCACTAAGCTGCCCGATTCGCGGCACCAGACCGGCACGGTGCGCGACCTGCCTCCTCTGTTCGACTTCACTCGTCACGGTAAGCTATTTCATGAGTCTCGAAATTTCATGGTTTGAATCAACTAATCGATCAATGCAGAACTCTCGATCCGACCGGACCTCAACGCTCAACTGGTGCCGGCTCACATCCGACCTATCCTTGTTTCTAAGGGTCTCGATATCGATTCGTTCACACCATTGACGAAGCAGGAGATGCTCGCCAAGCTGGACTGAAGCAAGCACAGGCCATCTATGAGACGTTGCACTACCACATACCCGCCTACGGGCCGTTTGTGGTCACGGCCCGGGGTGATCTGCTAGCCTACGCGCAAAACCTATTCAAGTCCACGCCCAGCAGCAGTAGCACGACACCCCCCAGCAAAGTCGGGCCACATGATGATTAGATACGATGAGGATGACCTCTAGAAGCAGGTTGGCGTCAGACGCTTGAGGAATTCGGAAACTGGTCGGCATGGGGAGTATGCAAAATGGGTGGGGCACAAGCGTGGTCTGGGTATTGCTGCGGTTTGAATCCCGCGGACAAAAGAGCGACCGGGCCGGAGAAGAAGACTCAATTGTTGAGAGCACCACTTGCGCGCCACGGGAAGGCTGCATTGCTGCATACCCAAAGGGCATCAGGGATTAGACCACATGTTGATGCATGACTGAGATGGTTGGCTGGCTGCTGCTCTGTTGTTTACCCGCGTTACAAGTAAAAATGGGCTCCATTGCCTTCCCCGCCGCGTACGGGATGGCACAATCAATGTACGGTCTTAGTCTGGATGGCTTGGCTTGTTGTTTCTCCATACTCGATCAACTGCACGCTGCTGCTGATGTTTACGACCTGCTGTCCAGGGCAGGCTTCTTATTTCATTCGGTTCAGCAACGGCTAGTTCGGGAATGGCTGATGTGGTTTTGGAGAAAGTCTCGCGGTGCTACATCTGTGATGTCTGCGAACGTATCATTGGGTATTTGACGGCAGAAGGCCGAAGTGAGCACATCTCATGTGACCCATATTTTTGTGACCAATCATGCAGGGCAAAGCAGGTACCGACACTGAGACGCGCTAGGGAGCAACGACTCGAGCTCCAGCTCAATTCGCTACGGCAAGAGCAATCGCGACAAGACCTTTTGGCCAACTAGCCCACCTGCCTGCCTTATCCCCTCCCGGTCGCACGACTTTCCTGCATCTCTTCAACAACACCGCCTACAGCAATCTGCGACGTAACAACTCGTCTCAACTTCACCGAGACGCCTCCTTCTCCGAAACAGACTCGCAATGGGTGATTATGACCGGCGACGCAATGGGGGCGGCGGTGGTGGTGGCGGGCACAATCGCAAACGCCGCTACCGCGAGGACGACGAGCAAGATTATCGCCAACAACGTCGACGCCATGAGCCCCCTCCGCTCCCTGTCAGGATTCGCAAGCAGCTCCTCAACATCGCGGAGTCGCCTCTGCGTCGATGGCACGAAGAGGTCCAGTCCATTGCCCACATTGTGGCCGACAATGTAGATGACACGGAACTGCGCGAAAACTTCATCGACTTGGTACTCCAGCTTGCCGTTGAGCAGCCCTTGAAGACCCCATTCACCGCCGCGGTCATCCTGTTCATCAACACACTACGCCCAGAGATTGTGGAGGATATCCTGGGCAGGCTCAGCATTGCCACGGAGACGAAGATCAGAGAAGGTCACTGGAGGGATGCCAAGTTGCTGCTCAAGCTCTTTGCCTGTCTGCAGAGCTGCTTGGGGGGCGATGGCATTTTCCCCATCCTAGAGGAATTGCTCGGGCGAGCGCTGGATCTGCAGACTGCCAGCTCGGAAGACGTGAGTTTTCATTTTTCAAATTTACGTTGAGGAAGGTGCATTAGCTGACGATAATAGACGATTGGTACCGAGCTCGTCAAAATCATCCTTCTCACAATCCCATACATCATGGCAGCACACCCAGAGCAGTGGCAGCACAAGGCTGCTCAGCTCATGGGTAGCACCGAGATCATTGCTTCCGAGCCGCACCCGCTCCAAGCTTTGATTGACCCCTTTATTCCCGAGGCTGAGGGTGCGGCCACGGGCTCCGCAAGCATCATCAGCCTGTTGCAGCGCAGCTACAATCCGAGGCTTCTGATGGGTGGAAACTGGCTTGCCTGCCTCGGCCGTGGGAGATGCCTCTGGAGGAGATCGAGGCCATGGAGAAGCTCGAGAACGCCACGAAGCACGACCTGCCAGTCATTACTGTTCCCGAAAAGGCCTTGCTGGGGCCACGGGCCTCTTTCCCGAAGTGCACTTTCGTCCGTCTATGCCCGATCAGGACATTCCCTTCTGTGCCCGCCGGCCCCCGACCTTCGCTTCTTCTCTGGATCCGGGGAGGCGCTCCGTGGACTCGATCCAACATTCTTGACTTTAACCGCAATGCCACGGCTAGGTTCTTGGCCCGATGTCCGACTGCCACTTTTTCGAATTCAACGCTTGGGGAGGGGGGCCAAACCGTTCGACCGATTGCGAGACATTCCTTTCTG
>NW_003315038.1:447646-450466 GCF_000150825.1 Verticillium alfalfae VaMs.102
TCTGTATCACGCTCAGAGCCAGATGGACTTGGAACTGAGCAACAGGTTCCTTGACTGGTTCGCGCACCACCTGAGCAACTTTGGCTTCACGTGGAAATGGACCGAATGGGTCAATGACGTGTTCTTGCCTGATATTCACCCGTCCAAGGCGTTCATCAGAGGTGCCCTCGACAAGGAAATCAGGTTGAGCTTTGCTCAGCGCATCAAGAACACGCTTCCCGAAGAATACCAGAGCTTGATCTCACCTGACACGGAGAAGGACGTCCCCGACTTCAAGTTCTCTGACGAGAGTGAGTAGCCAGGTGGCAACGTATCCCCCGTTGACCAGAAATCGCTAACTAGTTCGCAGCCACGCCGTTCTCTGCCGAGGGCCGAGAGCTGGCGGCTCTCCTCAAGCGCAAGGTGCCTGACGAAGAGTTCCAACCCGTGCTCGACCGAATCCATGCAGCCGCGACGGAGCATAGCTTGGATGCGCTGGTCACCAGCACAGATGTTTTCGTCACGGCTGTCTGCTGGGTCGGCTCCAAATCCCTGAGCCACGTGCTGGCTTGCATTGAGCGTGTTAAGGACCGCTTATTGGACATTGGTGCCGCGTCGGAAGCGGCTCGCGCGCAGATCATCACCGCCGTCATGGCATACTGGCGAGCACAACCGGGCGTTGCCATCTCAATCATCGAGAAGCTGCTCAACTACTCCATCTTGACGCCCTTGTCGGTTATTGAATGGTCGCTCGTCTACAACCACAGCGAGCGCGAGGGCGATGCACTGGCCGAGGCGCACGTTTTCGAGCTCGTGTCCAACACCGTGACCAAGGTGACGGGCCGCGTTCGTCAGATCATGACTGCTCCGGAACTCGATGCGGATGCTGAGGCAAGCAAGGAGCTCGACAAGAAAGCCATGAGAGACTTGTTCACATCGCTCAAAGATGCTCTGTCAAGCTGGAAGGCGGGAATCAAGGATGAAATGTTGGACGAGCCGAACAGTGAGGAGCGCAAGGCTCACCTTCAGCGCTGGGGCGCGCGCTGGCTGCGTGTGTTTGAGCGCAAGTCAGCCATCGAAGAGGCATTTTTGTTGGACGTGAAGAACACAGCCCAGAATCCGTTCGAGTAGCCAGTCGACACGGTCCCGGTTGAAGAAGGCAACGAACAAGACAGAGGCACTTGGTGTAGGAGGGAGGTTCCTCGATCGGCAAGCGAAGTATGCGCATGCTAGGACCTGGAACCGGGCAAAATTTGTACTTTTGTTATGTACGATGAGGTATTGAGCTAGGCCGGTAGCTATCCAAATTTTGCTCAGGTCAATGTTCTCAGGTGGGAGATTGACATGAATGAGGCATACATGCTGTGATGAACTGGACCACAGCGATGATGAGCCAAGGTAAAAAAAAAAAAAAGGGCGGGGCATCATCAGCCTTGCCACTCAATCGGCGTTGTGATTGGACATGAAACTCACTGGTGGGGGTGGAGATGGCTGCAAGGCTGACAACAATTTTCTTCAAAAAATATCCAGATCCCTTCTGCATGGAGATATCCACCCAAGCATCCAACAGACGACACGACCAACAACGTTCGCTGCCCACGCGCCCAAATTGACACACTCGAATCAGAGCCGCACTATCTGCAGAATCCCGATCCCGAACCCAAGAACAAGCCACCCACGCATTTCCAGGCCCCTGCGTATCCGACATGGAGTCCACCGCGGCTCAGGTGAAGGTCAACTTCACCACCACCCATGAAGACCTCCAACTGCCTGAGAACAAGAGGCAACTTCTCGTGCCGTCCGGTCAGTAAACTTGGCACAATTAGGCCCTGGAAGTGCATCTGAACTGACGAAAGCAGACATCAAGCGATATGGCCTCTCCCGCATTCTCAACTCGGAGTCTATGCTCAACACATCCGCACCGGTCCCTCTCGACTTCCTTGTCAATGGCACGTTTCTCCGCACAACCCTCGAAGAGTACCTGCAGACCGAGGGACTTTCCTCCGAAACCACCATCACGCTACAATATGTTCGCTCCCTGCTGCCGCCCACGTACGAGGCCTCGTTCCAGCATGACGACTGGGTTGCCTCGGTCGATGTCCTCTCCGCCACCTCGGCCGCCGGCCGCTGGTCTGGCGAAGACCTGATCCAGGGCCAGGACCGCATACTCTCCGCCAGCTACGACGGTCTCGTCAGGATATGGGACGGGTCCGGCTCGGCGCTGGCCACCTCGGCGGCGGCCCGCGGTGGCGGTCACGCCAAAATGCTCACGTCGGCCAAGTTTCTGAGCTCGACACAGATCGCATCCGCCGGTCTCGACCAGAAGATTGTCGTCTGGAAGTACACCGAGGCAGCGGACCGGCTGTCGGGCGAGCTCAAGCCGACGCTCGAGCTGCACGGGCACAAGCAGAAGATCAACAGCCTCGCGGCCCACGGCCCCTCGAAGCGGCTCCTGACGGCGTCCAACGACGGCACCGTCGGCTTCTGGCTCGCGTCGAAGAAGGCCGTCGACGCTGACGCCGAGGACATACCGGCAACGCACACGGCCAAGCGCGCGCGCGTCGCCTCGTCGGTGACGGTGCCGCAGAAAGGCGCCGCTCGCGCTTCATCGCCGCGCACGGCGAACGCCCGCGGGGGACGGCGGGCCGCCTTTCCACCCCGACGGAAGCGAACGGTCGGCCTAATTCGGCCTCGACCGGACCACACGCTCCGCACGCTCGAACCTGAACGACGGCGCGCGTCGTCTCGACGCTGACGAAGGCTCCACCCGCTTCCTCGTCTTCGCACCGGTGTCGGGAGGGCCAAGGCCTTCGTTGCCGCGGGTTCGGGCCGCCCGGCAAG
>NW_003315038.1:450617-457861 GCF_000150825.1 Verticillium alfalfae VaMs.102
CGGCCCCCCCCCCCCGGACGAGGGGGGGGGCCCCCCCCCGGTGGCGGGCAGCGTCTGTGAGCCCCGTCTACACCCGTCGCGCGCGAGTCGCTCGGCGGCCCGCAGGGCGCCCCTCGGCGGCGAGGGCGTCAAGGTCTTTGACGTTGCGTGGGATGCCACGTGGGGCATCGTCAGCGGCGGCGAGGACAAGAAGGTCCAGATCAACAGGGGGCGGGACTTGCTGTCGCAGTAAATAGATCAATCAGGTTTGCGGTCAAAGGCGAAAGCGGACGGGTGCGATCAGGGGAGAGCGAATGAGGGAGGGAACAAGAGAAAAGTGTCAAAAATTGGATGGCGCCCCCCCTTGTTGATAGACTTGCAGAGGAATATACCCCCAGTCATGCATGCATCTTCCTTGCTGCTCGGCTCGGCTCTGTCTACCTACTTGGCCGTCAAGGTCAGGTTAGGTCGTCACATGTACTTCATCCGTCGCAGGCCTTAAACTCCATCCCACAACAAGACCGCCCCTCCGCCCCTCCGCCGCTCGACCCCGAACGTTCCCCCTACGTCTGCCACGTGTACTCGCTCAGCGCCAGAATCTCTCCCCATCTGCGCTTGGCTGCGCGCGACGCCCTCTCTGGGTTGCGAGCTGCTCGCTGAAGCACAGCTCCATGAGCGCCTTGAGCTCGTCATACGAGAATCGGAGCCTCCTCTCCTCCTCATCCGGCTCGCCGTCGGCCTCGGCTCGCCGGCCTCCTTGTCCGCTTTGGCCTTGGCCACGACCCCGTCGGGACCCTTCTCAAAGAGAGCAAAGTACTCGGCGGCGCGTCGCAGGTCGACTCCTTCCTCGACATTCTTGAGGTTCTGCTGCAGCACGAGAATGTTAAGCTGCATGCGACCGCAGCCGCGCCCGTTCATCGGGGACGCGAGCGGGGCGTTGCCGACGAGGTAGGCGTCGATGAGACGGCCGAGACCGGTGCGGACGAAGCGCGACTCGGGGGTGCGGAGGTGACGCGTGATCGTCTCGTCGTAGGTCATGACGTCGGCGTTGAGTTTAAGGACCTGCGGGTCGGGCTCGTTGACCTCCTGGTCGAGGAGATAGGGGGCTGACGTCGAGGGGGTGAGGGCCGTGTGGAGGGAGTAGATGATCTGGGCGCGCGCCTCGAGATGAAGAGTCAGGAGGGCCGTGTTGGCGAGCTCCTCGAAGGAGGAGACGATACCATCGAAGGCTCTGTGGGAAGATGATCAGCAAAAAGAAGGACATGGAGAAGGGATCGGCGCAGGGAGTCACTGACTGGACGGTATCCTGAGTCATCGGGAGGTACACAGGACAGTCCTCACTTGTGACCTTGTTCGTGTCGTTCATCAAGGTCCAGCGCTTGCCCGACTGGCGAGGCAGATTCGGCCGCGTCGAATCAATATCGTGTTGGGTGATGTGCCGCAGACCCGAGATCTTGACGGCCAGCCACTTCATGCTAGTATATAGGAGGCAGATGGATGATATCGTATCCTTGTCTTGCAAAATATCACTGAGCTCCGTCTTCTGATTATTTGTGTAGGCGATCAGCTGCCCGATTTCCTTATCCATCAGGGCAGTGTCTGTTGTCTCGGAGGCCCAGATGCCCTTGATCGTCTCATTGATCTGGCTGGGCTCGAGTGCGAGCTTGGCCGCGAGTCGCAGTGTTTGTGTGTCCGTGGCAGTCTCCTGCGCCTTGCTGACGAGGGATTTGAACCAGCCGAAGCACCGATCATAGTACCTCATCATTTGCCGAATGATTAGTGTGCTCAGGGCTTGATCGGGCGGGATGGTTGTGAGCATCTTGCAGAACGCCATGACAACAGTGAAGAAGGCTGTCGTGCCCTTGAAGACCGGCTTCCGCGCGACTTGCTTCCATTCTTGATCTTGCGTAAAAGAAGTCGTCTCGCTGAAGATGGTGTCGGCGAGTTTGCCCAATGTCTCATCCAGCTGCGGCTGGAACACGTTCACCAGGAAGTTATCCAGGAAAGATGTCAGGGCGCTCGAAGCCAAGTCCGAGCCAGGTGGGACAATAGTCCTCAAGCGCTGGAGGAAGACCAGGGTGGGTGGTAACAGCAGGCTCATGTTGAAAACGCTCGGCTCAACGAGCGATTTGTGGTTGCTAGAGCTGTTCTGTTTGCTCTCGTATCCGGCTGTTGTGCTCTTCCTCGAGTTGCCGCCATCAATGTTGTTGGAGCGACCAATCGCCTTCTTGTCTGCGCCTGGCTTTCGACTGTCGGTCAAGCCGGGGACGGCAGCTCGGATGATGCCTTCAAGAGCCTCATACTCGGTGACCATGTCGACCGACTTGGGATCCGCTTCAGCAAACTTGAACAGGTGCTCACGCGCGACATCCTTCTTGCCATTCATATTCGAGCCCAGTTTCGGTGACGAGCTGAACTGGTAAACGTCGGCATCCGTCGTGACATAGTTGTGTAGGAGCGATCGAATCTCGTTCTGATACAGGTTCCACAGCTCCTTGAAGCTGCCAAGCAGCGCGCTATTATTCCCGGCGCCCTCGCGGCGGATGAGCGCCTTGATTGACTCGTGAAATATGCGGTGTCCCTCGGCAATGGCCTCAAACTTGCCATACAAGGCCCATAACAAGTCGTAGATGACATCTGCCCGCATCTGGGTTTCTCGGTTCCCGTAAATGTGAAGACCTTCAGAGTTTATGGCGGCGCCCCGTAGTGAGCTCGGGTGTCGCTGGTCCACCTCGTTGATGGTCTCGTTGACAATGCCGAACAGCTCGACAGGCATCCTCTGTTTGAGAATGTCGACAGCCGTCTCCAACCGTCCGAGCTTGTTCAAGGACTCGACGAGAAGCCCAACATAGGTGAATGTGTCAGCCTCGGGGTTCTTGGCTGGGTCCTCCGTCGCCGGCCGCTCGAGATCCATGCCCTCCAGACATGAGTGGAAGAGCGGAATAGCCGTCGCATCGGTGTAGGCATCATTAAAGGCGCCTTGTGTCTTGGCGAGGCTCTGCCACCGCTCCTGGCAATAGGGTGATTTGAGATAAAGATGCTCGTGCAGCTCTTCGACCAGGATATCCATCAATGCCGAGTCTTGGTTTGCCAGATAGTTCCTGAGGTCGCTCAGGGCGCCGATATTGTCCAGCTCGGGCTTCCGCAGCTTGCGCAGCGCGCTCTGCAGAATATCGACGGCGGACAGGAACCTCTTCTCGGAGATGCGGGCCTCGAGCTGGTCGGGGACGAGGCGGAGCTCCTCGAGCTCGTTGAGGCTGGTCAACAGCTCGTCGTAGGCCTGCGACGTGGCGGACAATTTCTTGAGCTCGGGATCGGTGGAGCAGAGGCTGACCTTGGACGAGGCCAGCGACTCCTTCAGGGCGCGCACCCTCTTTTGCGAGGCCTGTATGCTGCCCTGGATCTTGTGAAACGTGCCGATGGAACTGTTGAAGCCCTGGTGGTGCTCGTGGACGATGCCCTTGAGCGAGCTCTGGAGATAGTCGTGGGTTTCCTGGAAGTTGCGGTATTCGTGGGCGCGGCCGACGGAGCTCGTGTCGAGCAGTTGCAGGGCGAGCTGGACGGGGATGCAGTCGGTCTGGCACATGGAGGGCCACTCGCGCTTGATGAGCTCGAGGACTTGGGCGATCTGGCGCTCGGCGTTCGTCTCGGGCTGCATGCGCTCCTGGCGAACAGGCGGCGGGACGTTTCGAGAGGCGGCCTGCGGGGGCGGCGTCCTGTAGGCCATAGTCTGCTGGGACGGCGAGCCGTAGCGGCCGCTGTTCGAGTAGCCGTCGCCGTAGGGGTCGTAGTCGCCCTGCTGGTCCTCCTGCGGTGGCGCTCCGAAGTTGCCATAGCCGTTGCCATTGCGGTAGGGGCTCCCATACCGGTTCGACATGGCGGGAGACGGTGGAGCGAATGCGCTACGTGGATGGTGGCGGCTGGCGCATCATCGGATGCAAGAGGGCAGTAGGGTGTGCTCCTCGGCGGTTGGCGGGATAGGTGTGTCGGACGATCAATCGGATCGAGGGGGCTGCGAGTCGAGCGTCGTGAAGGGGTCGTGAGAAGGCGTAAGGCGAAGGAGTGTAGGTACTTAGGTAGGTTGGAAGGTAGGCTGAGCAGTTCAATTCACTCGAGCTCCCATGTTCAGGTACCACAGGGCCCCGTCCTAGGTGGGTTATTCAGTGGGAAGTGGGAAAGTGCAGGCCAGCCACCCCCGGACATGTTTCAGCGCAAATGGCCAGTGGCCGCATTCTTGGTTTCATCGTCCCCTGTGGCTGTGCTCCTACAGTACCTGCCGAGCTACCTACCTACCTACCTACCTACCTACCTACCTACCTACCTACCTACCTAGGTACATACAAGGTACGCATGTGGTGGGGCATCTACGATGCTCATCGTCAATTCCGTTGACGCCCACAAGTGACTGACCTAGTTCTCTGTATGCCGGAGAAGGAGGGCAATGGCTGCCAATAGAGTAGAAACGTGGTAGGTGCAGAGTATATGCAATCTGCATAATACAAGAGGAAAACGCACAGCTGGAGTCAGTCGTCGCGATAAACAGGTCCCAGGTACCAAAGTACCCCACACGTAGGTACCTTACTCCAGTGAGCTCCCTGATGCGTTCCCAACAGTCAGTGTCTTCACGCCTTACCTAAGATGCCTCGACTGGACACTCAGATGAACTTCGACGGGTACACAACGTGCTGCCTTGTGCTGTCTGCACTACCTACACAACTACGGGCGTTGAATCGTCTGTGAGGCGCAACTTTGACAATGGCGACCAGCTTCTCTATACAACCTATTGGCCGCTTCTACAGCGCCAGCCAACCTGTTAAGCGACCAAAGGTCCGTCAATGTCCCAGGCGCATCGTACAGCCACTAATAAACATCAACCAGGAATTCGCCTGCTTCTCATACGACGACAATCATGAGTTCCATCTCGATGACTCGTCTATGCGCTACTATTACAATCCCACTATAGGCGCCGACTTGTCCAAGGGCTACGATACCTTTGTCAAAGCGGACGAGTCTGGCGATGAGCACCTCGTCAGTCTGCTCAAGACCATCCAGGCTCATGAACAGAAGTCGGGACAGAAGATTGATGCTCAGCTCGTCACATGGAGGGGCATGATGACCAAGGTACGCCCTCAAACTCCTGTGTCGTTCTTTTGGACGTTCTGTTTCTGACGAATCATCCATTAGATCATGAGCACGCCGTTTGACGACCGCGACGGGTGAGAGGACCGTCAAGGACGGGAGGGCGACGCAGCTGATGACCCACCAGGTTCGAGATGAACGCGACTCTGTACCAAGTGCGCCGGCTTTCCCAACCATCTCTCGTGTGGCTCTCCACTGACGTTCGTAGGATTGCATGTAGGAACAAGCCCCTTGGCCTGAGTGTGAGGACCGGCTCATGGCTTACACGGCGTAGCTTCATCGAGGAGAACAACGCCTACAAGAAAGCGTCTCAGCAGCAGCAGAACGCCCAACAACGACGCGGGCCCCATGCGCCAGAAGTCATGCAGTTCTGGGGTGCGCTCTTCTCCCTGTCCTTGGGGGAGGTTTATCCAAGCCGTTACTGACTCCTTTGCAGGCTACAAGTTTGAAACTCTAGCGACCCTCCCGAAGCCTTGGGGCGACACACCGCGCGAGTACATCGAGAACCGCGAGGACGAAGTCGTCAACAACAAGGCCCAGTACTGCTCCGTCGTCCGCACCGGCATCGGCGCGACGACCATCTGCATCGGCGGCGAGGTCGACGCCAGTAAGTCTTCCTTGCCTCTGGCTCCCCCTGCTATCCTTCCCCCCCCCGAACTATGCGACCAAACAATCCCGATCGTCTGATCAGGCTGACATGCCCACCCCTCCTGGCTCAGTCTGGGACTCCAAGCCCGCGCAGCCCGGCACCCCCATCAACTGGGTCGAACTGAAGACGTCCGTCGACATTCGCTCCGACCGCGACGCCGCCACCTTTGACCGCAAGCTCCTCAAGTTCTGGCTGCAGTCCTTCCTCCTCGGCGTCCCGCGCATCATCGTCGGCTTCCGCACCCACGCCGGCATCCTCGCGCGCGTCCAAGAGATCCAGACGGCCGAGATCCCCGACACGATTGCCCGGCGGCCGAATCCGCCGTGGAACGGGGACATGTGCGTCAACTTTGCGGGCGAGTTTCTCGACTGTAGGTCTCCTCCCCCGTTTGCCTGCCTCTTTTCCTGCTCTCGGCGATTTGGCCGTGCCGAGGCCATCCTCTATCGATCGCCCACTGACACAAACGGACAGGGCTCCGGCAGACGATCAATGACGATGGCGTGTGGAGGATACGCAGGAAGCCCGGGTCGCCGACCATCGAGGTCTTTCGCATCGAGGAGGCGGGCCACGGCGAGATCCTCACGGATGAGTTTATAAATTGGCGGATCAAGCTGTCCCTAGGACCTCCGCCAGCCGGAACCGAGTGATACCAAACGTTCAACCCCCCTTCCATCTTGAATGACCCCTTAAAGTTTAAAATTTCCACCTCACTAGAGACCCTCATCAACAGTAATTCATGATGCATGCGCACAGGACCAAAGCCGCAGGGAACGTCTCTCATTCCAACTACCTAATGCTATGCTAAAAAAAATCTCAATCGCGAACCGCGAGGTATCTGTTACACCATCCCCTGAACGCCAGCAGACCACATAGTCGTACAACCAAAGCAAAAACACACATCGAACCATGCAAAAAACTCATGGCTTCGTCAGAAAACCAGCACTCCCGCCTTCCCTCCGTATCGATGCGCTCGAGCAAAACCAAAAGAAAAACTCTCAAATACCACGACATCCAAAAATCGAATGTCCAAAAAAAGGGAGGGAAAGAAGAAGGAGAAACAAAATGGGACGGAATGTGATCCAATCGCACATCCGCAAATGCTTTTGTGTATGCTTCCGAAACCTGGTATGCTGTTCATGCCGTGGTCTTACACATTTCGAATACAGCCTCATCTCTCACGCACGCGCGAGAAAAGAGGCACCGTCAGGCACACCTCACACAGCCGGCCAGCGCAGGCGCAGACCGTCCGTCCAGCGGCTGTAGAGAACATCAGACAGCTGCTTGCAGTGCTCCATGCCGGGCCGGGCCTCACGTCCGGGATACTTGGCCTCCAGGGCGAACTTCTCCTTCTCGGGGTCGGCGGCAGCGAGCTCGCCGTTTCGTCGTCTGTGGCTTTTGAGGTGGGGGTTGTTGGGCGCCATGACCAGCTTGGCCGGGCTGCCACTGGGCGCCGGTGTCGCGCCTCGGTTGATGATGA
>NW_003315038.1:458092-463014 GCF_000150825.1 Verticillium alfalfae VaMs.102
CCATGATGCTGGGTGGTCGGTTCTCGTTGTGGGCGCGTCTTCGGCGGGGCGATCCGTTCAGGTGACCAGACGTCGAGCTGTCAGAAGGAACACGCGGAATAGGCGCATTGTAGGTCCCGAATTGCCATATGACATGTCGGGTTGCAATGGGCGTCTGGCGACGGTGGAACGTGGCGATCCATTCGTCTGGGTGTGGCTGACAGAGGGCTGGCGGCGGGCTGTCGTCTTGCGCATGGTCTGAGGCGCTGGTGATGAAGGGCCGAGAGGGCCATCCTTGAGATCGAGCTTGCGCATGGCTTCTTCAGTCGAGAAGATGGACGAAGGCTTGCGAGACTTGACTGTGGGCCTCTTGGGCATGACTGACTTGACCGTGTCAAACACCCACTCGTCTGCGTCGTCCTTGGGAGAGATTGTGTTGAGAGTCTCTTGATAGAAGATTGGGTGGGACTTGCGCTGCTGGTTGACATCCCACATCTGCCTCCGCTGAATGAGCTCTTGAAGAGCCTCGACCTTGCCGGCGGAGCGGATGAAGCGGTGCTTCAGCAGCTCCTTGGCGGTGGGTCGGCGCTCTGTGTCCTTGACCAGACACTGCGCGATGAAGTCTTTGAATTCGCGGCTAAAGTTGCCCTCAAGCCGGGGAGGCGAGTTCTTGGGAATGTGGAAGAGGACCTTCATGGGGTGAATGTGGGCCAGGGGTGGCTCGCCGTTGGCCATCTCCATGGCCGTGATACCCAGGGACCAGATGTCGGCCTTGAAGCCGTATCCATCCTGCTGGATGACCTCGGGTGCCATCCAGAAAGGCGTGCCGACAAAGGTATTTCGTTGCGACTTGATGTTGGTCAATTGTGCGGCAACACCAAAGTCGGCGAGCTTGACCTTGCCGACCTCGGACAGGAGAACATTGGCAGCCTTGATGTCTCGGTGAATCTTGCCCTCAGCGTGCAGGTATTCGAGACCGCGCAGAAGCTCGCGGCAGATGATGGCGATGTGGCCTTCGGAAAAGTTGTCTGGTTTGAGCTGAGTCTGTCAGTACAAGAGGGAAAGAGAGAACAAAAAAAGCGATAATAAGTAGACTTCAAACTCACGAGATCCAAGCAAGAGCCTCCACCAAGGAACTCCATGACGATCCACAGCTTGTGGCCTCGGAGGAAGCTGCCTTTGTATTGTGTAACGAAGGAACTGGCGCAGGTGCTGAGCACAGCGATCTCGCCCTGGATTTCTTGGATATCATCTTCGCTGGATTCGAGATCGATCTAAAGACTATGGATCAGCCATGCCCGCAGTGGAAGGAAGGAAATGGTGGTTGACGTACATGCTTGATGGCGACGGTCTCACCGGTAGCCTTCTCAATGGCCTTGTAGACAACACCAAAACTGCCACGACCCAGCTCCTCGAGAACCTGGTAGTGCTCAGCGACGCCCTCGTCAGGCATTGTGTTCATCCTCCTGGTCGTCATTTTGGGCAATATGTGGTGGAGGTGGAGGTTCGGTCGATGAGAACCTTTTTTTAGAGGTCAATGAATGTAGAGAGAGAGGCAAACCTCGGTCGCACAGGCAGCTGGCTTTGACGCAACAGCAATTGGCGGGGTTGCTCGGCTTGAGGTTGTAGAGATGGTCGAGCGAAAGATGGTTGCTATGGGCCTGGCAGTGGACGAGGTTGTTTTAATGGAAGGGAATCCAGGCTTCCCAGGTTCGAGGACCGGGTTCAGCACAGGTGGACTGGGACGTTCTGGTTGTCCGGGAGAGCGAGCAGGGACCCTGCAGTCGGCGTGTCGGATCTGAGGTTTGGCGGGTGCATGTGCTGGGACAACGGCCGGGGGGGGGAGACGGTTTGATGGAAGCTTGGGCCCTTTGTTTACTTTGCTTCCGTTCTGGTATAGCTCTGACGTCCGCGCTTTCTCTGGGAGGGGCGATCGTGCGCTGTGCTGTGCTGTGTCTTGTGGGACGGGACAGCAAGCAGGCCCTGGCCCAAAGGAAAGGGGAGGAAAAAAGAAAGAGGTGATTCACGACAGTGCAAAAACGAGCAAAAAGGGTGTGCAGGAGCGATATATCATGGAGTTGACTGCTTCGGGGCCTGCCACAGATAAAGGCGGCCACGCTGCAGAGACCAGACGGCCTTGATGCAGACCCCTATGGATGACAGATGGTCATTTACATTCCAGTCGAATGCAACGGTCCAATTGCTGGCATCCAAGCGGCCCATTTCCATAGGGCACTCACTCAACTCTGCACCATCGCTGCTGGTGCACTTGCATCGTGCTGCTGGGTAGCGCCCACATACCACACATCCTTGGAAGAAACCGGGGGTGGGGCCTGCTCCGAGGCCTGGGGCCTGCCACCTGCCGGCCAACCGCCCAGTAACGAAGAGCGCGCTAACGTGGACACCGACACATCAGAAACCGTCGCCCCGTCAACGAGCCCCTCTGTTTGTTGGCAGCAGCGCCCAGCAAGAAGAGGCAGGATCAGAGCATGGTCAGAGCGAACCGGGCACAGCACTCGTAGCTCATAGCATCAGCCTCGTCCCCGTGCCCATCTCCATCACATCCCCCCCCCCCTCTTCGTTTCGCTTGCTCATCTAATTCCACGACACCGCCAAACCTTCTCTTTCTGGCATTGGCACCGTCGCGTCAGAGGTTGTATATCCCACTTTGCTCATACCTGGCCTGCCTACATACCACACTGGTCGGGTTTCTACGTCGACAGGGTCGTCGTGACGCTCGCCCTTTGCGCAGCCTGTCTCTTCCTCTCGACCGTTTGGCAGTTATGCTTGCTGTAGTGTATTGCGACTGTTGAATCTTTCGCTGCCTCTCCGGTCGCACGCTGTTGCTCTTCACCGCTTCGCCCATTGCGGCCTCACCGACATTTCTACCACGTTGGGCTGCCATCGAGAACAGGCCACGCCTAAAATCAACAACCATCATCTCGCCAACTCCCCTCTGAGGAGGTCGCGAGAGATCCTTCTCTCCATCAGCTCCCCGAGATGGTGCCCGCACCGCCGCCGCTGCCCACGCAGTTTCCCTGCTGGTGCCGCGCAGTCTACTCCTGGGGAGGCGAGGTCTGTTCGAGACCTGTGCACGGCGCCCTGCTGTCTTGTAGCTCTTGATTGCTAATACGTCAGCCCAGTCGAAACGCGACCTTGGCTTCATCGAAGGCGATTTGATCGAATGCCTCAACGCCGGAGACGGCTCTTGGTGGACGGGCAAGCTATGGCGCGACAGGAGGACCGTAGGCGTCTTCCCCTCCAACTTTGTCGAACTACTACCGCCCAACTTCCGCCCGACGACGAGATCCGTCAGCCCGTTGCCCGACAACACGCCCAGTCCCAAGCCTGTGCCCCAGAAATCCAAGACGTTCCGCAAGCCCTTCGAGGCATACGCCAAAGCGCCTCACTACACGACGGCGAAGCAGCCAGAGGTCGTCCGAGAGAGCCCGCACGCGCGCGCCCGTGACAACTCGGCCAGCTCGTACCAGCCTCCCGCCCACCTTGGCCGATCCCCATCGCCAGCGCCGCCGCTGCAGCATCACAGCAGCTACGACGCCAGAGCGCCGTCGCCTGCCCCTCATCAGCAGTACGGCAGCTACAATTCACGCGCGCCTTCACCAGCGCCACCGCCCCAACAGCAGCATCGCTACGACTACAGAGCTGCCTCACCCGCACCTCCCCAGCAGAGGAGCTATGACTTCAGAGCCGCCTCGCCGGCACCCCCTCAACCGAGGAGCTACGACTTCCGCGCTGCTTCACCAGCGCCACCTCCCCAGAGGAATCATGACTTCCGAGCTGCTTCCCCCGCTCCTCCTCAACAACAACATCATAGGAACGACTTCCGGGCAGCATCACCAGCCCCACCGCATCACGTTGGCTACGGATCGCGAGCGCCCTCGCCTGCCCCGCCGCAAGCTTATCAGCAGCACCCAAGAGCCCTCTCGCCAGCACCTCCGCCACAGGACTATCACAGGGCTGCATCTCCTGCACCACCGCCTCCGTCACACCATCACCACGGCAGCTATGGATCTCGCGCGCCATCTCCTGCGCCTTCGTTCGGATACAACCACCACTCGCGAGCTCCGTCCCCGGCCCCGCCTCTGGCACGCAGTGTGTCACCGGTTCCTTCTTTCATCGACACGTATCACAAGGAGACGTATGATGAGCCAGCACGCCAAGATTCACCGCCGCCGCCGCCTCCACCGCCCCATCGTCACGTCAATGCCTCCCGCAACAGCTTTCACCCCAGCCAAGAACCACGGTACGCCGGCGGTGGGAGGCAAGGCTCGAACCTCTCCTATGAGCACCGCCAAGACGGGCTCCAGACCCCTCGAATGCCTTCACCCTGCCCTCCGTCACCTGGTGGCAGCCACATGACGCCGTCCCCTCTCCGGGAAGCCATGGATGGTGTCATTGAGCAGCTTGATGCCTTGGGTATGCCCAGGGACACAAGGACCCCCGAACCCGCACCGCTTGATCCCTGGTCTCCGGAGTGCTTTGACATGGTCAGCCACCGTGCAAGAAACAAGGCGGCTCAGCGGCCCCAGACGTCCATGGGACTGGGTCATCAAGATGAGGGCTACGAGACCTGGAGCGGAGGATCCTCGCAGGAGGCATCTTACCAGAACGGCCAGCGAGAGGATGCACACGACGCGGCCCAGCTCAGCAACTATGTCGAACGTATGGAAACTCGACTCCAAGGCTTGCAGCACAGCAACAGCACAACCAGTCACGATGAGCCCCCGCCCCCGCCACCAAAGGGCAACCTATATCAGCGACCAAAGTCATCCATGGCGAGGCTCCTGCCCCGGAGAAGAAAGTGCGGACTCGAAAGTCAGCTTACGATGTTGGTCGAAATGTCCTAGCCGCTCCTTTACACCAAGACTAACTCCACGAGCGCATCTTCCGGTAACAGAGCGCGACGACGCAAGCACGAATAG
>NW_003315038.1:463140-475395 GCF_000150825.1 Verticillium alfalfae VaMs.102
CCGACAGCCTTTACTGGTGTGACATACACAGCAGTCACGCATCCGATGCCTCCCGACCAAAATCGCAAGCAGGTTTCAACGACGAGATGGGCTCTGGCCTTGGTGGGCTTGTGCAGCCTAGAGCGCCGAAACGCAGCCTGTTCAAGAAGCTCTTCGACACAGCAAAGACTGGCGTGGCCACCAGCCGGAGCAACCTGGGGTCCGGCGGCGATCTGGCCAGGCCATCACCCTTTTCCCGCCCGACGACCGCAGCCTCCCCTGCAACCTCTGGAATGTCCTCCATGACAGGCCTTGACAGCTCGTCCGTCGGCAGGAATGCTGCCAAGGAGATGGGCTTGGGGTCTGGGGTAGACTGGGTCCAGGTCCGCCGAGACATCAATCGCTCCAACTCGCTGAGCAAGATTGAGCGCCACGAGCGCCAAGATCGGTGCCAAATGCTTGACCACCCCGCTCTCAACCCCGTAGACGAACTCTACCAGGGTGCCGAGGGTGACGAAGGCGCGAACGGCATGCCTGTTGACGATCCAATCGACTACCAGTCTATCAACCTCAGCCAGGTCGACAAGAGCACTCGCTTCATCAGCAGCCTACCTCCGCTTACAACAGCCGTCACCTTGGCGACATCCTATGTCTGCCGTCCGTATCGCAGCGACGTCCAGCGCATGCGCGCCATCTTCTCCTGGGTCTCGGAGAGGATAGCGTGGGAAGAAGACTTTGAGGGCGAAATCGACACCAGGCGCGTCATTCAAAGCAAGCGAGCCTGCGCCGAAGAGTACGCTGTCTTGGTGATGGAGATGTGTGCCGCCGTGGGCATCGAGTGCGAGGTAGTCCGCGGGTACCTCAAGACACCGGGCGAAACGCCCGATTTTGGCATCATGCCCCGGTCCAACCACTGGTGGAACGCAGTCCTGGTCGACAACGAGTGGCGTATGGTTGATTGTTGTCTCGCCAGCCCCTCCAACCCTCGCCGGCACCTCTACTCTGGTGCCGGCAATTCAGCTGCCGACTCGTGGTGGTTCCTCACTCGCCCGACCCAGCTGTGCTGGACGCACATTCCTGAGCACCATGAGCAGCAACACATTTGCCCACCGCAGGCGCACGAGGTGTTGCTCAACCTGCCCTGTGCGTGTTCGCCGTACTTCAAGAACATGATGCAGATGGTGGACTATAACACGTCTCTCACACGCATTGAAGACCTCGAGATGGTGCACATCAAGTTCAACGTACCAGCCGACGTCGAAGTGGCTGCCGAAGTTGAGGTGCGTGCATACAGCCGGGACCAAGACGGCGATGTGTTTGAGAGCGGCGAAATGGTCAAGAAGAGGGCCCTTGCGCAGGCCGAGTGGTCCAACGGATACAAGCGATACACTGTCAAGGCGTTGCTGCCTGGTGACGAGGGCCAAGGCGTCCTCAAGGTCTACGCAGGCAAGCGTGGGCTGATGCACAGCATCAAGGACATTCCCCATCCCATGGCCTTTGCTCTGCCCATCACACACACGGGCGAGAACCCGCCCTATGATTTCGTCACGAGGCATCCGACGCCGCACGCCCAACGACACGACATTTACGTCGTCCAGCCACAGTGCCAGCGGCTGGCGCTCAACAACACCTTTGTGTTCGCCATCAGACAGCACCCGAGCTCGGCTATCGTGGACTCGATCATGACGCCGGCGTCGAACCCGGGCGCGGCGAGCCCCATACCGTTCGCTCGGCCAAGTTCTGCTATGAGCATGACCGCTTCTAGCGCCAGTGGATCCATCCCCAGTACCGTCAGCGGCAACAAGCCGGCCAAGCTCGCGATCCAAACGCCGGCGGGCAAGATTCTGCGCTTGATGCGCAAGGACGACCGCAAGGGTATCGGTGTCGGTGGCCGCAACACGAGGGACGAGGAGGGCAGCGACGGGGGCACGTGGGAGACTATCATCAAGTGCTCGGAGAAGGGGGTTTGGAGGGGTCTGGTGCTGGCTGACCGCACTGCGCGCTGGTGTGTTTTTGCCGAATGGGTCTGCCTCGGATGATTCTGTTTTTGGCTTGCGTTGCGTTGTCGATTATCTGCATCATGAAAGCTGGAGGGACGGCCAGGTCTCGGTGTCTGGGTCAACGGGACTTTATGGGGTTATCTGGGAACTGTCATGAGGAAGGCTGGGGATATGTTCTGCATGGTCGGGAGTTGGTGTCTGATTTGCGTTGCCATGTTCTGACTTGCGTACCATAATGACTGGACTAGCTGTACCATACTGGCGAACCGGCTGAGTATATGGCTGTCGCGATACATACAAAAGGTTCAACAAATTGCGCCTCTGTGCTCGGCGATTCCGCGGTGTTCCAGCTGTGGAGGGACGGAGAAGAAGAAAGAGAGAGAATTATTTCTGCTTCTTTTGCTCTGAAAAGCCCATCACCCTCTTGTGTCGCCCCATGAATCAAAGCGACCCATGGGCGGTCCAAATGGGGCCCCTTTTGGACAGTGTCGTCGAGAGCCCTCCTTACGGTGCACCCCCCGATAAGCGCGTGTAGGCCGCCGGATAAACTAGAGTAAACAGAGGGGGCAGCCCTTCACATCAAACGCAACAACCTACCCAATCCTCCATCAAAAAGCATGAGCATCACCCCCCCCGGAAACATAACCTTACAACGACCCATCGTTTGCTCTATCGATTTGTTCCCACTGTCCAGCAAGGGCGGCCTTCCGATGGCCCGATCGCCTGCACCGCCTGCCGCCCCCAGGGGCGCGGCCCATTCCCAGGTTGCAGCGCCGCCTGCCGCCCCGCGCCGCGGCGTCTCGCGCAGCCTGTTCAAGAGCCACCTCACGCGGCGCCCGACGCCGACGGGCACGGCGACGTCTTCGTCGAACGGGTCGGCGGAGACGCTGCGGTTGCCGGACGTGGACATCCACAGCGACTCGACGGAACTCGTCGTCAGGGACAAGCACGGTGAGATTGAGATTGGGGATCTGCCGATGGGCGTGTTGGATGACGGGGAGGAGGGGATGCATGACATTGAGGAGAGCAAGGGTCAGTCGCATTCACCCTCCCTCCAGAACAGTCTCGTGTGGAGCGACGCTGGAAGCGGCGCTGACGATCACAGTGGAAAGGCAGCGCCTCGCAGAGGCAGTCAAGCAGCATCAGGTCAATCACTCGACAATCCCCGAGCAGCCAGAAGGTACGTTGTATCATTCCCTTCCCCCCTCAGTCTATCGTCCGGGTATTCGTGTACCTCGTCAAGCTAAAACATCTCTCCCGCCCGCAGAGCTCCTCGAGGCGGTCCGCAAGAGCCTCAGGGCCAAGGTCGCGGCTCTCGACGAGGACCAGTGGATGTACGAGGATGGGGATGCATGCTTGCGACGTTAGCAGCCGCCCAAGCTCCCCTGGCCTCCCCTGCCGGGTCTTCAGTCCGGCCTCGCGCCGGGCGGGGACGACGAGCAGCAGTAGTCTCGTTCTCTCCATCTGGCTGGCTGGCTGGCTGGCTCCCTCCTTGCTCTTCTGCGGCGTGATGCGCCATGTCATGCCCGTCCCTTCATGCGCTTTTCATTTTCACCCCTAGACCTCCTTCCCTATAAAGCAAGCACCCCAGTAAAGCGTTACCTCAGCATCTCAACAACCAAATCCCCATTAGTCGAGACCCGCCGGCGCAGGCGCCTCGACTCGCCTCGTGGGCGCCCTCCTCTGCTGCGCACCGCCACCACCACCTCCCGCGGCGCCGCCGCCGAACAGGCTGCCCATCATATCCATGAGGGGGTTGCTCTGCCTGGGCTTGACGATGCCAAAGTACATCTCGGCGACCATCTCGAGGGCCTCGTTCCAGGCGCCGAGCTCAGCAATGTTAGCGGCGTACTTGTTGACGAGGGTGCGGTAGGCGTCGGGGGTGCCGCGCTGGATGGCGAGGAGCAGCAGGCCGAGGAAGTTGAGGAGCGGCAGGCCCGGGAAGATGCGCACGTCGGCGGTGGCGGTGCTGACGTCCTGGACGCCGCCGGCGCCGGCGTCGGCGAGCTGGCTGGCGAAGAGGCGGTAGGCGGCGTTGGCGGCGCGCAGGTTGCCGACGAGCAGGTAGGGCAGCACGGCGCGCGACGCGTACAGCGCCGCCGTGTGCGAGTCGTCCTCCTTGTACCAGGCGTACTCCATGCGCGCCAGCACCTCGGCCGAGTCGCGCGTGCCGAGCACCAGGTGGCGCTCCGCCTCGTAGGCCTCGTGCTCCTCGGCGTACAGGCTGCCCGCGACGTGGTGCAGCTCGGCGTCGCCGGCCGGGTAGTCGCCGAACTTGCTGGACCACCTGCGTCCCATGCATGTCAGCGCTCTGTCTTGGGAGGCGTGTGGCAGCGAGAAAAACAAAATACAGTAGACCGCGGGAATAGAAATGAATAAAGCATGCATTGGGAAAACTCACGCAATCATCTCGCTGATAAATGTCTTCCTCGTCGGCTCCCCGGGCCCGAAAAGGCGCAGGCACGTCAGCAGGCGGCCCTTGCTCGCGGCGTCGGGCCTGAGCTCGGCCTGCTTGTAGACGTCGACGAGCATGAGGCACAGGTCGCCGCCGGAACCGCCCTGGCCGGCCTTGAGCAGGGACTGGGCGACGCTGGCGAGTATGTCCACGGCGGCGGGCCAGTTGGCGGCCTTGACGTAGCGGGCGGCCACGACGCGGGTCTGCTGCTGGGCCTCGTAGTACTGGCCCTCGGCCGTGCGGGCCTGCAGGCGGGCGATGATCTTTTCGATCTTGTCGGCTTTGGAGGCCATGGCGGAGGATGTGTGTTTTGGGGGGGGGGGTTCGTGCGTGCTTCTCGTTCGTGGGAAAGCGTCAGGTATCGGGTCCTGGATCGAGACGAGATAAAAGGGTGTCGGGATACTGTGTGTCGGCGGCAGAGGAGGTGTAGCAGGAATCGGACGTCTGAATGTTTGGCTTGGGGTTCTTGGAAGCTTGATGACGGTGCCTCTCGACAGGGGGGGGGGGCAACTGTAGGAGGGTTGGACTGGGGCGGGGCAGCTTGTGTCGTGGAACCTCGCCGAAAGGGCGACCCCGCAGTCATGAAGCTCCCTCGGTCGCCTGGGCTACAATGGCGAGCGTGGTGTAATGGTAACATCTAAGCTTCCCATGCTTAGGCCCCGGGTTCGATTCCCGGCGCTCGCATGGAACTCGTGAGAACACGGGCAATGCCCCCATCATTTTTTGGTTTTATCTCCCTTTGCGATCTGGAACATGGGGGTCCTTTGTATCGCAACGGAGCCTTGACGCTCGGAAGCTCGGGGCGGGGTAGTGTGATTGGGGCCGCTGGGCGAGTCAGTCCTGCTTCTACCGGTCGCCTGTCTGACCAGTGCCGGGGCCGTCAACGGGGTGTCTCCCTCCTGTTGTCCGGAGGACGGCTACAGGGGAAATGAATGGGAGGTCCCGGTTCTGATGGCCGGGGGACATGCTGTGGACGTTCATGCTTCGTGTGACCTTTGTAGCACGACTTGCAATCAGTCCTAGGCATGGCATGCACAGGGAGCAGGAGCTGCAGTGTCTTTTCGGTAGCACCGAGTGCAAGGCTCAATGATTTTTGTGCGACTACAGGTCCTACAAGTCATAGGGATGTACCTAGTATGAAGTGAAGTCGCCTACAGTAAGTACTACGATCATTGTGTTTGATTTGCCCATGACCAAGGCGCGTGGGGATGTGTGCCAGCAAATGATGCAGACCGTCAAATCCGTCAGCTTGGGAGGAAATCTGCTCGCAATGAACCGGAGCACTATCTAACAACAAGGCACGACACGTCGTCAGCGTCTAATAAACTGTCTACCTGCTGCCCATAGCCATGGTCAACGCATCCAGCACGACCGATCCCTTTCTCACCCTACAGCATTGGCCGGCGTATACAGAGCGTGTGCATTGTAGCCCATTCTGTCCAGCCTGCTGAGAGAGCAGGGCAACGGCGCTGTGGCATAGTTGGCGAGTTCAGGAGGGTCGACTGGATCGAACCTATGCGCCCTATCGCTGATGCTACTGTAGAGCTGATCTACGATATGAAACCCCAGGAAGATCGCATCCGTGGATAGGGCTGACGCTGTTGGAGGTGGGAGACGTGAGACTGCCGGCGGAATGCCGTTGACTTTGAGTAACCCAAAGGTGATGCCTCACATGAATGTCATTGTCTAGTCTTCACCATGGCTTCTCACCAGACACACGACAGGGTCACCGGTTTACAGAGCTTCCTCGCAGCCTGTTTCATCAGAACTTTCTTCTATTCTCCTTCATACACAGTACATATGAGACGGGCCCGCCATGCCCGCCCTCATGATTGTGGATAAGCCACGCCGCGAGTGGCTTAAATCACAGTTCACGCGGGGCAGCCAGTGTTCTTCCCACCGACTGCCATGTTGCTCATCCAAGAGCGGTTATTGTACACCTGTCCTCCCAAACCCTGGGCCAGAGGACAGAACGAGGCTCGGGCGGCCCGCGGGAGAAAAAGAACAAAAAACAAAAACAGCAACGACAAGTCACTCCAGATCCGACCGCAGGCCAAGTTCCTCGCTTGGAGTGGGAAAAGGCGGGAGAGGAGTAGGGGGCCAAATGGACCTCTGCGAGGGGCGGGGGAGGGCGTATACTAAAACAACAAAATAAGCGAGGAAGATGCGCCCGCGATCAGAAGTCATGGAGAGGATGCGCCGCCGTGCGTATGCTGCTGGCCGTCTGGGGCCATTCGTGTCTTTGGGTGATTAGGAGGGGAGCTTTCGGTTTTTTTTTTCCCTTGTGGTCGGTCGCACCGAGTGAACCAGAGGCAGGTGATGGCCTCCAGGCTTAGAAGGGAATGTTGGGTGACGGCTGGGCGCCGAGAACCTCCTGCTGCTCCTGGAGATCCTCACCGGCGGCCTCAACAGAGATGGCGACGCCGATCTTTGCTTGTTGCTGCGGAACAGTCAGTAAGACGCTCTAGGCCACATTAGCTCAGGCATGATGATTATCACGTACCGTGAAGTGGTCGACGTCGGCGGCAAAGGTCATCATGACGGGGGCGGCGATGCGCTTCTCGAGGAGACAGCTGAGCTTTCCCTTGGAGTCGACCTGCGCACGGAAGGTGGACATGCGGAAGTCATACTTGGCGCCCATGGTGGCGATGCCCTCCTTCTGAATACCACCCATCATGCCGCCTGAGGGGGCGAGAGACAGCGTCAGGTCGCAACCGGCCTGGACCTTCTCCGACAGACGACGCCAGTAGGAGGTGTTCAGAGCACCCTGGGCTTGCAGCTGGGCGGTGGCGACCCAGTCGTCGGACTTGTAGCGCAGCGAGTACGAGGTGGCCATCTCGGGGCCCTGGGTGAGGCCGGCACGCTGCCAGACAGTCTCGAGACCGAGGGCGAGCTTGGGGGTGACGGACTGGAGGTAGCTGCCGATGAAGATGCCGGTGATGCCGCCGTCAAGGGCAGACGGGTTGAGCATCTTCAAGGAGGCGGTGAAGTCGTCGCCGGTGTACTCGTTCTCGAGCTGGACCATATCCTGGCCGGAACCGGGCACAACCTGGAGCTGCGTCTTGGAGACGAGCTTGTCGGACCACCGGTAGTTGAAACGGGTGGAGAGCTGGCCGTCGTTGTCCATGTTGCCCTGGAGGAAAACCTGTGTCGCGGCACGTTAGCGTTTGCATGAGCACATCTTTTGGGGGCGAGTGGGATTTGGCGGACGCACCTTGCTCGTGCCGTAGAGACCGGCGAAGGTGTAAGGGTTGAGGCGCTCGCCCATGGCGAAGGCGTGGGAGACCTGGAAAAGAGGCGAGATGCTGAAGGCCTTGGTCACGTCGGCACGCAGGCCGGTGAACATGTAGTTGTTGAGGAAGACATCGCGCGTCACCTCCTTGCTCAAGCTCTCGACGGTGCCAGGGTTGGACAGGCCGAGCTTCGCTCTCCTGCTGGAAAAGGAGTTGACGGCATCAGAGACGGCATCGGCGACGGGGTTCGTCGTGAGGAAGGTTCGCAGGGAGTCAATGGTGGAAGCCATGGCTGTGGATGTGATGATGGCCGTGGCCGAGGTAGGTTTGCGGAAAAGGAGAAGGTGAGCGAGAAGCAACAGCAAGCTGGTTGGAGACGGCGACGGAGGGACGCGATGGGAGGAACGCGCACGATGCGAGAAGACGAAAAGGAAGAGGCGCGTCTGAGATGCTAGGAGCTGTGCCCTGTTGCGTCAATGGAACCAGAGATGGTCTTGATGTGCGAGGCTTCACGATCGCGAAGGAGCTTGGTCGGGCGGATGTCGGGAATTGACTTGTCGTGACGTTGCTGGTAAAATAAATTTCTTCAGCCTCTGATAGCACTGGGAGTGTTTCTTGGGGGGAGCACGGGCCTCTGCCTTTCAGTGGTGCACAGCAGGGGGGGGTGGATGAGACTCCAGACAAGGACAGCTAACAGAGAGAGAGGGCACCAGCTGCTTGGTTGCTGCCACTCGCCTCGCTTCCATTGCCTACGACCCGAATCCTCCCTCATCTCGCTCCACTATTCTGGTGCACGTGACATCGGGACGCATACCCGACAAATAGCCAGGGGTGGAGACGGCATGACCCCACCATCGGACCTAGGTTCGTCTGGGCAATTGGGTGATGCACAGAGAGAGAGAGAGCGAGAGCGAGAGAAAGAGGCATCTGAGGTCCCCTTGACAGCACTGCACTGCATAGCACTAGCCCTCCAGACTGACTTTCTTTACGATTCTGTGCTCGGACTGACACGACGTGGCATCCCCCCTAAGAGCTTTCACAAGAAGGCAGGCAATCCTTTGGAGCACTGGGCGAGCAGCGGTGTTTCTGTGGAAACACATCCAGCCAAGTGCTCTCTCGTAGCCGAGAGACCGTTGACATACTCACGATAACCGACGGCGGGTTAAAGCGGGACATCGATATCAAGTTACCAACTCAAAACATAATACCTCAAGCGGTCTGACCAACGCTACGTATACTTGCCTGAATACTTACTTTGGGCAGTCAGGCACACGTCTCTCATCGTTTGCTGTCGCCGCTGCACCCAAATAACTGGATTCGCGCCAGCATCTTGAACTTGAGCAACTTCCATTGCTCCGCATCTCACACCGCAACGCCACTTTACCGTGAGCCTGTCTTGCTTCACTACTCCAAAGTATTGCTGCATGGAATAGAACCTCAATCGCGCAGAGGAAGGGAAGAAGAAGGACCAGATCTCGGCCGACAAGACTGACACAAAGAGATTGACTGCACATCACCAAACATGGACACACTTCTGTGAGTGAAGGCCTTTTCCTTGGTAGTTCCACAGTCCAACCGCAATCCTTCATATCACCCCGTCATTGCCTCCGTTTATTGAGACGATTGCTTGCACCCTTCATATCAGGAGTCACTTTTAAAAGCCACTCACTTCCAATCCCCCTGCAACTACTGGCAGGTGCAAGTGCCAGGTCATGAGCATGGGCCTGCAATGTCGTTCTGCAATTTGGTGAATCACAACCCAACACCCGGTCATGCAAACCTGTTCAACTTTCCGTAACGTAACGGGCCGGCACAACCTATTCGGACGTCTCATTGTCAATACTGATACACGGATCTGTAATGTTTCTTACAACTCGTTCCCTGAGCGCATCCTAAAAATCCCCTCCCCTGCTCCCTCTCTGCCAACCTTTGCAACCACAGCAGATTACCCTTCGTATCGAGCATCGCATTGCCCTGAGCCATGCGTCCCCGCCCCGAACTCTGCTTCGACGGCGCATCGGCTGCTATCGAAGACGACGACGAGCATCAAGATCATCCTAAGGAAGCCAACAGTACTGACCCACGAGACAGCACTGCCGAAATTGCGGCCAACGCCCCACGGTATCGCCGCAAGAGCTCGACTTTCATCGACGGCATTCACGATGTACCTGAGGACCAGGATATGGCGCCGGCCCAGCTGTACAGCACCATGTCTGGACGACTCTTTCACTCGGGCCGCATCGCCATCGTAATGGTGGGCCTGCCAGCGCGTGGCAAAACGTATGGCCCCCTTATCAGTCATCTGGTCACGTTTACTAACAGAAGCAGGCATATTTGCGTCTCCCTGGCACGATATCTTGGATGGTGAGAACGTTCTCCTGTCGTAGCAGCTGGTGACTCTTATTGACGTAAGCAGGCTCGGTGTGAAGACTCGTATTTTTCATCTCGGCGACTATCGTCGGGCGACGGTCGGCGACGGTGGTGCCGTCCCTGAAGATTACTTCTTCCCCAACGCCTCACCGGCATCCGTCATCTTGCGGCAGAAGATTCTCAAGAAGTGTCGCGAGGACATCTACGCCTGGCTTAATCACGAGAACGGCCAAGTCGCTATTTACGACGCCGTCAACCCGACCGCTGGAGGCCGTCGCTCGCTGGCCAAGGAGTTTGCCAAGCATGACGTTCAGGTAAGAATGCTCGCCAGCTGTGCCGCGGAGACAGAAGCTCAACCCATCTCACAGACCTTGTTTATCGAGTCCTTCGTCGACGACGAATCCATCCTGCGGGACAATGCACGAAACGTCAAGATCTCTTCTCCAGACGTAAGTCCTCATATTGCAAGCCATGCCCGAAGAAGCTGCTTAATTACCCCTTGTAGTTTTCCGGCATGGATCCCGACGACGCCGCCGAGCTCTACCTGAAGCGAATTGACATGAAGATCCCCACCTTTGAGATCATGGAGGAGAAGGAACTGAACTACATCCGAATGATCAACGCCGGTCGCAGGTTCTTCTACAACAATCTCTCATTCAACTACCTGTCTCATCGCATCGTCTTCTACCTCACAAACTTGCACATCAAGTCACGCACCACCTTTTTCGCGCGAGCAGGTACCACAACCGAAGAAGACTCTTACAAAGCCGACGCACCGCTCTCCGAACAGGGCAAATCCTACGCCGCCAAAATGTCCGAGGTCCTCATCAAGCACCGCGAGCAAGAGCGGGCGGCTCTGGTCGAGAAGCAGGGAGCTAACGTCCCCCTGCCACCCCTGACCGTTTGGACGTCGACCCGGCTTCGCACGGTGCAGACCTCGGACTACCTCAGGGATAAGGGCTACAAAGTCCGTCAGCGCTCGCAGATGAGCCAGATCAACCCCGGCGTGTGCGAGAAGATGGCCGAACGAGCCATCCGCACCATCTATCCCGAGGAAGTAGAGAAGCACGAACTGGACCCGTATCATCACCGTTACCCCCGCGCAGAGGCAAGTGTCCCCGGTACCCTGTTCATTCGATACTCCATGACTAACCCATTCTTAGTCCTACCACGACCTCGCCGTTCGCCTCGAGCCAATCATTCTCGAGCTTGAGCGCGAGCAGAATGATCTCCTCATCATCGCTCACGAGTCGGTTCTGCGTGTCCTCTACGCCTACCTTATGCACTGTTCCACAATGGACATTCCCTTCCTCAAGTTCCCTCGCGATGAGATCATCGAGATCATCCCAGCCGCCTACCAGAACGAGGCCAAGCGCATTCATATCCCGGGTATCGACCCCAAGATTACCCCCGGCTCACCAGAGGACATCCGAATCCCCGTCCCCGGCAGTATCCCCGGCTCCGGCACCGCCAGCGGCGCGCTGAGTCCCATGCCCGGCCTCTCGTCCCCCGCTGAACCTGTGGAAAGGCCGATCGAAAAGGTTGTCAACTTGACCAAGGAGACTGTTGCTGACAAGGTGCATGATGAGGATTAAGCTGTTCAGTGCGGGTCTATATGGTGTCACAGCCCGCATGGCAGGAACGAGGCTGGAGGTACAAGGCAAGACAAACATCGTCCTCTCAGATCTGGTCGGGTATGCAATCGGGAAACACGCACGCTACCAATCAACTGTTGGAGTTTTTTTGTTTTAAGATGAACAAGATAGGCTGATGATTTTCATGACAACCAAATGCTTCATTACGTCCAAAGGCCCGCTCTACTGTCCTCGCTGAAGGCATGTTCGCCATGCATGACCGGCCGAATGCCTGTGAATAAAACGCGATAGTGGTATATGTTTCTGCGACGCCCTCCCCAAACTCCAACCGCTTTCTGCTTTCGTTGCCATAAATGGCCAAAAGGTGCCCTCATAGTCGTCATCATGTCTCACCTCATCATGGTGGGGAACATGATGCTCTCAGGACCAAACCTGCACGTACGGTACACATGTTGCTCTACATAAGAATGCACTCTCGCTCAGGCTGTACGCCCTTGACCTTGGATTTGCCGCGCTTGTGTCCGTGCTCGTGCCTGTGCTTCCTGGGCGTGCTGTCACATCTGATTCACGTCTGCCTCGAGTATCTGGTAGGAATCTGACTCGAACGACGGACGTGGCAGGTC